>NC_069504.1:959561881-959916881 GCF_027579735.1 Bombina bombina
GATAGATAGATAGATAGATAGACAGACAGACAGACAGACAGACAGACAGACAGACAGACAGACAGATAGATAGATAGATAGATAGATAGATAGATAGATAGATAGATAGATAGATTAATAGATAGTGCTAAATATGATTTCCAAATGTATCTGCAGTTTTAATTGTCCATTTATTTTTCACTATAATATTTGGACATTTCATTTGAAAGCATTAATACTTTTGCAACTGCCACCTGTTATGCCATACAGGATACGTAACAAAAGCTCATTGTTCTATTCCAACGTTCTGTTGCTTATTCAGCTTTTTGTTACATCACCTATAAAACCACCAGTTCAGGGAGTTTCCCAGACAAGTTAAATCACATCTCTCTCTTTCCTGTTTAGTAAAAAAGGAAAAAATTCCAAAAGCACCTTAACTTTTTCAATGCTAAATAAAATCACTGTACCATGTAATTCACTCTAAATCATATTAGTATTTTAGCATCGTATTGACCCATAAAATGTATTCACTATTATTTTGTTATTGCAAGTCTAATAGTACAGCATTTAAGAAAAAAAGGAAAAATGAAAAATATATATATTTTAAGGATATGAAACTGCATTTTGCAGAGAATTAAATCTGCTTGGAATCAGACACCATTTGGGCTTTGCATTACATGCAAAAAAAAATTGAAATGTGCAGCACAAGCATAAAGACACAGACGATGGTGTTAATCCTGCTACAGTTTAAGTCTGCTGATTTTATTCTATAAATGACACAGCCAAAATTTTACTGCATAAACCTTGTTATCTATATTTACTGCATAAGCATTTATTTTTTAATTATCTTTTTTAAACAAATATGGCGTCTTGTTTTTTCCCTCTAAGGAAGAGGTCAGGATAAGGTGGGGTTTGGAGAGAGGGGGGCAAGAAATCCGGTGGAAAGAAGGATGGGCAGTATCCTTAGTAACATAAAGTCAGCTGATTTCTCTAGCCAATAGAAAAGAGCTCATCACTGCAGTAAGCAAAAATCAAATTTAGCTCAACAGCACACATCTGGTGTATGAAACGTGTAAGTGCAGGACAATAATTTATAATAACTTAAAATATATATGACATAAAACATCAAATAACAAAATATTTTGATGAATACCATTCAAAATACCTTTATAAACAGTGATATAAAAGACATCTTAATATATAGAACTACAGCTAAAACTAAAGAAATAAACAGGGATGGTACAGTATTGAATTAAAAGTTAGGTTATGTGTAACACACACATTTTAATTTAGCAAACTTTTAAAATTAAAAAATTGCATATATATATATATATATATATCTGTAATTATGTAATTTACAATAGGAATTGCATGAATATAATTTATTGATGCTTAGTATAAAGGCAGAATAAATATAATTGTAAACATTTAACAAAAAGTTTGCTTTGCATGTTTGCATCATTAAGACTTTACTATAAGAATACAAATTATTTAGTGTTATCTTTAAAAATGTAAGCATTATAACTATTTTAAGATAATTGAACATTTAATAAAATAAATATTTTAGCTTAAAATGTACTTGTTATAATAGCAAAGTCACTACATCCATAAAGTGAAACACAAAAAATATTTTTTATAGAAACTGAAAGAAACATATATTTGTTAGTTAGATGCTGCTTGATGTGTTTATTGTATGAAAGTAATTAGCATGCTGGCAATGTGAAAATGAATGCCTATTATTCCTTATGGTTTGTATTCCTACAGTAAATGATGTCTGGTGCAACCTCGCCATTTATTTTAAATGTCCCTTTTCCCTGACAAAAATACAGATAGGAGGAAGAGAAACAATAAACACATCTGCCATGGAATCCACATCCAACAATTTATGCTGGTTAAAAAAAAAATCTTCTGCATAAAAACCAATAAGAAAAGCCACTTCTCAAGTAGCCACACCAACAAAAATCACTAGTTGCACAAGGCTAGAAAGTAGAGACAAGACGCAGACCTGCCATGAAATTATTCTAGTGTCTATATACTTTAAAAACTATGTTTTGTGCAAAAAAATGCTGGGGCCAGCCCCTTCCCAAATAGTAACACCAACCAAACACTGCAATTCCACATGGCTGTGAGGGAAAAACCCAGCAAGCTACAGATATGTGCTGGAATCCACATCCAATTCTGTTAAAAAAAAAAGTGTGTTCTGGTCAAAAAAGAAAAAAAGGCCCAGAAAACCAACTTCCCTAGTAGCCACACTAACTAAATTCACCATGGCTAGGTAGGAGAGACACAACAAGCCACAAACCTGCCAGGAAATCTGTCCTAGTCGAAAAAGATCTGTCATGGAATCCATGTCCAAGTACCCATTTCTGTCTCAAAATGTTTTGCACAAAAAAGGCCTAGATTCAAACGACTGATACCCAGTTTTTGGGAAAAAATGGCAATACCCACTCCACAAATGTGGCTGCAGGAAGTAGACCATGTTCTCTCCTTGGAAAAACTCCATTATAGCTTTCAGGGTAAATCAGACTTTATCTTAGACATCATATTTATATGGGGAAAAAAAAATTAATAGAATAACCCGAAATGTATGTATAAAGCAAACCAGTCAAAAGACCTGACCAACCCCCCTCCCCCCCCCCCAGTTTATTCCCCCCCCTTACATCTCTAGTCTTCACTGAACCATATCCTCCTCAGTTATAGTCATATAATCATACTAATTATATTTAGTAGAATGCCTGTAAACCATATAATCAGAATATGACTGATACTCATATTTTTCTGTATAACTCATTTGTAGTCTGTATATCTGTTATTTTTGCTTTGTTATTTTTGGAAATAACATAATAAAAATATTTAAATTTAAAAAGGCCCAGTTTGAGACTTCCGGTGGGCGGGCAGGGAACAAGCAGCTCATCTCAGAGCTCCGTCTCTTGTCTAAAGATTTTCCCCAAATTTCTTGAGTTTTCCCTACAAAATCAAGCCCCGAGTCTATGGGTCAGTGACAGTTTCGTGTCGGGACCTTTTGAGACTGGAGAGTTACATCTTTCTCCCCCACGGAAGACAAGCAAAGCACTGGGCCAGGTGCAGAGACTTATGAAGATAGCCGCCGTCGGCCATATTGGAGCGCAAGTGGAGTAGGACACCCTGACAGCGGCGGACAAACTACTCACCCTGAGCGACAGGAAGTTTGAGGGAAGCTGCGGCTGAGGAGGAACTGAAGGCCCCGTTCCCACGCCCTAACCTGCCCGCACTGTCATCTGCCTAAGGGACGAGGCGGTGAGTCTCACCGGGAACACGCCACGTGGGAGTGTAAACAGAGCAAGCGACACAGCCTGACAGCACAGCAAACAGTGGCGTGCAGGCATCACTCTGGTTTGAGCGAACTCTGGGCAGGGTGAGGGGACGAAGATCCTACAGAGGTCTGGAGCACAGCTTGAGGAGAGGAGCTGTGTACACGGTGGCGCCATCTTTGTTTGCAGCGCCCGCACTGCCTCACACAGACTGAAGAAGAGCCGGTGGAGCGGGTAAGATTCAAAGCAGCCCCGCTGCACTGCACATCATACACGCTCAATACTTGTGGCCCTGCCTGAGAGTACTTTGTGCCCGTTGCTCCTAGGAACATTGCCTACACTTAAGCCCTCAATAATTGACTATACATATAGGCCTGCTGGAGCAGAGGCTGTAAGGGACCTGGGCTGAGAGACACTGCCTTTCCTTTATAGAGGTGAGGAGGGAAATACACAATACAACCGAATTAAACAGCATAGAACTCCTGGGGGGTCGCATAAGGCACTTTGACTGCTTGATCCAAATGCCCCCACACGGTATACAGGGACTAAGTGACCTGCAAGCAAGTGACCGCATGTGAAGCTGGGTCACCACTCCTTTTTTTTCTGTTTGGCGGTGAAAAGCATAAGAGAACTGTTACATATGCTCTGTGAATCTCAATACAAGTATTTATTCTGCCCTTCATTTATTGCTAACTGTGTATGTGTGCAGCATTTTTTTTTGTTTCTATATATACAGTATTGTAATTCTTGGGTTTGCAATTCAGTGAGATTTACTGTGTACATTCTGTAAAAACTGACATAACACAAAATGCGGCCATTACAGTGTAGATACAGTGATGATACTAAATTCTGGGAGCTGCTGTAACATCTAGCTGATGGGCTCAGAGATTGTAGACATTAAACTACTAGTTCTTACAATAGACCGCTCTGGCCTTTATATTAGAGAAGGCTTACAGACAACAAATTAACGTTAGAGGCGCAATCCCTTCTCATATTTGGCGCTCTCTCTCAGATGTGTATGTAATTTTTACACCCCTTCTTTATATGGATAAATTCTTAGAGACCCCAAAAATGTCTAGTAGAGGCAAAACGGGTGACAGAAAACAGAAAAACTCTGCAGAAAGCACCTCTGCCCATACACCTAAAAAGAGTGACACCCCGCCTGAGTCCACGGAGTCCCAGACCATAGTGCAACAACTAACTTCACTCTTTATGCCTAAAATGGACAGTATTCAAAAAGGTGTGGATACTCTGGCAGGGGAAGTTAAGCAGATAACAGCCCGTTTCAATGAGGTTGAAGAGAGTCTCAGAATTAGAAGACTTCAACGTTTCACACACAAAAAAAGTTGAAGATCTGACACACCAGAACCAAATCTTGTATCAGCGCCTGGAGGACCTAGAAAATAGGTCCAGGTGGAATAATGTTCGCCTTCTGGGCCTCCCAGAAAATATAAAACCATCTGACATAATACATTTCATTGAACATGACTTAGCATCTCTATTAGGTATTGCAACAGGCACCATGAGGGGTAGCGTTGAAAGAGCACATAGGATAGGTCCTGAAAGGCAGAATCCTAGAGAGGGCCAGCCCCCCAGGCAAATAATGATAAAATTCCTACACTTTCAGGTAAAGGTGCAGGTGCTACGAGCATACCGTAGACTCCCCTCCTTGATGTATGAAAATTCCAAACTCCTGCTCTTTCAGGATTACTCCGCAGAGTTGATGCGGAAAAGGAGGGAATTCTCTGCGATATGTTCGTCTCTAAACAAAGAGGGCAGGAAAGTTTATCTCCTATACCCAGCGAGACTTAAGCTGATAACAGACACCGGCCCCAGGTTCTTTGATTCGCCCGCGGAAGCAAAGGCATTTCTGGGGGAGAATCATAGGCGACCTGGTAACTCCCGTAGAGAAGCAATGCAGGTAGACCCTGACTGAGAAATGATCTAAGTGGTGAGACGGTAAAGGTCACAGCTACAGTTGTCATGGGTTATTTCACAATTCTATTATGTTTTATCACTGTTACTGGGTGTATTGCTCTGGGTGATACTCAGGCGCGCGCTGGGGTGGTGAGCTCCTTGAGAGCCTTACCCTCTAGCGAGGTGCTGGTGTCGCCATCACAGCAATGCCCTGAATTGGGAGATCTGTGGATTACAGGGTTACTGACGATTCGGGTGCCTGTGTCACCTGAGCAACTGCTTTTAAGTAACTTACCGTTTCTGGTGCCTGTTAATATGAGAGCGGGATTGAATATATGGAAAGCTCTTGGCACTTGTTGTAAAGTGATATGGGACGATGTATTGTTAAGAGTTGTATATGCTTTAGTGCAACTGTCATACTTACTCCTGACACTTGTTCTCATGCAAACCTGGCGGGTGGTATACTGCAGATGCACTGACCGAGCCCCGGGCTGCCACATAATCCATGATAGGATATATGGTCCTTTAATCTTGCTCCCACTTCTGCAGGAGACAGTGGGTGTTCCCGCTGTGTGGAGGATGGGGCGGCCCGGGTACCTCGCTGACACCTGTATCAGATGTTATTTGCCAAGACTGCCAAACTGTTCGAATTTTTACTTGTTGTTATTGTTATTGTTGTTCTGTTCGTATGCTGTGGTTTCTAATACTCTTTCTTACCATGGGGAATGGCAGGCCACGGTCCTTGGAGACTGTGTTTTTATTCAATCTGGACTTCTTATTTTTCCCTCTCAAAATTTTTTACCCCGGATTCGGTGGAAATCCGCGAGATCTCAAACCTGTACTATAGACCATTGGACCAGTGATGCGCTGCATCAACATCCTTTAAAATTCTTTTTTCTTCTTTTTCAACATCTGGATGGACTTAATTCACCAATGGCTAGACTAGTGCAGACGATCCTCCCCACTGATGGGGCAAATGCTGGGGTTTTTTTTTCCCTCTCTCTGGGCCCTCTCCCTCCTCCCCCCCCCCGTGTTTTGCAGACACAATTCCGAAAACACGTGACTCGGAAGGGAGCTATAGATGGTAGTTAGGTGTATATCCTGGAATGTGGGTGGGATACACTCGCCCATTAAGAGAAAAACTATACTCACGCACTTACGTAGGATACACACTGATGTGGCTCTGTTGCAGGAGACGCACCTGACCGATACGGAACATGAGAAGCTAAAAATGGACTGGGTAGGTAACATTGCCTATGTTTCACACACTAGCTCTAGTAGAGGACTGATCATCCTTTTTGGGAAAAAATCTGGCGTGGACATCCTCAGAACCCATAAGGACCCAGAAGGTCGGTACCTAATAGTCCAAATTAAGCTGGGCGTGCAGCGCTATACTTTGTGTAATTTGTATGCCCCCAACCAAAAAAGCGCAGGCTTTTGGGCCCAACTAACTAGGGTACTAACGCCATACTTAGATACTAAGATTATACTGGGGGGGGACTTTAACCTTGCGCCTGATCAAATATGTGATAGGATGCGAGCCCCGGGTCTCCCTCCAGAAGGTGCTCGGCCTAAATACTTGGGGTGATTTGAGAAGAAGATTTTCTCTAACCTAGAAAAAGAGCTGGGGTTGTGTGATATCTGGCGACTGCGACATCCAGAGGGCAGAGACTACTCCTGTATCTCTAAAGTCAAGGCGTCCTTGTCAAGGATAGACCTTTTTATGATATCTGAGTCGGTTATATCGCTGGTCCAACAGGCCAAGATACATGATATCCTAGTATCTGACCATGCACCGGTTGAGCTTGCGCTCTGCTCCCGCAGGGGTCCTGCCAATAGAAACACATTGAGATTTCCAAACTATTTAATAAACTCTGTGCCTTTCAAACAGTTCTTGGTGCACTCCTGGAATGATTTCTACAATTACAACCTGGCTCATGTTGACAATCCCCAACTTATGTGGGAAACAGCTAAGGTGGTGTTGGCAGGTAATATCATCTCATATCTGGCTGACCTTCGGCGTAAAACCCAGCTTCGATATTTCACACTGGAAAAAAATCTGGTTTTGGCCTATAGTAGCTACTGTAAAACCAAAACTAGAGAGCTGTATGACGAGTATGTCGCCGCTAAAGAAAGTTTGGATACATTTGTGTCTCAACAGGCAGCGGCAGGGTTGATCAAAACTGCAACCAAATTTTATAGATTTGGGAACCGATCTGGGAAGCTATTGGCCTCTCTAACCAAAGCTTGCACAGCAAAAAAGGATGTAGCCTCTTGCGGTATAGAGGAAGGGTGCATACCACACCTATGGATATTGCCAGAGGTTTTGCAGAGTATTATGCAGAGCTATATACAAGCAACCGGGGTGCATGCCTGAGGTGCATAACTCCTTTTGGTCTACTGTGAACCTTCCGCAGCTTAGACAGGACCAGACAGATCAGCTGAACTCCCCCATTACGGCGGAGGAAGTCGATAGAGCAATACAAGGCATGGCTCTGGGTAAGACACCAGGACCGGATGGTCTGCCGGTGGAATTCTACCGGTTATTACAACCCAATATAGCAGCAACTCTGCTGGAGATGTTTAATGGATACTTCCAGAATGAACTCCTACCCTCGCCGACTTTTTCGGCGACACATATTACGCTCATCCCTAAGCCGGGAAAGGACCACTCTCTGCCTGAATCGTATCGACCCATCTCGCTACTGAACGCTGACTATAAGATATTTATGGCAGTGTTGGCGGCCCGATTAAAGATCTTATTACCATCCCTTCTGCACCCAGACCAAACCGGTTTTGTATACCAGCGATCATCGGTGGTTAACTTGCGAAGAGTCATGCAGGTCATTGATTTTTGCTGGAGGAGAAGTGAGGGTCGGTATCGGGATGATGTCTCGGAGGCCTTCCTGCTGTCCCTAGATGCAGAGAAGGCCTTCGATAGAGTTGAGTGGGAACATCTAAACAATACCTTAATGCGCTACAATGTGGTGGGAAACTTTGCGCAGACTATTCGGAACATATACTCGAGGCCAGTGGCCAGAGTTCTGACTAATGGTCTGTTCTCCCTAGACATTATCCTGCAGCGAGGCACGAGACAGGGGTGTCCCTTGTCTCCTCTGCTTTTCGACTTGGCATTGGAGCCTCTGGCCATTAAATTACGGCAGAGCTTCCCGGGCGTCAAAGTACACGGCAGTCCACAGCAGTTAGCCTTGTACGCTGACGACATGCTGCTATTTGTTGAGGACCCGGCCGAGCATGTCCCTAAGATCCTTTGGATCATTCAAAACTTCGGTAGCTTTTCCGGCTATAAGATCAACACAGGAAAATCGGAAATACTGTGGCTTAACAAGCACTCAGCCAGCAGAGGGACCTACCCCTTTACTGAAGTTGGGAACGGATTAACCTATCTAGGAATCCAACTGCATAGAAACCAACACCACTTAAATGATCTTTCAAGTCATTGTGCCAACCTATGTAAACAATTACAGCAGTGGAGCTC
The DNA here is from genome assembly GCF_027579735.1 of Bombina bombina. NCBI lineage: Eukaryota > Metazoa > Chordata > Amphibia > Anura > Bombinatoridae > Bombina > Bombina bombina. The sequence continues at coordinate 959,570,567 of NC_069504.1, forward strand.
ACTGCCATTATCAATCATGGGATGAATCAGTCTCGTCAAAATGGTCACGCTGCCGAGGTTGCTCTACCCCATGCTTATGCTGCCTTTCCTACTGAACAAGAGAGATCTGAACTCCTTGAATATGGCAGTCAAAAAATGTGTGTTGAAAGAGGGGAAACCTCGCATAGCTGCTGCACACCTGCAGCAAGCGTACAACTCAGGGGGCTTAGGCCTGCCAAATTTCAGAATGTATAACTGGGCGGCTCTGATCAGGGTGGTCCTTGACTGGCAGCTGGGTACTTCCCACTTCTGTGATATTGAATTAGAAAATGCTGCACTGAAACCTATAGACCTAACATACCTGCCTCATCTAAAGGCAGTTGACACACCCCCACACATTAAGTCCTCTATAAGGGACCACTAGCAGCCTGGCGTATGGCTCATAGATACTTGGGGTCCCAATCCCCCTCCGCCAAACTATTGCCCATAGTGGGCAATCTCGACTTCTCAGCAGGCACAGACACCCTGCCCTTCCGTCAATGGAGGGATAGGAGAATAAAGACAATTGTAGATTTATTGAACCCCCTGACACACTCGGTTAAGACCTTTGCGGACTTGAGAACAAGTTATGATATCCCCAACACGCAATTCTATGCTTATCTCCAAATACGCCATTATATTGACGATCTTAAACAAAAAGACCCACACTTCTGGAGCACCCCAGTGTTTGCTATTACACAAACTTTATTTAAATTGGGGAATTTCTCGATGTCCAGTATATATAAGACATTGATGCATAAGTCAATGACTGCCTGCCAGAGCATCACCTTAGATAAGTGGAAGGCAAGGGGAGTGAATGATATCACCAACATAGACATCCAGAAAAGTCTGGAGCTAACTAAGAAGGCAACACTCAGCATGCCCCTACGTGAATCGCAGAATGTTACATTTTGATTACATCACTCCTAACAGGATCTCCAAATGGAACCCACACCTGCCAAACAGATGTGGCAAGTGTGGAGCCGCGGCCCTCTGGTGAGACAGTTTTGGGCCAGATTGCAATACTGGCTTAAAGGCTTATTGGACATCTCAGTTGATCTACAACTAGATCAGATATGCTTTTTTAGATGGCGCGACAGTCCTCACAAATACCACACACTGCTGACATTGACGACGCTGCTTGCCAGACACTGCATACTATGCTTATGGACAGTTAGAAAGCCACCAACTATGGGGCAATTTAAACGCAAGCTATTTAAACATTTATTCATAGAGCAGTTTGACGTCAGATTGGAGACAGACCATAGACTAAGACCCTTTCTAACAAAATGGGGACCTTTTTTGAAAAAACAGACTCCCACAATACAAAGACAGATACTCGGCCCATTCTCCCAAACGGAAACTCTCCTAGAGGCATCCCTAAGAGGAGAATGGACAGCACTATATGATAAAGACGCGGCAGCAGTGGATGACAGACAGGGTGAGATCCTAATTTCACAAATATTGTAGACCGGAAAACTAAGACCCAAACCAGGGGACGGGTGGGGAGAGGGAGACCCTTAGAATTTTTTTTTATTTTTTTTATTTTTCCCCCAATTCTGGGGAGTCCTGCCAAACCCCAAGATACACTTGGAACCACCCGAGGGTGAGGTTACATGTTAAGGTAATGTGTTAAGTTATAAATGTATAAAAATAAGAGAGTTAAGGGAGAAGGGAACGACAGAACTCTGATAACTATCAATCTCTAATCTCTAATCAGATGTAAGATACAAGAGACTCAAAGTAACACTGTCAAATTAGATTCTAATTAAGGATACCAACGTCTATGTGATGCATTTGATATGTTATTTGTATATCTATAGGCAAATTGTAACTGTTTCTGATCTCCTTTTCTCTTCAATAAAAAGAATTAAAAAAAAAAAAAAAAGGCCCAGTTTGCCCATTTCTCAACTAGCCAGTGCAGGCTAGAAGGAAGTCAACCAGATACAGATCTACCACAGAATCCATGTCCAAGTGTCTGTCAAAACAAATGTTTTACATCACAAATATCCAAGACTCACATTTTCCAAATAGCCACACCAACCAAATTCACCCTATCAACAGGGCTAGAAGAAAGGCAACATGCCACAGACCTGCCACAAAATCTTTATCCAATTGTTCATTCCGGTCAAAAAAAGGTTTTACATAAAAAAAGCCCAGAACAGCTCTTCTTTTGTATCCAACCAAATGTACCCACTCCGCAAAACTAGGAGGGAGACACACAGGGAGTCACTGATCTTCCATTAAATCCATGCCCAAGTGTCTGTTCTGATCAAAAAGTGTTTGTGCAAAAAAAGCCTAAAATACCTACTTCTCAAGTAGCCACACAAACTAAATCCCCTCATTCTACATGGCTAGAAGTGTAAAAAGAAACCATGAAACTACCATGGAATTAACATCCAGGTATTTGTTCTGGTAAAAAAAAAATATTTTGCATTAAAAAGGACCAGTACACCCGCTTCCCAAGTAGCAACACTATCTAAATTTACCAGTTCCATAAGGTTAGGAGGGAAAGAAACAACTAATCATGGATGTGTCACAAAATCCACATGTCCGTTCCATTCTAGAAAAATGTTTTGTGTAAAAACTACCGACACCAACCAAATACCGCCATTCCAAGGCTTGGAAAGAGAAACACAACAAGCCACAGATCTGTTACAGACTCAACATCCTTTGTGGGGGTTAAAAATATAGACTTGCATCGTTGCTAGCACTAAAGTTACATGCTCAAATGAATTAGAGCATGTTATTATTTCACTCGAATGGACCTTTCACGTAAGGGGGTAGATTTATTAAGCAGCGGATGCTACTTTTTACACGCAATGTCTCTACTCGCTCCTCGTTATATGATCGGGATAATTTACACCCCCTGCTAGTGGCCGATTGGCTGTGAATGTGCAGAGGGACGGCATTGCACAATCATTTCCCCAGCTAATTATGTCCGCCCACCAATTGATAAATTGGCCCCAAAGAGTGGTTCTAGACTCCCCAAAAACATATTACCACAATTATATCCTTTTCTGGTAGAGCAAAAGACATAAAAAAGTGGACTGCCCTACAACTTTATTTATATTGACACCTTTGCTATGAAGTCTCAGAGTTCTTTGCAAATCATGGTTTTTAACATATATAACAAACTTGTGGGGTTTTATAATTTATGTATATTTGTTAGTAAGAATTCTGCATAGTGTGTCTTGTGCAGTTACGTTTCTCACATATTAAGTCCATACTGTAATTATTGTTGCTGTTTTATTTATGGTCATGAACAGGGGAGAAACTACAGGGGGTGCAGAGGTCGCAATTGTGACTGGGCCCCCAAGGGTCTCCTTTTGCAGGCATGTAATCTGAGTCACATTTTTTTTCTGTGTTAAATGTAAAAAAAAAGAAAAAAAAAGATATGTATCAAATTCACATTTTTTTTTTGGGGGGGGGGGCTTCTTAGATTCTTGCACCTGGGCCCTGTGGTTTCTAGTTATGCCTCTGGTCATGAAAATTAACTGCATTTCTTTAAAAGCCCTTATACACATCAATATTCTAAACTGTAGATAAATATACAGTGATCAACAAATGCATTGAGAAACTGTCAAATAACGATCATTTTAAGAACTTGGGCCCCTTGATCAAAACCTAGCAGGGACAAATGTGAAAAACCTTGCTGACGCTAAGAGGGGAATTATCTAAAAAGAGGCTGTCCCTGCGAGTTGTAAGATGTATCTAAAAAATGTTATAGAGCTTGCTGGAAAGAAAAACTTTACTGGTGAAAGCAACTTTAATGACGGAGAGACAACATTTAAAAATGGAATACTGCAGCCGATACAAATCAGATTAATCTGCTTTCGGTGTATAGTATTTTGCCTCTATTTTGGTGTGTGTGTTTTTTTCTGTGAGGATAATAGGTGTTTTGTAGATTTTTACATAATCTCTCACCCTTTCACTTTGCAAGAAAAAAACAGTGAGCTCTGCAGGGGGACATGTTGAGAGAGTATCCAAGATCTGGAGGAGAAGTTTCAGATACGTTCATGGAACACCTCTAGAAAAATGTGGGGAAACTGATCTTTCAATAAAGAAAACAATACGCTTTGAATTCCATATTTATTAATATGAATTTCAGAGCATTTTTTGCATGTGCAGCTTTATTACAAATTCTACTGTGTGCCTGTCCTGTATAATTTAATTTAAATTGTAATTGTTCCATATAATACGATTTCTCATGAAAACGTAATTTCGATTTTTAAAGCAATTAAACGGCACAATTTTGGACATCATATTTATATTTCAATGTTTAATTTATTCATTTTATACTATTTGAAATTATGATTTTTTTGTGAGCCCTATTGTAATGTATGCATCGCCTTCACATACTTGTGATACACATTGTTCTCAAAATAAATGTAGCTGAGGCATGTCGTAGAAATAGGCATTTAAGGGGAGTTAGCGAGGCCTGCTAGTGGGAGTAGCCTGCACTTTGCTTTGGACACATCGACACAAGATCAATATGTTCCAAGCAGCAAAGTGCAGGTTGCTAGAGAATAAAGGGCAGGATTAGTAGTGTCAAGATTTCTTAAAATAATCTGGCCTTAAAGAGATATGAAACCCATCATTTTTCTTCACGATTCAGATAGAGCATGCAACTTTAAAAATCTTTCTAATTTAACTCTATTATCAATGTTTCTTCGGTCTTTTGGTATCGTTTGTTGAAATGCACGGACGTAAGCTTATGAGCCGGCCAGTTCTGAATAAAAAAAAAAGCTTAGATGCCTTTTTTTAAAACTAAAGATAGCAAGAGAACGAAGAAAAATTGAAAATAGGAGTAAAGTTGCTTAAAATTGCATGCTCTATCTGAATCACAAAAGAAAAAAATTGGGTTCAGTGTCCCTTTAATGATGTTGTAGTATTCAAGATTGTTGGTCCACAATACTTTGGTTTATTTTTATTTATTTATTTTGGGAGAGGGGGTGCACTTTACTTTGCATTTTTATAATGTAACTATTTATTTTAAGTTTATGTTTTTATTTTTCAAAAGAATTTACAAAAAAATCTTACACCTTTTTAATTTGTACACCAAGAATATTTTTTTTTTTGTTTAATAATCGCTGTATTTACATTTTACTTACTTAGTATTGTTTTTCTGCAATTCCTTTTCTGCTAAATAAGTTATTTTTTGCTGTAAAGCATTAGTTACTGTGTTGTGTCTTCACAACAGAATAAAGTGACGTAAAAGTCACAATTCAGACTTTGCAGATATAGGGCTAGCTTACAAGTAAAGCGCTAAATATCACTTTTGCGAAAGCAATATTTGCGCTCCACTGAGTAATACCAGCGCACGCTAATGTGTGCTGGTATTACAAGTTAAACGCAATGCGAATGCGAGCTCGTGTTCGCATTGCTAAGAAGCATTGAGCTCACAAGCACTGAGAACCTTGCGCAGTGAAGGGGGTAAATCGTGCAGAGATGGGCAGCATTTTTAAATATAAATGTATATGACTATATAAATATATATTTATGCATGTATATGCATGTTAACACATAAATATATATATGTATTATAGCATATACATATATATTTACTGGGAACACACAGTTCCCATAGACCACAATATAAAGGCACTTTTAAGTGATGTTTTTTTCTTAACACCCCAAACTGGCCACTTTTAACCCCATATAACTGCTTTTTGCAGTTATTTTATTAAAAAATAAAGATGCTACTATCTTTATTTTTTAATAAAATACTCAACACTGTAATTTGGAGATGTTTGGGGCACATTTATAAAATTAAGCAGAGAGCTGTTCTCTGGTTTATTTTTTAAGCGCTAATTGCTACCACAAGCTTGCAGTAGCAATAACCAGTAACTTGTAATAAATACTTGCTGGTATTTATCGCGAGCCCGCAAACAGGCAAATTTGTCCGTTTGCGGGTGCACAATAAATTAGTGCTCCACTTGTAATCTAGGCCATAGTATTACGTTTTAAGAGACTTTTTTATTTACTTCTATTAATTTACTTATATTATTAAACCGATGTTGTTCTTTTTGTATCCTTTATTGAAAATCAGACCTAAGAGCAGCATTATCTTACTGGGAGATAGCTGGTGATTGGTAGCTACACTTATATGACCTCTGTATTTGAGTAAATGGGTGGAAATCAATGGCACTACCTGTGGAATTCCCCTGTTTTAATAATTTTGTTATGCCAATAGACTAGTACAGCATTCTATATGTAAATCTATTATTTACACAGGTGGTAGATAGTGCTGCATACTGATAGCTAGTTATAACAATGATTCTGTGTAATAATATTCAAAATGATAGTGTACACATAAAGACACAGTCTACTAGAGAACTGTTATTGTTAAAAATATAGATAATCCCTTTATTACCCATTCCCCAGTTTTGCATAACCAACACTGTTATATTAATACACTTTTTACTTCTGTGATTACCTTGAATATAAGCCTCTGCAGACTGCCACCTTATTTCATTTGTTTTGATAGACTTGCATGTTAACCATTCAGTGCTGACTCCTAGGTAACTCCATGGGAATGAGCACAATGTTATTTATATGGCACACATGACCTAGCGCTATCTAGTTTAAAAAAAACTGTTAAAATGCACTGAGATAAGAGGTGGCATTGCTAAGAAATTAGCATATGAGCCTACCTAGGTTTAGCGTTCAACAAAGAATGCAAAGAGTACAAAGCAAATTTTCTGATCAAAGTAAATTGGATATTTATTTAAAATTGCATGCTCCATCTGAATCATTTATGTTTAATTTTGACTAGACTGTCCCTTTAATAGCACTCAATACTAATGTAACCAGAATAATTCTCTCATCCCTAAATAACAGTGTATTGTTGGTCCAGATTAGATCAATTTAAAATACATTTTTATTAGTAACAACATTAAAATATGGAAACATTATTTAAAATCAAAGTCTTGATTTGACAGGGCCTTGAGTGTATTATTGTATACCTGTCATTGTTTCAAAATCATAATACAAATTTACGTTATTAATCAGGATGTCAGACTGAGTACAATTTTATAATACAGAATTGGACTTTGTAAATATAATGTGTAAATCTTTTGTATTAATCACTTATGCGTGCTATGCTGAATACTGATAGGTGCACTGTCGCTTGGTCTATCTTTAATAGTGAAACAATGTTAAAGTCTGCTTGCACAAATGGTTAAGTGTCACGTTTTATAAGCATACATATTTTAGTTGAAATTGATACACAGTAATTTAGGGATTAGAGAATTAGTGTGCTTAAATTGGTATTAAATGCTATTAAAGTAACAGGAAAGTCCAAATTAAACTTGCAAGAATCAGATATAGAGAGAGTATAGAGTATATCATTTTAATACGCTTTTAAAATCACTTCTATTTTAAAATCTGCTTTGTTTTCTTGGTATCCATTGTTGAAAAAGAATACGCACATATCCTACAATTTTGGAAGCTAGCTGGTGATTGGTGCCTGCATACATTTGATTCCTGTGATTGGTAGTGCAATGCTGTTCCTTCAGTAAAGGATAACACGATAATGAAGCATATTTAATAATAAAAGTAAATTTGAAAGTTGTTAAAAATGGTATGCTCTATCCAAATCATGAATGAAATATTTGGTGTTTCCTGTCCCTTTAAGTATACACTATCATTCTAGTATCATTACAGAGAATCCTTGTTATAGCCTCAAGATGTGGTTAGCTAGATCTCAGTAGTGCATTGATAATCTGCAGCTGACTTGCAGGGGTTAAATACATAGACCTAGATTACAAGTCGCACAGCAAATCAGTTTGCGAAAACGGGTTGTGTTTGTTTTCGCATTTTTGGTTGCGCAGGTATTACAAGTTGCAAAATAAGTTAGTTTGCGAATGTGGTAAGCCGAGTAATGCAAACCGCAAAATCGTGTGCATGTTTACGTATTCCACATAGAAGTCAATGAAGAAGACAAAAAGAAAAAACACACAAAAACCCTAATCTGTTGAACAAAGCACATGACGTATTCTCCTTGAAAAATGCGCATGAAAATGCAAATATTTCATATTGTGAAAATGTTTTCGCAACGGAATATTTTCTATTTATTTCTAGATAAATATTTCTCTATATATGTGATTATTGTTAGATTGATATATTGATTTATTGCAAGATATGTATATGAATATACAGTATATATGTCTAGATATCTTGAGATCTATATGCGAATATCTATTTTAAAATCCCTGGGAGATATTGTTTATTGTGCATAAGATTGTAATGTAAAATATTTTCATTATCACCATAGTTAAACATATCTCTATATATACAGTATATAAATCCATGTTTCTCTATGTATGTGTATGTATGTCAATGTAAAATCCCTACCTCTGCTTTTTTTTCTAACACCCGAGATCGCATATCTTTGAGCCCTTATAACTTTTGTGTGCAATATTTTTTTAACATAATTTTTATTAGACAGTGTTAATATGAGTGTTAGTGTACTTTGTAATGTATTTTTGAAGTGGTTCATTAAACTTTTTTGTTGTGGAAAAGCATTAACTACAACTTTTTGAGTGCGGAAAGTATTGTTGCGTAAAAGGCACAATCACGATTTTTCACAACTTGCAATACCAGCACTTTGAAAATTGCTTGCGAAAAGACCATATCGTGTGCCGGAAATACATACCGCGTGACTTGTAATCTAGGTCATAGTTATATGCAAGCAATAAAGCAATAATAAAGGCCCTAACAAATTAGATCTTTTTTGTTTTGCTCATTATGTCCCTTAATAGGTTTAAATGTTCTAACTCACTAACACAATTAGTTGTATATTACAGTTGCAAGCAAAAGCTTGTGAACCCTTTGGAATTACCTGGGTTTCTGATTATAAAATGTGGTCCTATGAGGAACTTTGTTGTACTGATGGATCTTTTTTAGCAAATCTCACAGTGAGTGTAGACTTTTAGAGACTCATGCCCTTGGAGCCTGCATTCTACTTTTTGAACACCAGATGGTGCAGTGAACTATATAATTTACTTGCACAGTAAATTACTTAAAATTACACTATTTTATATTTTATTTTAAAATTTGACACAAGTGTTTGTGTTTTATTAGTTTAGTCAGATAATTAAGGAAGCTATTACATAATTCTATTATTAATAAATATTTAAATGTTGTTGAAATTATGCAGTAATAGACAGTAGGTTCTTCCTAGATCTCTGTATGAGTCACCCGTTACTTCTGCTTCTTAAGACATTAAACATTTTGAGATGGTAATATAAAATGATAAATCGCATATATAAAATGAAGTCTGCAATATGCTTTCATTATTTATTTTGCTTCCTTTTCTGAAGTTCTGAAATTGTGAGCTTTTCAGTTAGAAATGTAAGTGCAGACGACTGTTGTATTCCATGCAGCCATTGGCTGCACACTCTAGTGACCTATTTCTAACTGTCCCTAAAAGGCCACAGCAGAGAAGGTAACCTAAGTTACAACATGACAACTCCCATTGTTTTATAGACACTAAGGGGCATATTTATCAAAGTGTGAGCGGACATGATACGATGTAGCGTATCATGTCCGCTGCACATCGATAAATGCCGACAGCATACACTGTTGGCATTTATCATTGCACAAGCAGTTCAGCAGAACTACTTGTGCATAACCGCCCCCTTCAGATTTGTGGGCAATCGGCCGCTATCAGGAGTTGTCAATCAACCCGATCGAATTTGATCGGGTTGATTTCTGTCCGCCGCCTCAAAGCAGGCAGACAAGTTATGGAGCAGCGGTTACTCTTAATTTGTCGATATTTAAACAGCTAATGAAACTTTAAAAAATACATCTGCATGTTATTCTGTTATTCTGACTAATCTTTCCTTTGAATGCATTTTTCTATCTAGTATTTATCTAGTGTTTAATGTCCCTTTAAGAAATTATTTACCTGGAGGGGAAATGCAGGTTTAAGGGAGCTACATAGTCTTGAAGTTTAAGGTGATTTTGGTCTCCACTATTTAGAGTTTTAAAACAAGGTGACCCTCAGTGAATGTATCATGAATTCAATTTGTAATTCCAGGCATTTTACCATAATCAATATTGTGAAAGAATTAAAGGCACCATGGTCACAACCCCCCCCCCCCAAACACACAGACACACTCTAAATACCTTCCCCTCAAAGAGCATATCATCTGTATATATTTGTTGATCCACTAAAGGTCTGGCACAACGTTGTAGATACTTTAGTCTTATTTTATAGCAACAGAATATTTATAATTACACGGCACCATTTATTTCAAGCAATCATTTCATTGAAAAATTGTAGAATGTCCTCCTTTTGTCATGTAATAAATGGAAAAAACTAAAATTTTAGGTTCTTCCAGGATCTGCAAAATAGCCCTTCCTCTCCTAAGAGCAAACACTTTAAATGTCTTCAGGGAAGACATTATGTCCAAGATATTATTAGTATTACGTCAATATACAGTCTTTTTAACTGCAGCAGTAGAGAATATTCTAGATACCCTTTCTGATTGGTGGAGACCAACCTACATGAGAATACCACAAGGCTGTATAGCACAATCACAGAGAAACATATTCTACATGTGTTTAGAAACTCAGAATATATATGGAAACAGCAGTTCCGAGGTAGATAGTCAATTTGGAAGACTTATGGAATGTCATAGACTGATCTTCTTTTGTTTTGTTTGAGTGACATAAATCATGCATAGCAGAAACACAGAGACAACTGCATTGAGGGAGGAGGAGAGGAGATGCAATGAATTATTTTTATCATTATGTAATGTAATGTCTGTTTTTTATTTACAAAATATAGTGCTCCAAGATTATAGAATGTTCAGATATAATAATTCTTAAGCTCTTTAAAGGGCCATTATACACTAATTTTTTCTTTGCATAAATGTTTTGTAGATGATCTATTTATAAAGCCCATAAAGTTTGTTTTTTAAAAAATTTATAGTTTTGCTTATTTTTAAAGAACATTGCTCTGATTTTCAGACTCCTAACCAAGCCCCAAAGTTTTATTTGAATACTGTCAGCTACCTTCTCCAGCTTGCTCCTGTTAGTGTAAAGTGCATTTCCATATGCAAAAGAAGGGGGAGAGGGGGGTCTTATTTCCCAATTGCAGTGTGCTTTCCAGCTAACTTTTCAACAGAGCTAAACTGAAAGCTTCTAAGCACATTTTATACTGGATTTTATATCAGTATCTGTGCATCTTATTTCTTATAGTAGTGTCTATTACATGCAGTTATATGAAAATGAGTGTATACTGTCCCTTTAAGCAACTTACCAAATTATTTCTATGATCAAATTTACTTTGTTCTCTTTATTTTAGCAAGCAGGTAGGTATACAGACTTGGGAGTATGCACATCTCTGAGCACTAAATGGCATCAGTTTTGCATGAATGCTAAAACAATGTTATATATTGACAAAACACTGCTGTGATATGGTGCTGAAAAGCAATCTTGCAAAAACTGCTGTGATTCAGTTCTCCATACACTCTACGTACCTAGGTGTTCTCTTCAATATACAATGGTTTGAGAACAAATAAAATTTGATAACAGAAGTGCATCGAAAACTTTTATTTTTTAAAATTATATTTGAATCATGAAAGAAAAATTGTCCCTTTAAAATTGTCCCAAAAAGTACCAAAAAGTATCTATTTTTCTATTGTAAAATGAAGCAGCCATGGGAAGTGAGTTGAATAGAGGCATTCATTGGGCATAGCTGAAGTTTTCTTACTCGTCTCATTGTATTCTCTCAGCATGTTACACCTGCATGTCTTGCTGTTTTATCTTGACAAATGTAAGCTGGTTTGTCTCAATGCACACAAACAAATGCAAAACTAAAAGTGAGTGCAAGGTAAAGTACACTGAAAAGAGAACAATTTGATTTGTATGAACCTTAAAAAATTACAATCAGAGCACAGTGCTCCCTCTAACATTTTCTCTACTCACATTCAATATAGCTTCATAACTTCTATGGCTTTGAGGCAGCTCATCACTTGCAAGGGCTATCTATCTATCATCTATCTATCTGTCTTTCTAATCTATCTATCTATATTTTCAATCTATCGTCTATCATATCTATCATATCTATCTATTTATCTATCTATATATCTATATCTATCTGATCTATCATATATTGATCTAACTATCTATCATCTAACATATCTATCTATCTATCATCTGTCATCTATATATCTAATCTATCATTTATATTTCTATCTATCTATCCTTCTTTCTTTCTTTATTTCCCTTACAGACAGTATAACAAAAGCTAATCGTAGCACTCCCATGTTCTGTTGCTTATTCAGCATTTTCTTACATCACTAGGAAAAAAAAACACAACTTTAGGGAGTTTCCAGAACAAGTTTAATCTCATATCTCCTTTAACTAATTATTACAAAGAACAAATTAGAAAGAGCATTTTAACTATTTCAGTGCTAAATAAAATTGAGTCATGTAATGCATTTTAAATCATAGTTGATAAATAAAATCATAATACAAGTATAATCATTTCAGTGAAGGGACCCCAGTATTGTTTCTTTTTGTTGTGACTAGCTTAAAGGGACAGTCAACACCAGAATTTTTGTTGTTTTAAAAGATAGATAATCCCTTAATTACCCATTCCCCAGTTTTGCATAACCAACACAGTTATAATAATACACGTTTTACCTCTGTAATTACCTTGTATATAGACTGCCTCCTTATTTCAATTCTTTTGACAGACTTGTAATTCAGCCAATCAGTGCTCACTCCTCGGTAAATTCACGTGCATGAGCTCAATGTTATCTATATGAAACACATGAACTAATGCCCTCTAGTGGTTAAAAACTGTCAAAATGCATTTAGATTAGAGACGGCCTTCAAGGTCTAAGAAATTAGCATATGAACCTCCTAGGTTTAGCTTTCAACTAAGAATACCAAGAGAACAAAGCAAAATTGGTGATAAAAGTAAATTGGAAAGTTGTTTAAAATTACATGCCCTATTTGAATCATGAAAGGTTTTTTTTGGACTTGACTGTCCCTTTAAACAGCGTTTAAAAAAGAATTAAAGAAACATTATTTTTGTAACTGTATTTTGCAGATAATGTTTTGTTTGGAGACCTAACAACATTTAAACTTTGCATAAATTGTAAAAAAATAAGTAAAATAAAAATGTATAACAAGCAGAAAAAGCTAAATGATGATGTTAATCCTCCAACACTGTAAGACTGATTGATAGATTATAGATGATGATGATAGATAGATAGATAGATAGATAGATAGATAGATAGATATAAGAGCTAGAATATGAAGGTAAGAGACATTATATGCAATACCTGTTGATTTCCATTAGTGTGATTTCTCTGAATTCTAGAAGGTTGTGGAAGACAAATAATAATAATAATAATAATATTCTGAAAGTTGACAATTTTAAACTATTGCTTGCATGGTAAATCTGAATGATCTTTTTCATATAATTTTTATTATTAAACAAATATAGGGGTTGATTCCAATTTATCAGCTAATTTGTGTTTGGGTTTTTGGCACACAAAGGTACTTTTCATTTTGACGTGACACAGCTATTGGTTTAGAGGTTGAAACATCACCTCTTTGAGAAAAGAGTGATGTGCCGCGGGCGACCTGAGGCACTAACTTTAGCGAGGAGCCGCGGCACAGAAAGGGTGAGTTTAGCACCCTTTTTTTTACAAACTTATGACTGAAAGTCCAGTTTATTTTTAGTTATAGTAAATCCTAGCATCTTTCAAACGCTCGGTTATACCATCACAAGTCCCAATCTTACCTTTTTGACACATTTGCAAGACAATTTAGAATAATTCTATGATATTTCGCATGTGCAAGACACTCTAGAATGGCCAAAAATTACATTTTAGCGAATGCTTATCTGGCATTTCCTCCTGGATGACCTCTCACCACCTAAAAATAAATATGTCCAAGACCGAACTACTTCAAATTCCTCCCTCTAACTCCACTCCATCTTCCAATTTTTCTATCACTGTTGGCGGCACCATTATCTCCCCATCATCCCAAGTCCGCTGCCTCGGAGTCATGCTTGACTCAAATCTGTCCTTCATTCCCCACATCCAACTGCTCTCTTCATTCTGCCGCAACCATCTACGCAATATCTCCAAAATTCATCCGTTTCTGAGTGCTGACAATACTAAACAGCTAATCCACTCCCTGGTAATTTCCCGACTTGACTACTGTAACAACTTACTAACTGGCCTCCCTCTCTCCCGCCTCTCTCCCCGCCAATCCATCCTAAATGCATCTGCCAGGCTAATCCACCTCTCTCGACGCTCTGTTTCTGCTGCACCTCTCTGTGAGTCCCTTCACTGGCTCCCCATTCACAACAGAGTTAAATTCGAAATTCTCACCCTGACCTACAAAGCCCTCACCAATGCTGCCCCATCCTACCTGTCCTCACTCATCAACAAATACACTCCTGCCCGTCCCCTAAGATCCAACAATGACCTGCTTCTTGCGTCCTCTACCATCACCTCCTCTCATGCTAGACTACAGGACTTCTCTTGTGCGGCACCAACCCTCTGGAACGCACTTCCTCGAGCTGTCAGACTTGCCCCTAACCTCTCCTCCTTTAAACGTTCCGTAAAGACCTTTCTGTTCAGGGAAGCTTATCACCCGACTTATTAACAAACTAACTTTGTTTAACTAACAGTTGCCCTCTATCTCCTCACTAATATCATTCTCACCTTTGCAGTCCCCACCTCCTGTTTCCCATCCTCCTACCCATCTAGATTGTAAGTTCCCACGGGAATAGGGCCCTCAATTCCCTCTGTATTTGTCTGTAAAAATGTTGTCTTTTATCGTATTGTTTCTCCATTGTGCTGTTATCCTTGTACCCATGGGCTGCGGAATCTGTCACGCTTCATAAATAAAGAATAATAATAATAATTTTAGAGGTGCATTTGTATAGATTCATTACTCTGTAGTTATCACTATTGTATTGTCCGTCTGTAGTGGGCAGGACACAAATTTACAAATGTTTATGTAGATTTAATGCATGATATTCCATTCATTTAATGGGATCTACAGGAAAACTAAGAAAACTCACTAGCTGATGAGGGCTTTTAGCGGCCGAATCCAATTTTGGTTGTGAGATCTCAAAAAGCAAACTTTATCTAAGACCAAATTATCAGGAACTGATATCGGAAAGATTGGAATAGACTCTGCGATGACTTGTTTTTTCCCTCTAAGGAAGAGGTCAGTATAAGGTGGGGTTCAGGGAGGGGGGCAGGAAATATTGTTTAAAGTAAGATGGGCAATATATTTGATTAAATAATATAAGATAAATACTAATTTTAGATAGACAGATAGATAGATTGATTGATTGATTGATTGATATGATAAAATAAATCCTAATTCTTTATACCCTAGTCTGGATTCTGCAAACACTAGATGGCAGTGAAAAAAGTATAAATCACATAGCAATACTACATAAAGTTAATTATCCTAAATAACTAAGGGCCAGACGATCAGAACTTTGCCAGGCCAGACATGAAAAAACACATTGATACACACAGGGGCTGCCCTCAGGGAAATTATCTAAAAAAAAGGGCTGTCCCTGTGAGTTACCAGATGTCTCTCATTTAAAGTAACCAACCTTGCTGGAAAGAAGAATCACTTACGAGAGCAAAGCTAGCAGGGGGTGCACTTTAAATATTCAATTCTGCAGCCAATACAAATTAGACTACTCTGCTTTCAGCCTAAAGTACCTTACAATTGCCTATTAGGATAATAGGTGTTTTGCATATTTTGACACAATCCCATCACCATTCAATTTGCTTGAAAAAACAGTGAGATCTGCAGGGGGAAATTTTTAGACCTGGCAGAGAAATTTCACCTACACCCATGAAACAGCCCTATTCAACCCACTAGCAAAGGTGGGGAAACTTATCTTAAAAACCGGAAAACAATATGATTTGAATTTCATATTAGAAATTTGAATTTCACAGCATCTTTTGCAAGTGCAGTGATATTTATTAGGACTTCCACTGTTTGCCTTAAATAGGTTTTTTGCAGCATAATTTCAATATGATTTGTTTCTATTTTTCTATAAAATACAATTTTTGCAAAACAATTTTGTTACAATTTCAAATGTGATTAAACAATACATTTTTACTACATATTTTTATTTCAATATTTCTTTTTTTTAATTTTATACAGTTCTTAAATTGATGTTTTTGTGAACCTTATTGTAATGTATGCATTGCCTTCTCACTCCCCTTTGTGAGACACAATGTTCTCTAGGTAAAAACTGCCTTCAGATAATTTAGACATGGGGGCCTATTTATCAAGCCTTCAACATCAAATACGCTGGAATTCTGCAGCGTAATTGTTGCAAGCTTGATCCAACCTAGTTATCAAAGCCTACAGAACGGCAAAAGTTGAAATTTGTGACGAAATATACTATCCGCTGGTCTCAATATCGATGCATACGTCATTACAGATACATTCGGCTCTATCTGACACTTTTTCCCATTTATGAAATTTCTAACAGATACGCTTGCGGCTATTCCGGCCCAGCGTACCTGGTTTTCAATCCGCCACCCTGGAGGCCGCGGATGCCATAGAAATCAATGGGAGTCTGAAAGCAACGAAAGCTTATGTTTGATGCTGCCAGATATCCCATCGATTTATATGGTTGAAAACAAGTTACGTTTACACCTAACACCCTAACATAAAACCCGAGTCTTAACACCCCTAATCTGCCGCCCTAACATCGTCGCCACCTACATAATGTTATTAACCCCTATTCCGCCGCTCCCCGACCCCGCCGCAACCTAAATAAAGTTATTAACCCCTTATCCCGCCACTCCCGGACCCTGCCGCCACTAAATAAACGTATTAACCCCAAAACCTCTAGCCTCCCACATCACTACCACTAACTAAACCTATTAACCCCTAAACTGCCAGCCCCTCACATCGCCATAAACTAAATTAAGCAATTAACCCCTAAACCTAGCAACCCGCTAACTTTAATTTAAAATTACAACATCCTATCTTCAAATAAATTTAAACTTACCTGTAGAATTAAAATAAACTATTTTTAAAATATTAATTAACCTACCCTAACTATTATGCTACAATTAGATTAAACTAGCAATTAAATAAACTAAATTACATATTAAAAAAAACTAGACATGTGCATGGCGAAAAAATTTGGTTCGGTTTGGATCGATTCTGAAATTTTTGAAGTTCGGTTCGGATCGATTTGAATTCGGAAAATTTCAAATCGATTCGTTTCGGATTCGTTTCGGATTCATTCGGATTCGAAGAAATACGGCTGGATTCGGTTCGATTCGGTTCGGAAATTCGGCAATTCGGTAAGTGTTAAGTGGGATTAGACTAGTATTATACTGTATATTAGGTGTTAACCTAACATACTGTATAATACTAGTGTAATCCCAATCGCCATCCAAATTTACGAATCGATTTGATTCGATTCGGAAAATTCGGCAACATTTGAATTCGGAAATTCGGTTCGATCCGAATCGCCGAATTTGCCGAATTTTCAGAATTTCCGAATCGAACCGAACCGAATCGCACATGTCTAAAAAAAACCTAGCCCTACTAAAATTATTTAAATCTACTATTAAACCTTATTACAAATGACTAAATTACCAAAAAAAAAAATAAACGCTGTTACAAAAAATAAAAAACACTAAATTACAGAAAAAAAACATACCACATTATCAAAAATAAAAAAGAATTACACCTAATCTAAGTGCCCTATCAAAATAATAAAGCACCCCTAAAATAAAAAACCCTAGCCTACAATAAACTACCAATGGCCCTTAAAAGAAATCAGCTCTTTTACCTGTAAAAAAATACAAACACCCCCCAAACAGTAAAACCCACCACCCACCCAACCAACCCCCCAAAATAAGAAACTAAAAAAACCTAAAATAACCTAAGCTCCCCATTGCCCTGAAAATGGCATTTGTATTGGCATTGCCCTTAAAAGGGCATTTAGCTCTTTTACCTGCCCAGACCCTAATCTAGCAATAAAACCCACCCAACTGGAACAGTTAATACAATGCGAGCTCAATCCTATTGGCTGATTGCATCAGCCAATAGAATTTTTCAACCCTAATTCCGTTTGGTTTATAGAATTCTATCAGCCAATCGGAATCTAAAGGACGCCATCTTGGATGACGTCATTTAAAGGTACCTTCATTCAGCAAGAAGACGTTGTTGGAAGAGGATGCTCCAAGCCGGAGATTTTTTTTAGTTAGGGTTTTATTTGGAGGGTTGGTTGTGTGGGTGGTGGGTTTTACTGTTGAGGGGGTTGTTTGTATTTTTTCTTACAAGTAAAAGAGCTGATTTCTTTGGGGCAATGCCCCGCAAAAGGCCCTTTTAAGGGCTATTGATAGTTTAGTTTAGGCTAGGTTTTTTTTTTAATTTTGGGGGGCCTTTTTATTTTGATAGGGCTCTTATATTAGGTGTAATTAGTTTAAATATCTTGTAATTTGTTTTTTATTTTCTGTAATTTAGTGTTTGTTTTTTTGTAATTTAGCTAATTCTATTTAATTTATTTAATTGTATTTAATTTAGGTAAGTTATTTAATTGTAGTGTAGTGTTAGGTGTTAGTGTAACTTAGGTTAGGTTTCATTTTACAGGTAAATCTGTATTTATTTTAGCTAGGTAGTTATTAAATAGTTAGTAACTATTTAATAACTATTCTACCTAGTTAACATAAATACAAACTTGCCTGTAAAATAGAAATAAACCCTAAACTATTAGTTATATTGTAGCTAGCTTAGGGTTCATTTTACAGGTAAGTATTTATTTTTAAATAGGAATAATTTAGGTAATAATAGTAGGTTTTATTTAGATTTATTTTAATTATATTTAAATTATGGGGTGTTAGGGTTAGACTTAGGGTTAGGGGTTAATACATTTAGTATAGTGGCAGCGACGTTGGGGGCGGCAGATTAGGGGTTAATAACATTATGTAGGTGTCGGCAATGTTGTGGGCAGCAGATTAGGGGTTAATAAATATAATGTAGGTGTCGGCGATGTTGGGGGCAGCAGATTAGGGGTTAATAAGTATAATGTAGGTGGCGGCGTTGTCCGGAGCGGCAGATTAGGGGTTAATAAATATAATGTAGGTGTCGGCGATGCCGGGGGCGGCAGATTAGGGGTTAATAAGTGTAAGATTAGGGGTATTTAGACTCGGGGTTCATGTTAGGGTGTTAGGTGTAAACATAAAATGTGTTTCCCATAGGAATCAATGGGGCTGCGTTACTGAGCTTTACGCTGCTTTATTGCAGGTGTTAGATTTTTTCTCAGCCGGCTCTCCCCATTGATGTCTATGGGGAAATCGTGCACGAGCACGTATAACCAGCTCACCGCTGACTTAAGCAGCACTGGTATTGGAGTGCAGTGTGGAGCGCAATTTTTCTCTACGCTCACTTCTTGCCTGTTAACGCCGGGTTGATTAAAAACCCGTAATACCAGCGCTGTAGGAAAGTGAGCGTTGAGAATAAACTGCAAGTTAGCACCGCACCCCTGTTACCGCACAACTCATAATCTAGGCGTATGTTTGTTGTTTTTCGTAATTTTGTGTTTTTTTTATTTTTTGTAATTTAGTATTTTTTATTTTTTGTAATTAGATACTTTGTAATTTTTATAGTAGTGTTTGGATTTTTTTAATGTGTGTTTAGTTTTCTTTAATTGATAGTTAGTTTAGTTTTAGTTTAATTTTTATATTATATATAGTTATATATAGTTTAATTGTTAGTTTAAACTTTTTTTTTTTAATTTGACAGGTAAGTCCTAATTTAATTTAAGATAGGGAACTTGTAATTTTAATATAAAGTTAGGGGGGCGTTAGGTTTGGGGTTACTAGTTTAAATTAGTTTATTGCGATGTGGGGGCTTTCGGTTTAGGGGTTAATAGTTTAATTTAGTATATTTCATTCTGGAGGGCTACGGTTTAGGGGTTAATAGGTTTATTATAGTGGCAGTGGCGTAGGGCTTAATAACTTTAGTATAGTAGGGGTGATGTGGGCGGGCGGCAGATTAGGGGTTAATTATATTTAAATAGTGTTTGCGATGCGGGAGGGAGGCGGGTTAGGGATTAATAACTTTATTATAGTGGTGACGATGTCGGGGAACGGCGGAATAGGGGTTAATAAATTGTATTAGTGGTTGCGATGTTGGGAGCGGCAGATTAGGGGTTAATAACTTTAATATAGTATTTGTGATGCGGGAGGGCCTCGGTTTAGGGGTTAATAGGTAGTTTATGGGTGTTTAGTGTACTTTGTGACACTTTAGTTATGAGTTTTATGTAAAAGTTTTGTTGCGTAAAACTCATAACTACTGGTCTCAGAAGGCGGTATGGATCTTGTTGTTATAGGGTGTAACGCAAGCTTTTTAGCCTCAACGAAAAACTTGTAATGGCTGCGATATGGAAGTCCCATGAACAAACTGCATTTTTACGAGTGCGGGACTGATGTTGCGTTACAGGCTAAAAGGCTTGCAGTACAGCTATACCGACAAGACTTGTAATGCGTTGCTGTTTTAACACTGAAATGGCAATTTTTTCAGCGTTAAAAGACGAACGTACAACTCGTAATCTACCTGTGTATTAATAATTATGTGGTTATTTCTTTCTTTTTCTTTCTTTCCTGTACCTTGATTATTCTTCTTTATTTCTTATGGGAATTAGATCATTTTTGTGTATGTATATATATGTATGTATGTATGTATGTATATATATATATATATATATATATATATATATATATATATATATATATATATATATATATATAGTATCCCACAAAAGTGAGTACACCCCTCACATTTTTGTAAATATTTTATTATATCTTTTCACGTGACAACTTTGCTACAATGTAAAGTAGTGAGTGTACAGCCTGTATAACAGTGTAAATTTGCTGTCCCCTCAAAATAACTCAACACACAGTAAATAATGTCTAAACCGTTGGCAGTAAAAGTGAGTACACCCCTAAGTGGAAATGTCCAAATTGGGCCCAATTAGCAATTTTCCCTCCCCGGTGTCATTTGACTCGTTAGTGTTACAAGGTCTCAGGTGTGAATGGGGAGCAAGTGTGTTAAATTTGGTGTTATCGCTCTCACACTCTATCATACTGGTCACTGGAAGTTCAACATGGCACCTCATGGCAAAGAACTCTCTGAGGATCTGAGAAAAAGAATTGTTTCTCTACAAAAAAAGATGACCTAGGCTATAAGATGATTGTCAAGCTGAGCTGCAGCACGGTGGGCAAGACCATACACCGGTTTCACAGGACAGGTTCCACTCAGAACAGGCCTCGCCATGCTTGACCAAAGTAGTTGAGCGCACGTGCTCAGCGTTATAGCCAGAGGTTGTCTTTGGGAAATAGATGTCAGTCTGTCAGTGCTCAGACCATACGCCGCACACTGCATCAAATTGGTCTGCATGGCTGTCATCCCAGAAGGAAGCCTCTTCTAAAGATGTTGCACAATAATGCACAAAAAATCCCTCAAACAGTTTGCTGAAGACAAGCAGACTAAGGACATGAATTACTGGAACCATGTCCTGTGGTCCGATGAGGCCAAGATAAACTTATTTGGTTCAGATGGTGTCAAGCATGTGTGGCGGCAACCAGGTGAAGAGTACAAAGACAAGTGTGCCTTGCCTACAGTCAAGCATGGTGGTGGGAGTGTCATGGTCTGGGCCTGCATGGGTGCTGCCAGTTTTGGGGAGCTACAGTTCATTAAGGGAACCATGAATGCCAACATATACTGTGACATACTGAAACAGAGCATGATCCCCTCCCTTCGGAGACTGGGCCACAGGGCAGTATTCCAACATGATAACGACCCCAAACACACCTCCAAGCTGACCACTGCCTTGCTGAGGTAAAGGTGATGGACTGGCCAAGCATGTCTCCAGACCTAAACCCTATTGAGCATCTGTGAGGCCTCCTCAAATGGAAGGTGGGGGAGCACAAGGTCTCTAACATCCACCAGCTCTGTGATTTTGTCATGAAGGAGTGGAAGAGGACTCCAGTGGCAACCTGTGAAGCTCTGGTGAACTCCATGCCCAAGAGGGTTAAGGCAGTGCTGGAAAATAATGGTGGCCACACAAAATATTGACACTTTGGGCCCAATTTCAACATTTTCAGTTAGGGGTGTACTCACTTTTGTTGCCATCGGTTTAGACATTAATCGCTCTGTGTTGAGCTACTTTGAGGGGACAGCAAATTTACACTGTTATACAGGCTGTACACTCATTACTTTACATTGTAGCAAAGTGTAATTTCTTCAGTGTTGTCACATGAAAAGATATAATAAAATATTTACAAAAATGTGAGGGGTGCGCTCACTTTTGTGGGATACTGTATATATATATATATATATATATATATATATATATATACATACATACATATATATATATATATACATACATACATATATATATATATATATATATATATATATATACTGTATGTATATATATATATATATATATATATTAACAAGGCTCAAAATTTCCACTAGCCCACTAGCCATTGGAGAGTGTAAAAACAGTGGCGAGTGAAAGTTAGTTAGTGAATGTTGAGTCTGAAGTCTGATGGCATGTCGTAAGTTTCAAAGTTGGTACATTTTATTTGAAGAATGTACATTCCTATTGCAGCACTGACAAAACACACATTTTGGGCTATCTGCTAAATCAATTATCTAAAGGGATATTATATATCCATGAAAGTGTAAGGATGTGTTATTCCTCTAGGGCTGTAAGGACCCCATTAGTGCTTAGACTGTTACTTCTGAGAAGGTAAACATGGACAGAGACTGTAGAGAAAAAGTGGAAGTGGAGAAGAAGGTAAAGTTAAGAGAGAATGGAGAAAAAAAGAGTGAAGAGATATGAAAGAGGGGAAAGAAAGAGTGTAAAGAGAAGATATGGTCTGAGAGAGAAGGGAGAGGGTAAAAAGAGAGATTAAAGAGAGGAGGAAGTCGAGAAAGATAGTTAAGAGAGAAAAGGGAGAGATAATTATTATAAAAAGTAGGCTTATCTCAATAAATTAATTGCTTATGCAAGCAAAAATTTATGTTTACCTAGAAATAAAATTAAAAGATTGTGAGAAAACTTTGTTATCCACTAAATGTTCTTTAAAAATATTTACATAAGGTAAAAAAAAATATTTTGGAAACTGCCCACCAACTATTGCAAGTCTTGTAATGTAATAGGATAAGGAATGGTAATTTGTCTAGTGACATAGGAATCCATCAAAATCTATTGGCTATTGGCTTACTCGTCAAACTGGGGCCTACGTTTCTAGAGAGTTCAAAATGCTATATTGTATTGTTTATAAAGAACCTGACGCCATGAACGATTTTCAACAGGAAAGCTCCTGAAAGGAGGTCTGTGAAACTACACATGCAATAGCCCATTCATACCTCTTAAGTGTACAGAAAAGCTCTATTCATGTAACCCCTTTGTTCACTCAGCGAAGAAAATACTGTACTCATTTGCATGTATGACATTCACCTATTGTCATTATAAGACATCCTCAACACTCATACATATGAATGCCATACGTATCTTGGCAGGATGGACAACAGTGGTGTCACTAGGGGGTGCAGAGGGTGCAGACAGCACCCAGGTGACACCTCCAGGGGGTGACACAGAGTTGCCACCAGTCCGGGTATCCATTTGTCTTGTGTTTAGCAGTGCAGATATTAAATCTACTGCTACTACTACAGCGAACTGCTTCTCCACAGTGTTTCCCCTCCACCACAGACTATGCCTTATAGCTGCCTACATTTAGCTGAACAAATACGTGCAGCATAACAGAGAAGGGCAGAGGTCAGATCTGTTCTACTTCCTCTTCCAGCCTAGGAGCATTCCTGTACTCTCTCCTCTCTGCCTCTCCCACACGCGTGGTGCTTTCAGCAGGAACCAGGAGTTAACTGAAGTCAGAGCACCGAGACAGACACTAGAAAGTAACCTTAGAAAGGGACCTTAACAAGAGATGTAATCTGAATTAGCTAGCATGGAGAGGAGGCAGGGGGCTCTGCATCTAGTTATGTGTCATTTAAAAAAAAAAAAAAGTTTAACCTATGTTATGCTTTAAAACCAGACCTCTACCTAATATACGTTTAAATATGTTTTACTTAAATAATAATAATTAACTAATTAAATATTTAAAAACCTTAAAAAAAAGAGCTGGTTATTAAAAAATAATTACTATCGTGGCAATGATTTACCAAGAAAGGCATGTTTTTTCTTTTTTTGTACATATATTTCAGATATTTAGAGGTTTAATTACTTTCAAAGAATATTGCATTTGTCATGCTCTGGTCATAACTTTCCTTTTTTTTTTTTTTACATGCACAGTATAAACTATTTCATTGATGTCAATGTTGTATTTTTCACTTCCCACTTGCACTTAACCATGTTTTTTTTTATTAGCATATAGGTCCTAATAACAGGTAGAACAGTATGCCTAATATCAACATATAGACACAGTGTCAGGGGTGTAGTTTGGCCTAGGCAAGCAAGGCACTTGCCTAGGGCGGCAGATTGGGAGGGGCAGCACATTTTTAGTGGCTTTATTTGTAAAGGCTCATCGCATATGTCATACAGGTGTAAGATTTTTTTCTGACACATAATTTTTTACAATTTAATGGCCAATTCTATCTCCAGAGATGTGGAACCGCTATGGGGGCCAAATTTTCCACCTCCTATACAAATCTCTTTTTGGGGTGTTTTGAGATCCATACAGTAGATAATATACTGATCTGGGAAGGGGACCAACAGAAAGCTAATGAATTCCTAAATTATATCAATCATAATGACTATAACTTAAGATTCACTTCAGACTAAAGGCTTATAGTTATTTTAGAAGTATTATACAGATATAATGGAAGATTTTGCCCAAAGAACTTACATTCTAGGTAGTAGGTATAATAAGAGACTGCCCATGGAGCTTAAAGTTTAGAGGTAGCTTGTAACCTTTCTTTTATTCAGCTAGCTATTGCCTTCTGTTATGATGGCTTTCAGCACTTAGTATTGTGTTTGGGGAAGTAATGTTTCAAGAAATATGTGTTTATATATATATATACTGCTGGGGAGTGCCAGGTTTTCTGTGTGGTGTGTTTATAATGTTTGTAATGCTTCCCTGCAGGCCTGTCACCCAGGCTGTTCAGGGGTTGCCTTGGTTGCTGGGAACTGTGCAGCTGTCTGTTGGTGTTCAGGGCTGTGGAGTTAACAGTGACTTAGCATGTGTACCCAGTCCAGTCTGTGAGTGTGGTCTATTCCTGTGTTTTATATTTAAATAGGGGAGATTACAAAAGCCTGTGTCACCCTGGGAGGTTCCCAGTTGGTTTGTTTGAAAGTATGCGTTTTGTAGGTGCTGGTTTAGGGTCCCAGGAAGGGGGAGACCTTGACCTCTTTGTGGGGCTGGGGTAGGGGGGGCCAGCAGAATTTTGAATGCCTAGGGCAGCAGAAAACCTAAATACACCACTGTCTGCTCATTATCAGTATACAGTTTAAATTAAAACACCATTTTAGGCAGTCTTACATTACAATTTGCTATGTGTCAAATATTGCATTTTAAAGGGGACAAAGTTGCCATTCCATGGCCACTGGGCTGTAGTTGTCCCTAAAAGTTGCATCATTGTACTTTTTCTTTTCAATATCATGTGGACACAAGCTGCTAACATTTCTGTCTTTGCACAATATCTGTATATTCCCAAAACAGCCACAGCCAAAAATGTGATGTGCATTTGAAACATACTGAACATGGCTACAATTATTTCTCTCTTGCATGTTTGGTGTGTATCTTTGTGTGAGAGCATGTGTGTGTGTCTGTGTCAGTGTTTTGTGTGTGCGTAAACCTTTGTGTTAGAGTGTGTGTGTTAGTGTGAGAGCGTGTCTGTGTCATGGGAAAGTGACTCCATGAGTTACCGCACTGTTATGTCTATGAAACAATAAGTGTCTTTGTGTGTGAGAGAATTTATGTTAGAGTGTGTGTGTGTTAGTGTTAGAGTCTGTGTGTTTGAGAGAGCGTGTCTGTATCATGGGGGGGGGGTGACGCCATGAGTTACCGCACCGGGTGACACAACCCTAGTGACCCCACTGATGGACAGATTTCTATAGGCACTTCAGGACAACCACATCTATCTTTTATAGGAGATGAGCCTCCATCCAAACTCATTCATGAAAATACATATATTACTGAACTTTTAATCTGGAATGAGCATTTGTGTCCATGAGATCAATAATATATGAACTTGTGCCTTTAATATACACTTTCATCTAGTCATTGTGGTGCCAAAATCATATACAAAATATTGCAGGTTTATGCTTATTAGCCTCAGATGTCGAAGGATGTACAAACACTGTCAAGAATGATACACCTGTCCTCTGTTACAACCCACTGTTCTACATCATCATGAAGAAAATAGAATGCTATTGCTGTGGACCAATTTACAAAAATATTTTACTAGCCAGTTACTTGAGCAAGTTTTTTGTTCAACAAACGGATAGAGGGTATTAGTGGACCAAATTATTGTGCTGAAATAAGTGTATTGGTAATTATTAACCATGTATTTTCCAGATACTTATTCCAGCTGATTGAATCAGACAGTGGAACCCATTTTACCAGTGAAGTTTTAAAATATAGGCCCGGATAAGATTAAACTCTACATAGTATATAAAACTGCCCCTTGTGGTGGAAAAGAACCAAGATATTGAAAAAAATAATTTTCTTTTAATGCTACAAGTCTGTAGTAAAAACACTCTCTTGCTAGAAGCCTGCCCTTTGTGGTGACATACCAATGAAAGTGACATATGTGGAAACATCACTTGCAGCATAAAAGGGACACTGAACCCAATTTTTTTCTTTTCTGATTCAGATAGAGCATGTAATTTTAAGCAACTTTCTAATTTACTCATATTATTAATTTTTCTTCATTCTCTTGGTATCTTTATTTTAAAAGCAAGAATGTAAGTTTAGAAGCTGGCCCATTTTTAGTGAACAACCTCAGTTGTTTTTGCTGATTGGTGGATAAATTCACCCACCAATAAACAAGTGATGTCCAGGTCCTGAACCAAAAATTGGCTGGCTCCTTAGCTTAGATGCCTTCTTTTTCAAATAAAGATAGCAAGAGAACAAAGAAAAATTGATAATGGGAGTAAATTAGAAAGTTCCTTAACATTGCATGCTCTATTTGAATCATGAAAGAAAAAAATCTGGGTTCAGCATCTGTCACAAAAACCTCAGGATTTAGCTAAGAAGGTGTTAATTCTGTGTAGCTTGAACTCAAAACAGTTATTTGTTTTCAAGAAGAATTGTAACTTGTGCTTTCTTTGAACTACCAGGAGTTTCCTAAATAGCCCACCAAATGTTATTGTGTATGCATTGAGTCATAAAGCCACTGAAGCTCTTAGTCCCAGAGATACACAGGATAAAGTTTATGGCTTAAGCTGTCAATAGAATACATGATGCAAAACAGGCCCTTCATTACAAAAACTGACCAGGTCACTGAAAGACATTGGTATATTATGTGCATATGTGTGTTAAAACTGTTATAACCTTAAAGGAAGGTAAATATGACAACCTATGGCATATTTGATATCAAACTGATTCTCCCAATAAAACTAAAAGGTTCTAGATATGTAAATATAGAAATTTCTTACCTAGCAGGAATTATAATGGATTGTATAATTTCAGGCAAGAAATTAGTCTATTGAAGGTCATAAAGACAGGGGGGCCTAGATTTAGAGTTCGGCGGTAGCCGTGAAAACCAGCGTTAGAGGCTCCTAACGCTGGTTTTGGCCGCCCGCTGGTATTTGGAGTCAGTGATTAAAGGGTCTAACGCTCACTTTTCAGCCGCGACTTTTCCATACCGCAGATCCCCTTACGTCAATTGCGTATCCTATCTTTTCAATGGGATCTTTCTAACGCCGGTATTTAGAGTCGTTTCTGAAGTGAGCGTTAGCGCTCTAACGACAAAACTCCAGACGCCTGAAAATAGCAGGAGTTAAGAGCTTTCTGGGCTAACGCCGGTTCATAAAGCTCTTAACTACTGTACCCTAAAGTACACTAACACCCATAAACTACCTATGTACCCCTAAACCGAGCTCCCCCCACATCGCCGCCACTCGATTAAAATTTTTTAACCCCTAATCTGCCGACCGCCACCTACGTTATACTTATGTACCCCTAATCTGCTGCCCCTAACCCCGCCGACCCCTGTATTACATTTATTAACCCCTAACCTGCCCCCCACAATGTCGCCGCCAGCTACTTACAATAATTAACCCCTAATCTTCCGACCGCAAAGCGCCGCCACCTACGTTATCCCTATGTACCCCTAATCTGCTGCCCCTAACACCGCCGACCCCTATATTATATTTATTAACCCCTAATCTGCCCCCCTCAACGTCGCCGACACCTGCCTACACTTATTAACCCCTAATCTGCCGAGCGGACCGCACCGCTACTATAATAAAGTTATTAACCCCTAACCCGCCTCACTAACCCTATCATAAATAGTATTAACCCCTAATCTGCCCTCCCTAACATCGCCGACACCTAACTTCAATTATTAACCCCTAATCTGCCGACCGGAGCTCATCGCTACTATAATAAATGGATTAACCCCTAAAGCTAAGTCTAACCCTAACACTAACACCCCCCTAACTTAAATATAATTTAAATCTAACGAAATTAATTAACTCTTATTAAATAAATTATTCCTATTTAAAGCTAAATACTTACCTGTAAAATAAATCCTAATATAGCTACAATATAAATTATAATTATATTATAGCTATTTTAGGATTAATATTTATTTTACAGGCAACTTTGTAATTATTTTAACCAGGTACAATATCTATTAAATAGTTAATAACTATTTAATAGTTACCTAGTTAAAATAATAACAAATTTACCTGTAAAATAAATCCTAACCTAAGATATAATTAAACCTAACACTACCCTATCAATAAATTAATTAAATAAACTACCTACAATTAACCTAACACTACACTATCAATAAATAAATTAAATACAATTGCTACAAATAACTACAATTACATAAACTAACTAAAGTACAAAAAATAAAAAAGAACTAAGTTACAAAAAATAAAAAAATATTTACAAACATAAGAAAATTATTACAACAATTTTAAACTAATTACACCTACTCTAAGCCCCCTAATAAAATAACAAAGCCCCCCAAAATAATAAATGCCCTACCCTATTCTAAATTTAAAAAGTTCAAAGCTCTTTTACCTTACCAGCCCTGAACAGGGCCCTTTGCGGGGCATGCCCCAAGAATTTCAGCTCTTTTGCCTGTAAAAAAAACACATACAATACCCCCCCCCCAACATTACAACCCACCACCCACATACCCCTAATCTAACCCAAACCCCCCTTAAATAAACCTAACACTAAGCCCCTGAAGATCTTCCTACCTTGTCTTCACCATCCAGGTATCACCGATCCGTCCTGGCTCCAACATCTTCATCCAACCCAAGCGGGGGTTGGCGATCCATCATCCGGTGGCTGAAGAGGTCCAGAAGAGGCTCCAAAGTCTTCCTCCTATCCGGCAAGAAGAGGACATCCGGACCGGCAAACATCTTCTCCAAGCGGCATCTTCGATCTTCTTCCATCCGGTGCGGAGCGGGTCCATCTTGAAGCAGGCGACGCGGATCCATCCTCTTCTTCCGTTGTCTCCCGACGAATGACGGTTCCTTTAAGGGACGTCATCCAAGATGGCGTCCCTTGAATTCCGATTGGCTGATAGGATTCTATCAGCCAATCGGAATTAAGGTAGGAATATTCTGATTGGCTGATGGAATCAGCCAATCAGAATCAAGTTCAATCCGATTGGCTGATCCGATCAGCCAATCAGATTGAGCTTGCATTCTATTGGCTGATCGGAACAGCCAATAGAATGCGAGCTCAATCTGATTGGCTGATTGGATCAGCCAATCGGATTGAACTTGATTCTGATTGGCTGATTCCATCAGCCAATCAGAAAATTCCTACCTTAATTCCGATTGGCTGATAGAATCCTATCAGCCAATCGGAATTCGAGGGACGCCATCTTGGATGACGTCCCTTAAAAGAACAGTCATTCGTCGTTCAGTCGTCGGGCCGGATGGATGTTCCGCGCTGGAGGTCTTCAGGATCCTGCCGCTTCGCTCCGGATGGAAGACCATAGAAGATGCCGTCTGGATGAAGACTTCAATCGGATGGAAGATCCTCTTCTGCCCCGCTTGGATGAAGACTTTGACCGGATCATGGACATCTTCAGCCCCCCGCTTGGGCTTGGATCAGGACATCGGAGGAGCTCTTCAGGACGGATCGGTGAACCTGGATGGTGAAGACAAGGTAGGAAGATCTTCAGGGGCTTAGTGTTAGGTTTATTTAAGGGGGGTTTGGGTTAGATTAGGGGTATGTGGGTGGTGGGTTGTAATGTTGGGGGGGGGTATTGTATGTTTTTTTTTACAGGCAAAAGAGCTGAAATTCTTGGGGCATGCCCCGCAAAGGGCCCTGTTCAGGGCTGGTAAGGTAAAAGAGCTTTTAACTTTTTTAATTTAGAATAGGGTAGGGAATTTTTTATTTTGGGGGGCTTTGTTATTTTATTAGGGGGCTTAGAGTAGGTGTAATTAGTTTAAAATTGTTGTAATATTTTTCTTATGTTTGTAAATATTTTTTTATTTTTTGTAACTTAGTTCTTTTTTATTTTTTGTACTTTAGCTAGTTTATTTAATTGTATTTATTTGTAGGAATTGTGTTTAATTAATTTATTGATAGTGTAGTGTTAGGTTAATTGTAGGTAATTGTAGGTAGTTTATTTAATTAATTTATTGATAGGGTAGTGTTAGGTTTAATTATATCTTAGGTTAGGATTTATTTTACAGGTAAATTTGTTATTATTTTAACTAGGTAACTATTAAATAGCTATTGTACCTGGTTAAAATAATTACCAAGTTGCCTGTAAAATAAATATTAATCCTAAAATAGCTACAATATAATTATAATTTATATTGTAGCTATATTAGGATGTATTTTACAGGTAAGTATTTAGCTTTAAATAGGAATAATTAATTTAATAAGAGTTAATTTATTTCGTTAGATGTAAATTATATTTAAGTTAGGGGGTGTTAGTGTTAGGGTTAGACTTAGCTTTAGGGGTTAATCCATTTATTATAGTAGCGGTGAGCTCCGGTCGTCAGATTAGGGGTTAATAATTGAAGTTAGGTGTCGGCGATGTTAGGGAGGGCAGATTAGGGGTTAATACTATTTATGATAGGGTTAGTGAGGCGGATTAGGGGTTAATAACTTTATTATAGTAGCGGTGCGGTCCGCTCGGCAGATTAGGGGTTAATAAGTGTAGGCAGGTGTCGGCGACGTTGTGGGGGGCAGATTAGGGGTTAATAAATATAATCTAGGGGTCGGCGGTGTTAGGGGCAGCAGATTAGGGGTACATAGGGATAACGTAGGTTGCGGCGGTGTACGGAGCG
This sequence comes from Bombina bombina, assembly GCF_027579735.1. Classification (NCBI taxonomy): domain Eukaryota; kingdom Metazoa; phylum Chordata; class Amphibia; order Anura; family Bombinatoridae; genus Bombina; species Bombina bombina. The sequence goes on from NC_069504.1 coordinate 959,602,098, forward strand.
GCAGATTAGGGGTTAATAATAATATGCAGGGGTCAGCGATAGCGGGGTCGGCAGATTAGGGGTTAATAAGTGTAAGGTTAGGGGTGTTTAGACTCGGGGTACATGTTAGAGTGTTAGGTGCAGACGTAGGAAGTGTTTCCCCATAGGAAACAATGGGGCTGCGTTAGGAGCTGAACGCTGCTTTTTTGCAGGTGTTAGGTTTTTTTTCAGCTCAAACAGCCCCATTGTTTCCTATGGGAGAATCGTGCACGAGCACGTTTTTGAGGCTGGCCGCGTCCGTAAGCAACTCTGGTATCGAGAGTTGCATTTGCGGTAAAAATGCTCTACGCTCCTTTTTTGGAGCCTAACGCAGCATTTGTTTGAACTCTCGATACCAGAGTTAAATTTATGGTGCGGCCAGAAAAAAGCCCGCGGAGCGTTAACAGCCCTTCTACCGCCAAACTCCAAATCTAGGCTGGGGTTTCTTAGCCCGCCCAGGAGGTTTAAGAATCTTATTTCTTAACAATAAGATGTTCATTCTTACAAGGGGAGCTGCTGTACAGAAGTAAGGAGCCATCATTTTCATGCCATCCCCGGGCACAGAGCATGAAGCTAGGAAAGTATTCAATTCTGTTTTTCTCCTTTTTATTTTAAAACACTGTTTGCGTGTGTAATTTTATTTGTAACAACTTTTTATTAATAATGCATTGTGCATAATATTTTTGGCATAATAAATAATTCCTTTATTAAGTTTGGCCTTTGTCTAATAATTGAACCACATTACTGAAAGAGACTGGAATATTAGAACTGTATAATTTAGGCTATTTTCTGCTAAATTCTATTTCTAGAGTTAATGTGTAAAGTCTGGGTTTTTCCTTAGGATTTTCCCTTTAATAAATTTTAAGTTGTGGCAGTATTTGAGCTATAGGATTGATAGTTTATTGTGGGTGGCATTAAAAGGGAGTTTTGGGCATTTCTCTTACGTCTAGTACAGATTAAGGGAGTGTGGTTAACCCTTGCACCCACTAAACTGAATCACAAGCTTGCCTGGTGTGGCTAGATTGTGACCTATTGGTGGCCGAGAGGGGGGCTGATAACCCTTTCTGTGCCGAATAAGTGACTGGCGCAGGGTTGGATAACCTTGGTTCATCACTAATTGGTGGGCAGCGGTGTAGATATTTTTTTTATTATTATTAGATTTTAGTGCTTGTGGATTTGCTAGTGTGAAAATCTCTGTACTAAAAGAAATTGTTTCTTACAATTTCCAAAGGCTAAAACTCAGTGCATTATATAGTCACACATTGCAAACAGTCCCCTTCCCTATTCTCTGTTTTTCTTTTCTATTTTATTTTTGCTATGGAGGCATACGAGCAGCGATCTAGAGAGGCACTTATACTCCTATGCCAGGAGTGGGATATTCCAATACGTTCAAAGAACAAAGATTTACTAATAAAAGCTCTTGTTGAATATGATAACAGCCAAATCACACCAGTTGAAGTCCCAGGAGAGATGTCTGCAGCTGTGGGCGGTGATTCATCAGGATCTGGGGATCCATTGGACTGTTATTTGCAAACTGTTCTTAAACATATGGGCTCAGTGGATGCAAGTTTGCGCATGGAACTGATTACAAAGTTTTATGAAAGACAGGCTGCTGAACGACAGGCGTCTCTGGCAGCTGAGAGACAGGCTGCTGAAAGACAGGCTGCTGAACGACAGGCGTAGAGAGAGTATCAGCTACAGCTTGCACGGTTGGAGAGAGGGATGGTCTCACCTGTTGTTAGTGAACCTAGAGACCCACCTGCTCCCAGAGTGCATGCAGAGAATTTTCCCACCCTGGAGAAAGATGGAGATGTGGATGTATTCCTGCGTAGCTTTGAGAAAGTTTGCAGACAGTTCCAGTTGCCAAGGGAGCAGTGGGCCAAGTACCTTACCCCTGGCCTGAAAGGCCCTGCACTGGAGGTGTTTGCTGAACTACCCCCAGAGTTTGATCAGGACTATGATTCCATTAAAGCTGCACTGCAGAGGAGATACAATCTTACTCCTGAGGTGTACAGAAAGAAATTCCGTTCTCTGCAGAAAGGTTTGTCAGAGAGCTATATTACAGCTGTTGAGAACTTGATGACAGCCTTTAAACAGTGGGTCAGAGGATTAAAAGTTGCCACTATGGAGGAGCTGGAAGATTTGATTGTGAAGGAGCAATTTATGCAGCTGTGCCCAGCCGGAGTTCAAGAATGGGTTTTAGATCGGAAGCCCATAACAGCATTGGAAGCTGGCGAGCTGGCTGATTTTTACACAGCTAACAGGTCTCCAGAGAATGGGAGGAAATCCTTTTCTAAGGGGGGATCCACCTGTAAAGGAGCTTCTGCACGACCCCCCTTCACATGTGACCTAGTGACATTAGTTGCAGACCCTTATGTGGAAAGGGCTGTGGATAAAAATGCTCAGAGACATTATGACCAGGAGAGAGGACAGCGTGCATGTGTGCGAAGTGCTGTGCCTGAACTGGGGGTTTCTGTGCTGAGAGGTGACCCAGTAAGAGGAGAAACTGATGGGGGAGAAAGGCAGATAGACTGTGTGGGTCTGTCTGTGCCTGAACCGAGTTTACCTGTACAGGGGGAAACTGTTTGTGATAGGAAGCAGATGAGGGGTGCGTGTCTGTCTGTGATTGAATCCGTGGATTCTATAGAAGGAGGTGAGATTGACGGGGGAGAGAATGACTGGGTGACTGGGCCGCTGGATAATGTGTGCCAGTCTCTGCCAGGGACAATTCCGTACCCTGTGAAAAGACACAATAGTTGGGATAAATGGCAGAAGGAAGATGTGTGCTTGTCTGCACTAGTGTCAAAAGGATCCCAGATTCTGTGTGAGGATGCAAAGTGGCAGACTGACTGTGAGAGAGAGCAGGGGGCAAACTAGCCCACTCTATGACAGAAGCAGCAAAGTCACAGATTTCAGAGTGTGTGGGGGAGGAGGGTACAGGATACTCTTTGAGGGACCCCCAGAGTGAGTGTGAAAGATTGTGGGTGACAGAGACCCCAGTAACCTCAGCTGTGACATATAAACAGACTGCACAGGCTAGGGGACAGAGACTGACACAGACTGCAGGCACAGGGGGGAGGAGTACAGAGAAGTGTATTTACACAGCCCCACAGTGCCATTCAGCAAATACACTGATAGATGTGCTGCATCAGTGTCCCCAGCAGGCTCAGCAGTTAGAATCCACAGTGAGGAGGAGGGGGGTAGTTAGTCAACCCCCTACCAACCATAACAGAGTGCAGGAGTACAGGAATTCTACTCCAGTGGGAGGGCAAGAGCCTATGGTAGTTAAGCAGGAACTGACAGCACACAATATGTTTAGAGAGCACACCATAGGTAGCAAGACACTAGGTTTTACAGGCACCTCTGTAACAGGGGATGATGTGTTATGCATGGATAAGATGCAAGCCTTATTGGGGGAGGTACCTGCAAAACCCAGAGATGCCATATTCGCACAAAAACAGTTGCAGGAGTTTACTGCCAGAGAGGGAGTGTGTGAGATGGTCCATAATGTTCTTGTACTCATGCCCATGAGACAGAACAAACTAGAGGCTGCATGGGAGGGGCCCTGCAATATATTCAATCAGTTGAGTAGAGCAACTAGTGTGTCACTTTTAAAAGGAGGGCATCCTGCTGCCAAAACTGCTATGTCCAATCTGTCTGGCAATGGTGCTCTCACCGCAAGGGGAAGCTACTTTTGATACGCATCGGGAGTGGCTCGTAGCCACCCCCTTTTGCGTCTCTTATTGGGGGAGGTGTCACGAAAACCTCAGGATTTAGCTAAGAAGGGGTTAATTCTGTGTAGCTTGAACTCAAAACAGTTATTTGTTTTCAAGAAGAATTGTAATTTGTGCTTTATTTGAACTGCCAGGAGTTTCCTAAATAGCCCACCAAATGTTATTGTGTATGCATTGAGTCATAAAGCCACTGAAGCTCTTAGTCCCAGAGATACACAGTATAAAGTTTATGGCTTAAAGGGACAGTTTACTCAAAAATTTTCTCCCCTTTAATTTGTTCCCAATGATCCACTTTACCTGCTGGAGTGTATTAAATTGTTTACAAGTAGCTCCTTTACCCTTATATTGACATTTGAAATTGTTAATTTAGCATGTGGTATCCCCACCTATTCTGAAAGTTTGTGGCCGCGCGTACCAGCTATAGATAAGCTTTGTAAACACAGCCAGCAGAAGAAATTACACTCCCAGTGTGATAAAGCAGAGATAAGGTAATAAAATGTTGATTTTCCATTGTTCTCTCAAAGTATTGGTGATTGTTTTAAGGACAGATATAAGATAAAGAACAAGGTATATTTACACAAAGTGATAAAGTAATGAGATCTGATTATACCTACAAGCTCAACCTATTTTATTAGGCTGTGGCTTCAAAACACAAAATCAGAGCTTTAATATACATAAATAAATATAAAAAGAGAGAGAGATGCACTCAGCTGAGACAGAACAAAAGCTGGAAAAACTTCCGTGCCTGTTCATTTTATTATAGGGTGCCACTCAGGGTGCATACTCTTTTAGCACACTATGCCCCTTCACAGAGAAAAAATATCCTGTAGCATATCAGTCTGACCCTGCCCAATGACAGTCCAGCACCGAAATACCAGGCAATTCTTCTCTGAACAAGAGAAACAACAACCCCAGACGATCGTTTCGGCCTTCTGTGGGCCTCGTCAGTGAGGTGCAGTCGCATGTCTCTAAGGGCATGTGTGCAAGGAGTCCACGGCTGGTTTCCCCTTTTACTCTTAGGGAGACCCAAGAGCAATTTGCATAAATATAAAAAGAGAGAGAGATGCACTCAGCTGAGACAGAACAAAAGCTGGAAAAACTTCCGTGCCTGTTCATTTTATTATAGGGTGCCACTCAGGGTGCATACTCTTTTAGCACACTATGCCCCTTCACAGAGAAAAAATATCCTGTAGCATATCAGTCTGACCCTGCCCAATGACAGTCCAGCACCGAAATACCAGGCAATTCTTCTCTGAACAAGAGAAACAACAACCCCAGACGATCGTTTCGGCCTTCTGTGGGCCTCGTCAGTGAGGTGCAGTCGCATCTCTCTAAGGGCATGTGTGCAAGGAGTCCACGGCTGGTTTCCCCTTTTACTCTTAGGGAGACCCAAGAGGAATTAGCATATACATAAATAAACCTTAAAAAGCTAATTTTCATATATTTTTTACTCTGCAGTTGGTAAATAAAGCAATTGTAAACACATTAAGGGAAAAACTATTTTACAGTATACTGTCCCTTTAAGCTGTCAATAGAATACATGATGAAAAACAGGCCCTTCATTACATAAACTGACCAGGTCACTGAAAGGACATAGGTATATTATGTACATATGTGTGTTAAAACTGTTATAACCTTAAAGGAAGGTAAATATGACAACCTATGGCATATTTGATATCAAACCGATTCTCCCAATAAAATTAAAAGGTTCTAGATATGTAAATATAGAAATGTATTACCTAGCAGGAATTATAATGGATTGTATAATTTCAGGCAAGAAATTAGTCTATTGAAGGTCATAAAGACAGGGGGGTTTCTTAGCCTGCCCAGGAGGGTGTGGTTAGGCAACCTGATCTCTGAAAAATAGGTTTAAAAATCTTATTTCTTAACAATAAGATGTTCATTCTTACAAGGGGAGCTGCTGTACAGAAGTAAGGAGCCATCGTTTTCATGCCATCCCCGGGCACAGAGCTTGAAGCTAGGAAAGTATTCAATTCTGTTTTTCTCCTTTTTATTTTAAAACACTGTTTGTGTGTGTAATTTTATTTGTAACAACTTTTTATTAATAATGCATTGTGCATAATATTTTTGGCATAATAAATAATTCCTTTATTAAGTTTGGCCTTTGTCTAATAATTGAACCACGTTTCTGAAAGAGACTGGAATATTAGAACTGTATAATTTAGGTTATTTTCTGCTAAATTGTATTTCTAGAGTTAATGTGTAAAGTCTGGGTTTTCCTTAGGTTTTTCCCTTTAATAAATTTTAAGTTGTGGCAGTATTGGAGCTATAGGATTGATAGTTTTATTGTGGGTGGCATTAAAAGGGAGTTTTGGGCATTTCTCTTACGTCTAGTACAAATTAAGGGAGTGTGGTTAACCCTTGCACCCACTAAACTGAATCACAAGCTTGCCTGGTATGGCTAGATTGTGACCTATTGGTGGCCGAGAGGGGGGCTGATAACCCTTTCTGAGCCAAATAAGTGACTGGCGCAGGGTGGGATAACCTTGGTTCGTCACAGCATCCCTTTAACTGCATTGTGTGATGCCAGTCTGATTAAGTTGCATGGCCAGGAACTCCATGGACTCTGTATACTGAGCAGCACCCAGTGTTTGAAGGATAGATTTATTACAATAACATTATTTTACATTTACTTACAATTACCAAAGTGGCTGTGTATCAGTTTTTAATCAACCAGATTGTCTTTTCCATAGAGTATATGTTTGCTGTATAGTATATGAGTATTGCCAGTTATCCCAGCTATTTATTATCATTTTAGACATTAAAATGCTTTGTTTAATTTTACACAGATATAGACAAACACATTTTCCTGATATATAGCATCTGAACTTTTTATTTGCTGTTTTCACCTAGCTGATGGGACATTCCATGTTTTTTTTATTTTATAGCTACAAATTGGGCATCATATTATTTTATTTTAATACTTAGTACAACCAATTTCAATTATTTATTGTTTGATTGATCACATTTTGATTTGTTAAAACTGATAGGGAAATTAATTTCTGCATGTCTATCTATCTACCTAATGTAATCTTTCTATCTATCTAATTTATCTAGGTTGAACATTTCTAAAAGAGGCAAATCATTTTAATGCAAGGAAAGACCAGGCAGACCATACCATCAGAAGACCTGTATATCAAGCTAACATCCTTATGGAGTATAACTCCATGTGCATCCACATTCAAATCCAGCTAAGCCAGGAATGACCTATACCCCCTTAAGCAAAGCACATCCAAAAGGCAACTGGAAAAGTATGGACTTTTTGGGAGAGTATTGGTCAAACCACAGTGAAAAGGCCAAACACTAATGAACTGTCTTTCACAGTACAAGTCTGGAAAAACATCATGTTTATTTATTGTTCAACCAACAATGGTGTCAAGCATGTGTGTTGGGAACCAGGTTAGGAGTACAAAGACAAGTGTGTCTTGCCTACAGTAAAAGTAAAAGTCTGGGCCTGCATGAGTGCTGCCGGCACTGGGGAGCTACAGTTCATTGAGGGAACCATGAATGCCAACATGTACTGTGACATACTGAAGCTGAGCATGATCCCCTCCCTTTGGAGACTGGGCCACTGGACAGTATTCCAACATGATAACAACCCCAAACACACCTCCAAGATGACCACTGCCTTGCTAAAGAAGCTGAGGGTAAAGGTGGTGGACTAGCCAAGCATGTCTCCAGACCCAAACCCTATTGAGCATTTGTGGGGCATCCTCAAATGGAAGGTGGGGGAGCGCAAGGTCTCTAATCTAGGAGGACTCCAGTGGCAACTTGTTAAGCTCTGGTGAACTCCATGCCCAAGAGGGTTAAGACAGTGCTGGAAAGTAATGGTGGCCACACAAAATATTGACACTTTAGGCCCAATTTGGACATTTCCACTCAGGGGTGAATTCACTTTTGTTGCCAACAGTTTAGACATTAATGGCTCTGTGTAGAGTTATTTTGAGGGGACAGCAAATTTTCACTGTTATACAGGCTGTACACTCACTACTTTACATTGTAGCAAAGTGTCATTTCTTCAGTGTTGTCACATGAAAAGGTATAATAAAATATTTACAAAAATGTGAGGGGTGTACTCACTTTTGTGGGATACTGTATCTCAAGTTCAAGGAAGAGTTCATTAGCATGACTTTCACTCCACAATCACCGGACCTCAAGACCATTGAGAATCTTTGAAAAAGGGAAAAGGAAAACACATAGTGACATCTGTAGATACCTTCCGGGTTGCTCTAAAGTAGCACTGGATGAATTTGAATTGTAAAATTCTCTTAAACTTGTAGAACCAATGCTAGAAATAGTTAAAGTAGCCATAGAGACAACATTGTGGTCATAAAACTATATTAAAAATTTGAGATATCTTTGGTTGAAATATGTTACATTTTGTTGAAAAAACATGTTTTTCAAAATTGCATGAATTTTTCTGATGTCTAATGTACGCCAATAAAGTATTTGGGCTGCATGGTCTAATTTTAAGGTCCAATCTAATAGAGACTTCAGCAATTAATAATTGGATCTTTGGCCAAATGTAATCACATTAAAACAAGGACTGCATTACCATGGGGTTTATTTTGATGGCTGAAGTGGACATATACTCAATGAAGCAAAAGCCAGTAAACCTTTCATTACTGAGATACAAAACTTTTATTTTTTTAATACTTTGTATGTCCACCTTTATTTTTAATGTCAGGCTCAATCCTCGGCATGGAGGATACCAGTTACATACATTTCTGGAGAGATGTTCTGCCATTCTTCAGAGACAATTTTTTCAGCTGCTCTTTGCTGGAGGGGTTGTGTTGCTCTACCTTTCTCTTTAAAATACCGAAAAGATGTTCTATTGGATTCAAGTCAGGCAATATACTTGGTAAATTCATAGTTTTCATTTTTGTTTTCTTTAGAAACTCTTTAATGATTTTGGCAGCGTGCTTTGGATTGTTATCATGCTGGAATATTCCTCTTCTGCCAAACTTCTGGAGACTGGGAGTCATCTTGCCATCTTTAGTATATTCACAGGAATTCATGGTGCCATCTATAAATGTCATCTCCACAACACCTTTGGCACTTATGTACCTCCATATCATCACATTCCTGTCTCTGTGCTTCACTGTTGAGACTATGAGGCCTACTTATCAAGCCATCAACTTACTTGCATTCGATGGCACCAATACGTTCTCCTGACATTGCCTAACATCGCGGCCGCAGACCTGAATACGCTCTCCATATTTAACAAAAAAGCTGTCAAAAAGCCACACATCAAGTACGGGGCGATGAGCAGCGGACTGTTGTTAACTAAACAGTCATCAATCTCGCTGCTATGCTGCTTTTTCACAGCTTTATTTGTATACTGCAACTAAACACAGCCACTATACTAAACTGTTTAACCCCCTATCCCACCGCTCCCCAACCCCGCTGCAACTAAATAAAGTTATTAACCCCTATCCCGCCGCTCCCGGAGCCCACCGCCACTATACTAAACTGTTTAACACCTAAACCTCTGGCCTCCCACATCACTACCACTTACTAAACCTATTAACCCCTAAACTGCCAGCCCCCCACATCGCCATAAACTAAATTATCCTATTAACCCCTAAACCTAACAACCCACTAACTTTATATTAAATATTAACTCATCCCTATCTTATAATAAATTTAAACTTACCTTTAGATTTAAATTAATCTATATTAAACCATTAATTAACCTACCCTAACTGTTATACTAAATTACATTAAACTTTATTAAACTAATAATGAATCTACCCTAACTGTTATACTAAAATTACATTAAACTACAAATTAAATTAACTATATTATATATTTTAACACCTAACCCTACTCAAATCATTTAAATCTACAATTAAAAATTACAAAGTTACAAAAAACTAACAACTAAGTTACAAAAAACATAAACACTGTTACACAAAATAAAAAATAAATTATAAAATATTTAACCTAATTACACCTAATCTAAGAGCCCTATGAAAATAAAAACGCCCTCCCAAAATAAAAAAATCCTAACCTACAATAAACTACCAATGGCCCTTAAAAGGGCCTTTTCCGGGGCATTGCCCCAAAAAAACAAGTCTCTTTTACCTGTAAATAAAAAATACAAATACCCCCCCAACAGTAAAACCCACAACCCACACAACCAACCCCAGTCAATCGGAATCCAAGGGACGCCATCATGGATGACGTCATTTAAAGGAACCTTCATTCCGAAGAAGACGTCGTAAGAAGAGGATGATCTGCGTTGGATGTCTTGAAGTTGGAGCCGCTCCATGCCGGATGGCTGAAGATAGAAGATGCTGTCTGGGTAAAGATTTCTGTGGGCTTGGATGAAGACTTCTGCCGGCTTCGATGAGGACTTCTGCCGCTTCGTTGAGGATGGATGTCAGAAACTGTAAGTGGATCTTCGGGGGTTAGTGTTAGGATTTTTTAACGGTTTATTGGGTGGATTTTATTTTTAGATTAGGGTTTGGGCTTTTGAAAAAGAGCTAAATGCCCTTTTAAGGGCAATGCCCATACAAATGCCCTTTTCAGGGCAATTGGGAGCTTAGGTTTTTTAGTTAGGGTTTTATTTGGGGGGTTGGTTGTGTGGGTGGTGGGTTTTACTGTTGGGGGGGTATTTGTATTTTTATTTACAGGTAAAAGAGCTGATTTCTTTGGGGCAATGCCCAGCAAAAGGCCCTTTTAAGGGCCATTGGTAGTTTATTGTAGGTTAGGGGTTTTTTTTTATTTTGGGGGGGGGCTTTTTTATTTTCATAGGGCTCTTAGATTAGGTGTAATTAGTTTAAATATTTGATCATTTATTTTTTATTTTGTGTAACTTAGTGTTTATTTTTTTGTAACTTAGTGTTTGTTATGTTTTGTAACTTAGTTGTTAGTTCTTTGTAACTTTGTAATTTTTAATTGTAGATTTAAATTATTTGAGTAGGGTTAGGTGTTTAAATATATATTATAGTTAATTTTAATGTATAGTTTAATGTAATTTTAGCATAACAGTTAGGGTAGGTTAATTATTAGTTTAATATAGTTTAATTTAATTTTAGTATAATAGGGTAGGTTAATTAATAGTTTAATATAGTTTAATGTAATTTTAGTATAATAGTTAGGGTAGGTTAATTAATAGTTTAATATAGTTTAATGTAATTTTAGTATAACAGTTAGGGTAGATTAATTATTAGTTTAATATAGTTTAATGTAATTTTAGTATAATAGTTAGGGTAGGTTAATTAATAGTTTAATATAGTTTAATTTAAATCTAAAGGTAAGTTTAAATTTATTATAAGATAGGGATGAGTTAATATTTAATGTAAAGTTAAGGGGTTGTCAGGTTTAGGGGTTAAGAGGTTAATTTAGTTTATCGCAATGTGGGGGGCTGGCGGTTTAAGGGTTAATAGGTTTAGTAAGTGCTAGTGATGTGGGAGGCCAGGGGTTTAGGGGTTAATACATTTATTTAGTTGCGGTGGGCTCCGGGAGTGGCGGAATAGGGGTTAATAACTTTATGTAGGTGACAGCAGTGTCTGGGCAGCAGATTAGGGGTTAATAACATAATGTAGGTGGCAGGGGTGTAGGGGGCGGCAGATTAAGGGTTAATAAGTATAATGTAGGTGACGGCTGTGTAGGGGGCGGCAGTTTAGGGTTGTTTAGACTTGGGGTACATGTTAGGGTGTTAGGTGTAAACATAATTTTTATTCTCCTATATGAATCAATGGGATATCGGGCAGCAGCGAACATGAGCTTTCGCTGCTTTCAGACTCCCATTGTTTCCTATGGCAGGTATGCTGGGCCGGAATAGTGGCGAGTGAACCTGTTAGATATTTGTTAACTAGCAAAAGTTGTCAGATAGTGCCGAATTTGCATTCAGAACATCTGTAGTGGCGTAAGCATCCATCTGTATCGGACTGAGACCGGCGGATCGTATGTTACGTCACAAATTTCAACTTTTGACAGTCTGTAGGCTTTAATAAATAAGGGGAATCAAGCTTGCCACAATTACGCTGCGTAATTCCAGCGTATTTGCGGTTGATGACTTGATAAATATCCCTCTATGCATTTACTGTAATAATCCTGGCCAAGTTCATGCCAAACATGTTGGACCACACCTGAGCTGAACAAATTTATCTTGGTTTTTATCTGACCAAAGAATGTGCTCCAAATACTAATCAGGTCTCTTTTCATGCTGTTTAGTAAAGTTTAATCTTGCAGTTTTGTTTCCCGAAGAGCAAGTAAGGTTTTTTTTGTTCCCTAGGGAACACACTGTCTGAGATGTCACAGAAATTCCAATTTGCCAATTTCCCTGAGCCAAGTCTGAAGCACTTTCCCGTCTGATTTTCAGAGCTAGATTGTACAAGTAGTGCAGTGTCTGTGGTGTCATTTTAGGTGTGTTGTGCACTAAGGGTTAATTTTTTGGCTATTTAAGGTAGACAGGATATGATATATGCATGCATGATTAAGGGGATGACCCCCAAAACGTTGCTTGGCCTATAGAGGGATATTGGATATTGTATTCACTTGCCATGGACCACGCAGCTGCATCGGCTGAAAAGCCAGTACCTGAAACAGGAGGAGCACAAGTGTTTATGTACTCTGAATTGGAGGCAGCAAGGATTACTGCACAACTCCCCTACTGAGGTTTCAACTACCCAGTATACACGATTATGTAAAAAATGGTTGGCATATGATCTACATGCTACAACCCTGGCAGAGTATCATCGGATAAATCGGATTCCCCCGGGGTCTACGAATGCATGTAAGACCAACACTGCTGAAAGAGAATCAAGAATACTGCCACAGGGGGGCGGAGCCAGCCAGCCTAGGAGATGGCTGCTTTCTAGTGGAGCTCCTCAGCCCTATCTGAGTGGGAGCGTTACCGGCATTAGCCACCTTGCATCCAGTGACCCTATCTAGGCTGTAATGTAAGGCTAGCCTACTGTGGCATAAAAGAAAGCATTGGGGGCGATTCTGACCGCATCATAGGACCCCCGGATCTGCCGTAACACAGATAAAGGCCCGCACAAACCTGCAAAACACCCGGCTTGTCAGGGGCTGGAACCAGCAGAAAGACCGAGACCGAGGAAGGAATTCACCCGCGACCGACCAGCCGCATGAATAGCAGGAGCGTTACCGCAGCTGTGGTACAACGAGAGCAGAGGACACGGTGAGTCCCGGAGTGGGCCGCAGCCTGCACTCGAGTATATAGTGCGCACTTATTATTCAGCGCAACGGCTCACCCCCTTAATTAATGGAGCTGACAGGGTGACAAATGGGAAGGAGAGCAGGGGCTTCAGGAGGTTAATGCACAGTAATGCATATGAAAATCCCTAATTTGTGCAGCCCTTTCATTTTGAATAATGCCTCACCCGGCTTAAATACAAAGGCAACTTAGGAATTAAGACTGTACCCTCATGCACTTACAGGAGTTTAAATAGCAGCCCAGCCTATGTTTTGCAAGCAGTAATAATCACTGATGGGACTCTTTATGGCTTTTTCCACAGCTCCTAGAGACAGCATTAAACTGTTAATCTTTTTCCTCTTCTCTAAATATCTGATATAAAACCCTTGCTACTAGAGAATTACTAAAGGAAGAGGGCAAATTATCACTCTGATTCTCTCTACAAATCTGCAGGAACAGTTTAGTAGCTTACTATCATCATTTATTCCTTGCAATGTCTCCAAAGAAGGGAAATAAAACTAGCAAAGGCACTAAGCAGCCAAAACCTGCAGCACATACAGTTAGTAATTTTTTCAAAACTTTGGAAACTAAGGTTTCTAATATTGCAGAAGCTGAGATTCCAGACCATGTCTCCTATCAAAGCTCATCTGAATCTGACGGCGATCAGGCCTCAGAAAACATCACAATCCCTACAGCCCTCTTCAACTCAATTCCTTCCAAAAAGGATTTTTCCTCGCTAATATCCCAAGTCAAACAATGCATTAGGGATGAAATATCTGACCTTAAAAAGGACATTTCTGACATTGGCCACAGGGTGGAATCCCTTGAAAACACTCAAGACTCACACACAGAAGCCATTTCAGATCTGCAACATACTATTCAATCCCAAGGCGCAACTATCACTGAACTTGAAGATAAAATAGATGACGCCGAAAATCGTAATAGACGTCATAATATTAGGCTGAGAGGAATTCCTGAAATCATACCACCTGCGGATCTGGAACAATATCTTCAAGATTTTTTCAGTGCCTTAAAAAAAGAAGAGACGCAGTCTAAGATAGAAATAGATAGAGCCCACAGAGCCTTGCGACCGAAACCACAAACAGGACAACCGCCAAGGGATGTCATAGTAAGAATTACCAACTTTCAGGTCAAGGAAGAGCTGATGAGACTAGCAAGGGAGCAGCAACCTCTTAGACATGAAAACACAGAAATACAAATGTTTGCAGATTTGTCGCAACGGACACTCTCTAAGCGGAGAGACCTTAAACCTCTCACAACCCAGCTGAGACAAATGAACATTCCTTATAGGTGGGGGTTTCCCTTTCAACTAGTAGTCCTCTGGAGAGGTAAACGATTTATCTGCACTTCTGTCAGGGAAATCCCTTCCATCTGTAGGGATCTAGATATACCAATTCCACAAGTAGAAGAGCTGGTCCCACCTCAGGAGGAGCAAACAAGACCTGGCAGATCTTCTCCTTTGCCGCAGAGAAGGGAATGGAGGCAAGTTCCTCAGAAGAAAGCAAGAAAATTTGCCACTGCTTCCACATCCCGACCTGAAGACAAGGGGTGACAGTTAATCCGTTTTGGAAAACCTCCTTTCTATTACTGGCCTCGTTGCTCTTTGAGAGGCTGCACTTGAGATAAGGAGTCCTTCTTACCGGGCCCTTCTAGTTGGGTTGTAACCCGTTCAGGTTCTACAACAAATGGCTGACTGGTATTTATGTGCATTGTTGCCCACTTGTTCTACTTGTTTTACCACCAATACTGTTATTGCTGTTCATAAAACCTCATGTTTTGTTTTAGGTTACCTATAGTCATGAAGTCTAATGCAAATAAGTTTTGTGACCTCAATTGTTACAGGTTAACAGCAGATAGATGTTTTATTGCTCTCACTCAGACGGGAGGGTATCTCCTATAGATTAGTTCAATGTTTAGTATATTATTATTATTAAGAATTGTCTTTAATTTTGTGTTTTTCTTTTCGTTCTTCTTTCTATTATTGTTTTCTAGTTATTTGTCTTATTTTTCTCACATGTGCTCACATCACAAACATGTAGTTCGTCCTAATACATCAAGCGCAATGGGGTTCCTGACACCACTCTAGGTTGATGAGTAATCACACACCTCAAGACCTTAGGGTCTTCACACAAAACACCAAAGGTCTCAATTGCCCTAACAAAAGAAGAATGGCCATATTAGACCTTCATAAGAGAGGAGGACATGTATTAATGCTACAAGAAACACATTTCAGAACTAAAAATGTGCCCAAATATTTCTCTCCTCATTATCCCCAACACTTTCACAGCACTAATCCCAATAAAAAAATTAATGGGGTTAGCATCCTTATCCACAAAAGTATACCCTTTATTAAAACACAAACTGTCACAGATAAGGAAGGAAGGTTTCTATGTGTTAAAGGCCTTTTGTATGGCAAGCCAGTGACCCTAGTAAACATATATGCCCCTAACTTACAACAGGATAAATTTGTCACCTCTATAACAGACTCAATCATAAAAGAATCTAAAGGCTCTCTCATCCTGGCTGGGGATTTAAACCTCCCACTGGATCCCACAATTGATTGCTCAAATCCTGGTACTAGAGCTAGAACCCCCAATCTTAAAACTATTTGGCATAAACTCAAATTACTTGGGTTACACGATTCGTGGAGATATTTCCATCCCCAAAAAACAGATTTCACATTCTTCTCGCACCCTAATCGCACTTACTCCAGGTTGGATTATATATTTGTGGACCATCTGGTCTTATCCCACACTAAGTCCTCCTCCATCTCGCACACGTCCTGGTCGGACCACTCCCTAGTCACATGCTCTATAAGATGGCCAACAGCACCCCTTAGAGCCTTCCAGTGGAGACTAGATGACTCATTACTATTAGACCCAGCACAGGTAAAATTATTTTCAAAGCATATAAAAAGCTATTTTTCCACAAACAACACGTCAGATGTTACTATGTCCACCCTGTGGGAGGCTCACAAGAGCACCATAAGAGGAGAGTTCATTAAAGCAAAAGCGCAAATTAACAGGAAAAATAGAGCTGAAATAGACACCTTAGCGAGAGAAATTACTAAATTAGATTATGCACACAAACTCAACCCAGCGAATAACGATATCTTAGAGAACTTAACAAAAAGCAGGGAGAAGCTAAACTCCATTCTACAAATTAATTCACAACGGCAGCTACTTCACATACAACAAAGCTACTATAGGGAGGGAAACAAACCTGGGAAGTTATTAGCCAGAGCTTTAAAGACTCAGCAACAGAATACATATATTCACGCCATAAAATCACAACATGGCAAAAGCCTAGAAGATACCAATTCTATAGCTAAGGAATTCAAAGATTATTACCACAAACTTTATAACCTTTTCCCAAATAGGGACTACCAAACTCACCTTCTCTCATGCAATCAATATTTAGAGAACATTCCGATCCCACAACTAAGTACAGAACAATCCAAAAGATTAGAACTGCCCATTCAAACCACTGAAGTTGAGGAGGCGATAAAACAGTTGAAACAGGGTAAAGCACCAGGACCCGATGGTTTCACGGGTCTCTATTACAAAACATTTGCAAAACACTTAACCCCCTACTTAACATCCCTTTTCAACTCCATACCAGAACATTTATCATTCCCTGATAATATGTTACAGGCTAATATCACGGTTCTAGCTAAGCCAGGTAAACCCCCAAACTCCCCTGCAAATTTCAGGCCAATCTCGTTACTAAATATAGATCTTAAATTGTATGCCAAAATCTTGGCCACAAGGCTTAACCAAATTCTACCGACTCTGATCCACCAAGACCAGGTTGGGTTTGTGCCACATAGAGAGGCCAAGGATAATACGGTCAAGGTCCTTGATCTCTTGGAATATGTGACACAAAAAAGAATTCCAACTATATTTTTATCCACCGATGCCGAAAAGGCTTTTGACCGCCTTGATTGGACATACTTGTATACTACGTTGCAACACTTCCATTTCCCAGATTCTTTCATCCAAAAGATTTTGGCCCTGTATACTACCCCGTCAGCCCAGATTAAAATAAATGGCACTCTCTCAGATCCATTCGAAATACGGAATGGTTCTAGACAGGGCTGTCCTCTCTCCCCAATCCTTTTTATTCTTTCATTGGAACCGTTAGCTATTAAAATAAGATTGAACACCCAAATTAAAGGGATAGATATAGAAGATCAGTCACATAAATTAGCTATATACGCTGACGATATTCTCTTGACGCTCACCGACCCACTCCCCTCTCTAGAATTAGCTATCTCGGAACTGACACAATTTGGAGCTGTGTCTAACTTTTCGGTGAACATGACCAAATCGGAATACTTACCTATTAACCTTTCCCAACATTCCCTGGACACTTTAAAGACAACATGCCCCCTCAAACAACAGATGAAATACTTAAAATACCTCGGGATACACATAACCCCAGATAAATCGGACTTACGCAAATATAACTATGGTGGGTTAATCGCAGAACTTCAGACCCTCACTAGCTCCTGGCTCCCAAAAAACATATCCTGGCTAGGTAGAATTCAGGTTACTAAAATGACACTACTACCGAAGATTTTATACATCCTTCAGACAGTCCCAATAGCTGGTATCCAAAGAGACCTCGTTACATTACAAAAAATAATAAATGATTACATCTGGAGACGTAGGCCTCCACGAATTAATAAAAATACATTATTCCAAATCCCCTCTGAAGGAGGCCTGGGTGTTCCACACTTGCTCTCATATAAATTGGCAATTTCCTTACAAAGGATCTCAGACTGGTGTAAATTTGAGGGACCTAATTCCAGAAGATGGATACAAATTGAAAATGCCTTGACCACATCACATGACCTGAGTATTATAAGCTGGAATCCAGCATTCTTTACTACATTCTCTATATCATCCTCCTCAATTACTAATGAAACCTGGTCAGATTGGAGGAAACTATGTACTCCACAGAACAAAATCTCTTCCAGGTACTCCCCACTTACTACTCTCTTAAATAATCCAGAATTTAAACCTGGCTTGTCTTTGGAACAAGGTCCCCATTTAGATCTTATACAACACCTTCCCATATACTTACTAACAGATAGCGCTAATAATATCAAATCTAAACAACAACTTGAAGCACTGGGGCACCCTTTTCTGTCATCTTGGTTCAGGATTCACCAACTAAGGCATTACATAACTTCACATAAATGCAAAAAAGACCTCACACGGCCCCTCTCGATATTTGAGCAACTTTGTATTCCTAAAAAGGAAATAACCCGCGTGATATCTAAACTATATAAACTAATTTTGTCTAATACTTTCCCGCATCTCCCAACATACACCAAACGATGGGATAGGGAACTCAACACCAATACCACTCCAAAAACTTGGCTCCGAAGATTCGCGAATCTCTCCCATTCAGGGCATTCAGCCCAAGCAAAAGAAACAAACATCAAAATATTTATGAGATGGTATATGACCCCAGCTAGAATCAAACATATCTACAAAAAGTCCCCGGGCATTTGCTGGAGAGGATGTTTGAGGGAGGGTCATATCTCACACATTTGGTGGGAATGCACTTATATTAAAGAATTCTGGTCAAAGGTCTTTAGGGACATCAATAAAGTTTTAAGCACACACATCTCACCCGACCCAGACATAATTATGCTTAGTCACCCACCCCCTATTGCATGCAAAATAAGAAAACATTTATTTCAAATCATGCTCAATTCAGCCAATCAACTGATTCCAAAAATGTGGAAATCAGTGCGAACACCAACCATATCAGAATGGAAACACCTAGTTGACAAGAATCTGACAATGGAAAGATTTTATTATTTTAAACTAGGCCAATTGTCTTTATTCCACGATATGCAGTTCTTATGGGAATCTTACACTTACGGTGGTAGGCAAGCAATATAGGGTCAGAGTATACAACCACACACAGCGGTTCATATGAGTAATATTCTACCTCATCACTAATGCGACGAACAAATAATACAAAGCACAGTGAGACTTCTTTTATTTCCTCTTTCTTTCTTTTATTTTTCAAGCTATTAATAACATAGTTTATTAGTTTATTGTTATGAAATTGTTATATATAATTAAATCACATGTGACAAAGCTTTACTATTTGCAGTTGTACGTAACTTTCCGTATTCAATAGAGATTTTAAGCCCTTTTGCTCAATCTCAAAGACACTGGGGGTAAACCCACACATTTTTCATTCTGTTATATTAAGACTCATGGAACCCCCAAGATTACAGCTTTTTATGAGAAGAAAATAAAGCCTTGGGGTAATAAGGGAGACATTTTCTGTGAGAGTTACAACTGTAGATTGTGTCATATGTTACTTGCATTCTGTTGTTTTTACACCACTTGCAGGTGGTTGATGTACTAGTAAACATTCTGTACAAAACAAACTAATAAAAAAAATAAAATAATTAAGAATACTGCCACAAGTTCGAACAGATCTTAAACAATGCTCTCTAGAAATATTGGTACTCACGGTGGAGTACCTGCAAAAAGACATTGAGGCATTGAAACTTACGGTTGGCAGTCTGGAGGATGAGCTAAGAAGCCAATTCTCTCCCACAGATCTGGATAAGCTGCAGAAAGAGAATGCAGCCAACATAGCAGAATTGAGGAAATCCATTGAAAAACAGAAGCATTCTAAACTTCTGAGGGACGAACAGGATTATCAATCTGGTAGGGTCTACCGCTGGATCTATGACCCCAATAGCCGCGACCGCCGCTCCACCCCCAAACAGAGAAGGCATCAGAAGCAGGCGACTCAACAGGACCAATCAGCGAGTAGTGGCTCTGAAACATCGGATTTTTTGCATGGGGAGTCAGATGAAGGCGGCAGCGAGGCGGACGCAGGCACCACAAGCGGCTCCAAGAAACCCACTCAATCCAGAAGGGGAGTGCAGTTTGCACCATGAACTACTCGGTCAGCACACCAGAGGAAATAATGGTAAATATTTCTTCTATTTCTCTTCCGGATGATGAACCTGAAATTCTTGACAAGGGACTGTCTTTTTGCCCCCACTCAGACTGTAACTTTTTCCAGCTCCACCAGGACTTATATCGCTTTTTTAGGAGCATTAAAATGAAAGTATAGGCACATGATTTAAAGAGTATGGGAAACCAAACTTATGAGAGCTGTGATGCATTGAATATTAAAAGTTTGGGTTTGCGCAATAAGAGTGTTTTTTGCCCTTCCAAAGTTAATGCTAGTATTGACACCTTTGAAAAGCTGGCCCTAGCTGATGTAACTAATTTGCAGATGAGAATGCAAAAATGTGTACACCCGGTGGGGTCTTTGGAAAAGAACTTTACTATGAAGGACTTTGAAGCATTGAAAAGGTTGAAATCTAGACCAGAACTGATCCTGAAACAAGCCGATAAAGGCGTAGCTACTGTATTCACCACCAGGATGAACCATTGTGGCCAGCACAATTCAGTATTCTCTAATATTGCTATCTACTTGGATAAGATTTTATGACCATTTGTAATGTTATCCAGTATTTACCTTTAAGATATAGGTGACTTTTTGACTAAACTTGAGGGTTTACAGTTTCAAAATGATAAGTATATTTTATTCAGTTTAGATGTTGTGAGTGTCACACCGCGCCACTGTTGCTAGGGACGCGGTGCCTGCTGTTCTGCTCGTTGCCTAGGGGAGAGTCGGCTCCTGTGTGTGTGCGGCGGTGACATCATCTCTGCATGCTCCTTTCATTCTGAAACTAGTTAGGATCTCCTGTGGCGCGAATCCTGCGCCTATGTAAGTTGCTCACTTTCTACCTATCACTGCCCAAGTATAGGTGTTACTTAGTGTGCTCCTGGGTGTGATTGTTACTGTATTCTGGATTTCCTTAACGTTATTGAACTCTGCCTGTCTGACTACTCTGCTTGCTTAGCCCCTAAAGTACTGGATTGCCATAACGTTATTGAACTCTACCTGTCTGACTACTCTGCTAGCTTAATCCTTAAAGTACTGGATTGCCATACTGTTATTAAACTCTGCCTGTCTGACTACTCTGCTTGCTTAAACATAAAATACTGGATTGCCATACAGTTGCTGAACTGTGCCTGTCTGAACACTCTAACTGTTTAATCCTTGAACCATTGGACTGCTATACTGTTACCGAACTCTGCCTGCCTGACCATTCTATTGATTTATTCCTGAACTGTAATTATTGGACTCCCTTTGATGCCGATTCCTGCCTGTTTCCGGTCCTTCTATTGGTTTACCCCTTGTCACAAATACCTCAGGATTTAGCTGCTAAGGGTTAATTCTGTTTAGTTTGTGAACTAAGAACAGTTATTTGTTTTTCAAGAAGAATTGTGTCCTGTGCTTGTTTGTGTTTTCTTTGAAGTGCCAGGAGCCTCATAAATGCTTTGTAGTATACACAGGATAGAGCTTTATGGCTCAAGCTGTCAGCTCCAGAGATACAAAACAGTCCTTCTTCCCCATATCCTGAGGGGGTCAATAAAAGGACATTGGTATTATGTATATACATGTTTAAAACTGTTATGACATTAAATGAAGGGAAATATTACAACCTATGTCATATTTGATATCAAACCGATTCTCCCAATGAAACTAAGAGATTCCCGGTATGTATATATGAAGATAGATTTACCTAGCAGAAATTAAAATGGGTTCTACAATTTCAGGCAAGGGTTTAGTTTATTGAAGGTCATAAAGGACAGGGGGGTTCCTTAGCCCACCCAGGAGTGTGTGGTCAGGCAACTTGATCTCTGCAAAATATGTATAAAGTTTGATGTTTTAACATGTAAAATTGTTCATTCTACAAGAGAGGCTTTCACAGTGTGAGTGACCATTTTCTCTTGCCCATCTCCCTGGGGGCAGACTTATAAGCTAGGAAAGTATTAGGTCTGTTATTGTCTTCATTTTATTTTAACCTGTTTGCTGTGTGTAATTGTATTTTTAACAACTTTTTATTAATAATGCATTGTGCATAATATTTTTGGCATAAATAATTCCTTTATTAAGTGTTGGCCTTTGTCTAATAATTGAACCACGTTACTGAAAGAGACTGGAATATTAGAACTGTATAATTTAGGTTATTTTCTGCTAAATTGTATTCAGAGAGATAATGTGTAAGACTGGTTTTTTTCTTAGGATTTTCCCTTTAATAAATTATAAGTGGTGGCAGCTTAGATATTGTAGTTAGTTTAATGTGGGTGGCATTAAAGGGGAGTTTTGGGCATTTCTTTTACATCTAGTACAGACTGGAGAGTGTTGTTAACCCTTGCCCCCACTGAACTAAATCACAAGCTTGTCTGGTGTTACTAGATTGTGACATATTAGTGAGAGTAGAAGGGGTCTGATAACCCTTTTTGTGCCAAACAAGTGACTGGCGCAGGGTTGGATAACCCTTGTTCGTCACAAATTGGTGGGCAGCGGTGTAGATCATTTTTGTTATTAGATTTTAGTGCTTGTGGATTTGCTAGTGTGAAAATCCCAGTACTAAAAAGAAATTGCAACTCACAATTTCCAAAGGCAAAGTGCATTATATAGTCACACATTGCAAACAGTCCCCTTCCCTATTCTCTGTTTTTCTTTCCTATTTTAATTTTTAATATGGAGTTATATCAGCAACAAACGAAGGAAATGTTGGCACTGTTATGCCAGGAGCAAGATATCTCATCCCGTGGAAAGAACAAAAGATGGACTACTACAACTTCTTATCGAATATGATAACAGTCAGGCCACACCAGTTGAAGCATCAGGAGAGGTGCCTGCAGCTGTGGGCAGTGATTCATCAGGATCTTGGGATCCATTGGACTTTTTTTTACAAACTGTTCTAAAAACATATGGGCTCAGCAGATGCAAGTTTGCGCATGGAGCTGATTGCAAACTTTCATGAACAACAGGCTGCTGTGGCTGAGAGACAGTCTGCTGAACGACAGGTTGAGAGAGAGTATCAGCTACAGCTTGTACGGTTGGAGAGAGGGATGTTCTCACCTGTTGTTAGTGAACCTAGAGACCCACCTGCTCCCAGAGTGCGTGCAGAGAATTTTCTCACTCTGGAGATAGATGGCGATGTGGATGTATTCCTGCGTAGCTTTGAGAAAGTTCGCAGACAGTTCCAGCTGCCAAGGGAGCAGTGGACCAAGTACCTTACCCCTGGCCTGAAAGGTCCTGCACTGGAGGCTTTTGCTGAACTACCCCCAGAATTTGATCAGGACTATGATTCCATCAAAGCTGCAACTTTTTATTAATAATGCATTGTGCATAATATTTTTGGCATAATAAATAATTCCTTTATTAAGTGTTGGCCTTTGTCTAATAATTGAACCACGTTACTGAAAGAGACTGGAATATTAGAACTGTGTAATTTAGGTTATTTTCTGCTAAATTGTATTCAGTGAGTTAATGTGTAAGACTGGGTTTTTTCTTAGGATTTTCCCTTTAATAAATTATAAGTGGTGGCAGCTTAGATATTGTAGTTAGTTTAGTGTGGGTGGCATTAAAGGGGAGTTTTGGGCATTTCTTTTACATCTAGTACAGACTGGAGAGTGTTGTTAAACCTTGCACCCACTGAACTAAATCACAAGCTTGTCTGGTGTGGCTAGATTGTGACATATTAGTGAGAGTAGAAGGGGTCTGTTAACCCTTTCTGTGCCAAATAAGTGACTGGCGCAGGGTTGGATAACTGCCATACCACTGGATTCCCTACCTTTTACCTTATTTGGCAAACTTTCTCTGCTCTGGGATATTCCCTATCATTCCAGCTTGACGCCAGGATAAGAAGACTACTGGCCAAGTTTGGTCTGATAGAGGAATATCCAATGACTATTACATTATACTTGGGCCATGGACTCAAATGAGGTAGCAAAAGCAGTTTATCTTCAAGGACAGATGTTGGGAACACATACCATACAGTTGCACAGTGTGCATTCCAAACTAGAGGCTATAGCCGCTCAACTCTCCTCACTAGTTGCAGTAAAGGATACCGCTCCTGTTGTTGTGCCACCAGTCTCTGCTCCTAGTACTGCAACTTCTTCCCCTGCTTCTAGAAGTTCCCCTGCTTCTAGAAGTATACCCGGATACAATTACCTGACAAATATGAAGGTACTACTGATTGTAGGGGTTTTCTTAACCAGTGCAGGCTGCACTTTTGCAATAATCCTCACACCTTCCAGTCTCACAAGTCAAGGGTCACCTTTATCATTTCCTTACTGAAAGACAAGGCCCTAGCCTGGGTCTCCCCCCTTTTGGAACAGAACGCTCCACTCCTGAACAATGCTGATGCATTCATTTCTGCATTATCTTCTGTGTTTGGGACTCTCCGCCAGAGCAATAGAACTGTGGCACAATAAGCCATCGAGTTTCCCACCTTGGCACTTGAGACCAGTTGGGATGGCAGTGCTCTCAAGGCAGCCTTTAGGAGAATTCTGCATGAATGCATCAAAGATGAACTTACTTATCTTGATGTTCCTTCTTCCTTGGATGACTTTATAACACTTTGTATCAGTCTAGACTCTCGCTTCCAGGAGAGACAAGCTGATAGAGACAGAACTCTGAGAATCCTTCCCTCCCGTCCTTCTATTTGTCCGGTCTCTGCACTATCCTCTACTCCTTCAACACCTCCACCTTCTGCAGAAAAGGCATTGTCTCAAAATAACTACTCTGGATGGCACTCCCCTTGGTTCTGGGTTAATTTCGAGTCAGCGCCCCTGAACCTGACTGTGGGAGTCCTTCATACTGATCCGATGCAGTTTGAGGTAATTCATTCCCAGCACAGCCTGTCATCCTTGGTCTTCCTTGGCTTTGTATACATAATCCACAGTTCGACTGGGCTAAGGGACAATTGGCCTCCTGGGGTACCTCCTGCTTCCACTTCTGCCTTGCTAAGGTTGCTCCTCTGCTCCGCATCCCCATAGCCAGTCTACAGACCCCTTCAAGCCTTTCCCTCAGTATATGCTGATTTCACAGATGTGTTTGAAATTAAAGCAACCGATGTTCTACCACCCCACTGTCCTTACAACTGCAAAATTGACCTCTTCCCTTGAACCCCACTTCCTAAAGGGGGGACTTATCCTCTCTCCAAAGCTGAAACCAGGTCCATGGAGGAGTACATCCAAGAGAACCTAGCTAAAGGTTTCATTCACCCTTCCTCCTCTCCTGCTGGGGCTGGCTTCTTTTTCGTCAGTAAGAAGGATGGTGGGCTCAGACCCTGTATTGACTACAGGGCCTTAAACAACATCACTATCAGGAATCGCTATCCCATTCCTTTGATCACTGAACTGTATGATTCACTTCAGAATGCTCGCTACGTCACCAAGCTGGACCTACTTGGGGCATACAATCTGATTCGTATCTTCCCAGGGCAAAAATGGAAGACCACCTTCAACACAAGATCAGGGCATCATGAATACCTCGTAATGCTCTTTGGGCTGTGTAATGACCCTGCAGTCTTCCAGGCATTTGCCAACGATGTCCTCCAAGTTGCACCGTGTAGCCTTTTTCTCTAAATGCTTTACTCCTGAAGAGAGGAATTATGATGTGGGTAATCGTGAACTCTTAGCCATTAAGATGGCCTTGACTGAATGGCATCATTGGCTAGAGGGCACCGTCAATCCCATTCAGATTCTCACTGACCACCAGAATGACTTACCTAGAGATTGCTCATTGACTCAATCCTCGACAGACTAAGTCGGACCTGTTCTTTTTCTATTTTAACTTTGTGGTCTCTTATCTTCCTGGGACAAAAAACAAGAAGGCTGATGCCCTTTCTTGTCAGTTTCCTCACTCTAGTGATTCCTCTGAAGCTCCTATTGAACACATCATATCCCCCTCCTGTGTGGTTGCTCAACTGAACACCACCCTTCTTCAAAGACTGCAACGTGCCCAGTCTAGAAAGCCTCCTGAAGCCCCCGTTGCTCCCGATATCCTTTTTGTACCTCTGAACCTACGCACTCCTGTGCTTTTCTGGGCTCATGATAGTAAACTTTCAGGACATCCAGGTTTGATAAGGACTTTTAAGCTTCTTTCCTGACATGTATGGTGGCCTACTATGAAGTCTGATGCTCAGTATTATGTGAAATCCTGCACGACTTGTGCTGCCAACAAAACTCCCCGATCCTTGCCTCCTGGCTTGCTCCAACCTTTGTCCATTCCCAAACAACCATGGACACACATAACAATGGACTTCATTGTGGACCTCTCTCCTTCTGACCATCATATGGTTATCTGGGTTGTGGTGGATCAATTTTCCAGACTGGCTCATTTTGTACCCCTAAAGAAACTGCCTTCTGCCCAACAAGTATCTCCTCTTCTTCTCTTGAATGTGGTACGACTTCATGACATTCCCATGAATATTGTTTCTGACAGAAGTCCACAATTCATACCTTTTGGAGAGCCTTTTGCCAGTTGATTGGAACCACTGTTTCCTTATCTTCTGGCTACCATCCTCAGACTAATGGGCTAACTGAGAGAGTAAATCAGGATCTCAAGGCCTATCTTAGAACCTTTGTTAATTCTCTCCATACCAACTGGTCTGAGTTGTTACCCCTAGCTGAGCTGGCAAGGAACACTCATTGGGACTCTTCTCTACAATGTTCTCCATTTCAAGCCGCAGCCTGTTATCAACCTCATGTCTTCCCTCTTTCTGCTCAGTGCACAGGGGTTCTGCTGCAAGACAGAAACATTACTAATCTCACCACTCATTGGCAATGTATTCTCTCTTAGCTACAATTAGCTGTCTACAAGAGATTTGCTGATCATCATAGAGCTTCTGTACGTGCCATTTCGGTAGGTGAACGTGTTTGGCTCTCTACTCAACATATTCATCTACGTCAACCCAGTCCCAAGTTGGGGCCTAGGTTTATCGGTCCTTACAAAGTCCTGAAAAGACTGTCTCCTGTTGCCTACAAAGTGGCCTTGCCCAAAACCCTGCGCATACACCCAGTCTTCCACATCTCACTATTCAAGCCTTACATCAAGAATAGATATACCCGGCTCCGAGCTCCTCCTCCTCTGCTCCTGGTCTGTGGTGACCCTGAATATGAGGTTGCTAAGATCCTGGACTCCAGATACAGACGCAGACAACTACAGTATCTGGTACATTGGAAGGGTTACTCTGTGGCAGATCATTCCTGGGTTCCTGCCCATGATCTGCATGCTCCATCTTTGGTCTCCAGATTCCATGCTTCTCATCCTTTATGACAGACTCTTTTTCCCGGAGGGAACCCTTGAGAGGGGGGCTATGTCATACTGTTGCTAGGGATGCGGCGCCTGCTGTTTTTCTCATTGCCTAGGGGAGAGTCGGCTTCTGTGTGCATGTGGTGGTGACATCATAACTGCACGCTCCTTTTATTCTGAAGCCTGGGTCTCCCCCCTTTTGGAACAGAACGCTCCACTCCTGAATGATGCTGATGCTTTAATTTCTGCATTATCTTCTGTGTTTGGGTCTTCTGGCCATACTTCTGCTGCAGAGTACTCTCCCCTGGATCTCTGCCAGAGCAATAGAACTGTGGCACAATATGCCATCGAGTTTCGCACCTTGGCACTTGAGACCAGTTGGGATGGCAGTGCTCTCAAGGCAGCCTTTAGGAGAGGTCTGCATGAGTGCATCAAAGATGAACTTACTTATCATGATGTTCCTTCTTCCTTGGATGACTTTATAACACTTTGTATCAGTCTAGACTCTCGCTTCCAGGAGAGACAAGCGGATAGAGACAGAACTTGGAGAATCCTTCCCTCCTGTCCTTCTATTTGTCCGGTCTCTGCACTATCCTCTACCCCTTCAACACCTCCAGTTACCCCAGTAGAGGAACCCATGAATCTCTCCTTCTTCAAACCCACAGAGATTTTATTGTGGTTCTAACTCCCACCAACTAAAGAATTGTGACATTCGGCCGGGAAAAGCCAATGCTTGTAGGATAACACTGGGGTACCTCTAAGCATGATCACTACTAAATCCCCTCACTCCTCTCGGATCCTGGTACCTGTTACCCTTACCTTCCTTCAGAATTCTGTCCACACTCAAGCCTTCATTGATTCAGGGGCAGCAGGAAACTTTCTGCATCACTATTTTATGATTAAGGCTGGGTAGCCTCTTCTGCAGAAAAGACATTCGGCTAGATTTAGAGTTTTGTGTTAGAAGGGGTGCATTAGCTACGCATGTTTTTTTTCCCCCGCACCTTTTAAACAACGCTGGTATTTAGAGTTCCCTGAAGGGCTGCGTTAGGCTCCAAAAAGGGAGCGTACAGGCATATTTACCGCCACTTCAGCTCTCAATACCAGCGTTGCTTACGGACGCGGCCAGCTTCAAAAACATGCTCATGCACGATTACCCCATAGGAAACAAATGGGGCAGTTTGAGCTGGAAAAAAACCTAACACCTGCAAAAAAGCAGCATTCAGCTCCTAACGCAGCCCCATTGTTTCCTATGGGGAAACACTTCCTAAGTCTGCACCTAACACCCTAACATGTACCCCGAGTCTAAACACCCCCAACCTTACACTTATTAACCCCTAATCTGCTGCCCCCGCTATCGCTGACCCCTGCATTATATTATTAACCCCTAATCTGCCGCTCCGTACACCGCCACAACCTACATTATAGCTATATACCCCTAATCTGCTGCCCCTAACATCGCCGACCCCTATATTATATTTATTAACCCCTAATCTGCCCCCCCCCCCACGTCGCAGCTACCTTACCTACACTTATTAACCCCTAATCTGCCGACCGGACCTCACCGCTACTATAATAAATGTATTAACCACTAAAGCTAAGTCTAACCCTAACCCTAACACCCCCCTAAATTAAATATAATTTAAATCTAACGAAATAAAATAAATCTTATTAAATAAATTAATCCTATTTAAAACTAAATACTTACCTGTAAAATAAACCCTAATATAGCTACAATATAACGAATAATTATATTGTAGCTATTTTAGGATTTATATTTATTTTACAGGCAACTTTGTATTTATTTTAACCAGGTACAATAGCTATTAAATAGTTAATAACTATTTAATAGCTACCTAGTTAAAATAATTACAAAATTACCTGTAAAATAAATCCTAACCTTAATTAAAATTAAACCTAACACTACACTATCAATAAATTAATTAAATAAACTACCTACAATTATCTACAATTAAATCAACTAAACTAAATTACAAAAAATAACAAACACTAAATTACAAAAAAAACAAACACTAAATTACAAAAAATAAAAAAAGATTACAAGAATTTTAAACTAACTATACCTACTCTAAGCCCCCTAAAAAAATAACAAAGCCCCCCAAAATAAAAAAATGCCCTACCCTTTTTTAAAATAAAAAGTTAACAGCTCTTTTACCTTACCAGCCCTTTAAAGGGCCTTTTGCGGGGCATGCCCCAAAGAAATCAGCTCTTTTGCATTTAAAAAAACATACAATACCCCCCAACATTACAACCCACCACCCACATACCCCTAATCTAACCCAAACCCCCCTTAAAAAACCTAACACTAAGCCCCTGAAGATCTCCCTAGCTTATCTTCACCACGCCGGGTATCACTGATCCGTCCAGAAGAGGGTCCGAAGTCTTCATCCTATCCGGCAAGAAGAGGTCCAGAAGAGGCTCCGAAGTCTTCATCCTATCCGGCAAGAAGAGGTCCAGAAGAGGCTCCGAAGTCTTCATCCTATCCGGCAAGAAGAGGACATCCGGACCGGTAGACATCTTCATCCAGGCGGCGTCTTCTATCTTCATCCATCCGGCGCGGAGCGGGACCATCTTGAAGCAGCCGACGCGGATCCATCCTCTTCTTCCGGCGACTCCCGACGAATGAAGGTTCCTTTAAGGGACGTCATCCAAGATGCCGTCCCTCGAATTCCGATTGGCTGATAGGATTCTATCAGCCTATCGGAATTAAGGTAGGAAAAATCTGATTGGCTGATTGAATCAGCCAATCAGATTCAAGTTCAATCGGATTGGCTGAATGGATCAGCCAATCAGTTTGAACATGAATCTGATTGGCTGATTCAATCAGCCAATCAGATTTTTCCTACCTTCATTTTCAGTTCGTGGCTCTACCCTTCGTGCTGGCCACGGCACCCAGGATCCTCCCACTTCAGAGCCCTGGGGGTGTTCGGAGATCTCCATCAAAGAGTCAGACGTCACCGGGACGAGGGGCGCCATCTTGGATGACGTCACTTAAAGGAACCTTCATTCGCCAGGAGTCGCCGGAAGAAGAGGATGGATCCGCGTCGGCTGCTTCAAGATGGTCCCTCTCCGCGCCGGATGGATGAAGATAGAAGACGCCGCCTGGATGAAGATGTCTACCGGTCCGGATGTCCTCTTCTTGCCGGATAGGATGAAGACTTTGGACCCTATTCTGGACGGATCGGTGATACCCGGCGTGGTGAAGACAAGGTAGGGAGATCTTCAGGGGCTTAGTGTTAGGTTTTTTAAGGGGGGTTTGGGTTAGATTAGGGGTATGTGGGTGGTGGGTTGTAATGTTGGGGGGGTATTGTATGTTTTTTTAAATGCAAAAGAGCTGATTTCTTTGGGGCATGCCCCGCAAAAGGCCCTTTTAAGGGCTGGTAAGGTAAAAGAAATGTTAACTTTTTATTTTAGAATAGGGTAGGGCATTTTTTTATTTTGGGGGGCTTTGTTATTTTTTTAGGGGGCTTAGAGTAGGTGTAATTAGTTTAAAATTCTTGTAATCTTTTTTTATTTTTTGTAATTTAGTGTTTGTTTGTTTTTGTAATTTAGTGTTTGTTTGTTTTTTGTAATTTAGTTTAGTTGATTTAATTGTAGATAATTGTAGGTAGTTTAGTTAATTAATTTATTGATAGTGTAGTGTTAGGTTTAATTGTAACTTAGGTTAGGATTTATTTTACAGGTAATTTTGTAATTATTTTAACTAGGTAGCTATTAAATAGTTATTAACTATTTAATAGCTATTGTACCTGGTTAAAATAAATACAAAGTTGCCTGTAAAATAAATAAAAATCCTAAAATAGCTACAA
The DNA here is from genome assembly GCF_027579735.1 of Bombina bombina. Classification (NCBI taxonomy): domain Eukaryota; kingdom Metazoa; phylum Chordata; class Amphibia; order Anura; family Bombinatoridae; genus Bombina; species Bombina bombina. The sequence continues at coordinate 959,633,063 of NC_069504.1, forward strand.
TGTAATTATTATTTATATTGTAGCTATATTAGGGTTTATTTTACAGGTAAGTATTTAACTTTAAATAGGATTAATTTATTTAATAAGATTTATTTTATTTAGTTAGATTTAAATTATATTTAACTTAGGGGGGTGTTAGGGTTAGGTTTAGACTTAGTTTTAGCGGTTAATACATTTATTATAGTAGTGGCGAGGTCCGGTCGGCAGATTAGGGATTAATACTTGAAGTTAGGTGTCAGCGATGTTAGGGAGGGCAGATTAGGGGTTAATACTATTTATTATAGGGTTTTTGAGGCGGGAGTGAGGCAGTTTAGGGGTTAATACATTTATTATAGTGGTGTTGAGGTCCGGTAGGCAGATTAGGGGTTAATAAGTGTAGGTAGGTAGCGGCGACGTTGGGGGGGGCAGATTATGGGTACATAGGGATAATGTAGGTGGCGACGGTGTGCGGTTGGCAGATTAGGGGTTAAAAAATTTAATTATAGTGGCGGCGATGTGGGGGACCTCGGTTTAGGGGTGCATAGGTATTTTATGGGTGTTAGTGTACTTTAGAGTACAGTAGTTAAGAGCTTTATGAACCAGCAGTAGCCCATAAAGCTCTTAACTCCTGACTTTTTTCTGCGGCTGGAGTCTTGTCGGTAGAGGGTCTAATGCTCACTTCAGCCAAGACTCTAAATACCAGCGTTAGAAAGATCCATTGAAAAGATAGGATACGCAATTGGCGTAGGGGGATCTGCGGTACGGAAAAGTCGCGGCTGGAAAGTGAGCGTTAGACCCTTTCCTGACTGACTCTAAATACCAGTGGGCGGTAAAAACCAGCGTTAGGACCCCTTAAAGCTGGTTTGGATGGCTAACGCAGAACTCTAAATCTAGGCGTAAGTCTCAAAATAACTACTCTGGATGGCACTCCCCTTGGTTCTGGGTTAATTTCGAATCAGCGCCCCTGACCCTGAATGTGGGAGTCCTTCATACCGAACCGATGCAGTTTGATGTAATTCATTCCCCAGCACAGCCTGTCATCCTTGGTCTTCCTTGGCTTTGTATACATAATCCACAGTTCGACTGGGCTAAGGGACAATTGGCCTCCTGGGGTACCTCCTGCTTCCACTCCTGCCTTGCTAAGGTTACTCCTCTGCTCCGCATCCCCATAGCAAGTCTACAGACCCCTTCAAGCCTTCCCTCATTATATGCAGATTTCACAGATGTGTTTGAAAAGAAAGCAACTGATGTGCTGCCACCCCACCGTCTTTATAACTGCAAAATTAACCTCTTCCCGGAGCCCCACTTCCTACTGAACTGTATGATTCACTTCAGAATGCTCGCTACTTCACCAAGCTGTACCTACGTGGGGCATACAATCTGATTCGTATCTTCCCAGGGCACAAATGGAAGACCGCCTTCAACACAAGATCAGAGCATCACAAATATCTCGTAATGCTCTTTGGGCTGTGTGATGCCCCTGCAGTCTTCCAGGCATTTGCCAACGATGTCTTCCCTGACCTCCTCAAATGCACTGTCATCGTCTACCTGGATGGTATCCTTATTTTCTCTTCCACCCTGGAGGAACATCATAAACACATGAGACAGGTACTTCTATGCCTTAGAGACAATTCTCTGGTAGCCAAACTAGAAAAATGTGAGTTTGATCAAGTTCAGATCCAGTTCCTTGGTTATGTCATCTCGAAGGAGGGTTTTGCCATGGATCCTGCTAAGCTTACCACAGTTCTGGAATGACCTCAACCCACTTCATTAAAGGAACTACAGAGATTCTTGGGGTTCTCCAATTATTACCGCAAGTTTATAAAGAACTTTTCCCAAACAGTCGCTCCACTCACTGAATTGAGAAAACGGAACAAAGACTGTAAACATTGGCCTCCAGAAGCCATTAATGCCTTCTCTCATCTGAAAAAGCCTTTTTTTCTGCTCCTTTGCTCCACCATTCTGGTCCTGACCTACAGTTCACTTTTGAGGATTATGCCTCCGAGATAGGGGCTGGAGCAGTTCTAACCCAAAGAGATCCTTTAACCTCCAAGTTGCACCTTATAGCCTTTTTCTCTAAATGCTTTACTCCTGCAGAGAGGAATTATGACGTGGGTAATCATGAACTCTTAGCCATTAAGATGGCCTTGACTGAATGGCATCATTGGCTAGAGGGCACCGTCATTCCCATTCAGATTCTCACTGACCACCAGAATGACTTACCTAGAGATTGCTCATGGACTCAATCCTTGACAGGCTAAGTGGGCCCTGTTCTTTTCCTATTTTAACTTTGTGGTCTCTTATCTTCCTGGGATGAAAAACAAGAAGGATGACGCCCTTTCCCATCAGTTTCCTCACTCTAGTGATTCCTCTGAAGCTCCTATTGAGCACATAATATCCCCCTCCTGTGTGGTTGCTCAACTGAACACCACCCTTCTTCAAAGACTGCAACGTGCCCAGTCTAGAAAGCCTCCTGAAGCCCCCGTTGCTCCCGATATCCTTTTTGTACCTCTGAACCTACACACTCCTGTGCTTTTCTGGGCTCATGATAGTAAACTTTCAGGACATCCAGGTTTGATAAGGACTTTTAAGCTTCTTTCCTGACATGTATGGTGGCCTACTATGAAGTCTGACAGATTATGTGAAAGCCTGCGCAACTTGTGCTGCCAACAAAACTCCTGGATCCTTGCCTCCTGGCTTGCTCCAACCTTTGTCCATTCCCAAACAACCATGGACACACATAACAATGGACTTCATTGTGGACCTCCCTCCTTCTGACCATCATATGGTTATCTGGGTTGTGGTGGATCGATTTTCCAGACTGGCTCATTTTGTACCCCTAAAGAAACTGCCTTCTGCCCAAGAAGTATCGTCTCTTCTTCTCTTGAATGTGGTACGACTTCATGGCATTCCTATGAATATTGTTTCCGACAGAGGTCCAAAATGCATACCTTTTGGAGAGCCTTTTGCCAGTTGATTGGAACCACTGTTTCCTTATCTTCTGGCTACCATCCTCAGACTAATGGGCTAACTGAGAGAGTAAATCAGGATCTTGAGGCCTATCTTAGAACCTTTGTTTATTCTCTCCATACCAACTGGTCTGAGTTGTTATCCCTAGCTGAGCTGGCAAGGAACACTCATTGGCACTCTTCTCTACAATGTTCTCCATTTCAAGCTGCAGCAGGTTATCAACCTCATGTCCTTCCTCTTTATGCTCAGTGCACAGGGTTTCCTGCTGCAGACAGACACATTACTAATCTCACCACTTAATGGCAACATATTCTCTCTTAGTTACATTTAGCTGTCTCTAGATACAAGAGGTTTGCTGATCATAATAGAGCTTCTGTATGTGCCATTTCGGTAGGTGGACGTGTTTGGGACTCTACTCAACATATTCATCTACATCAACCCAGTCCCAAGTTGGGGCCTAGGTTTATCGGTCCTTACAAAGTCCTGAAAAGACTGTCTCCTGTTGCCTACAAAGTGGCCTTGCCCGAAACCCTGCACATACACCCAGTCTTTCATCAAGAATAGATATACCCGGTTCCAAGCTCCTCCTTCTCTGCTCCTGGTCTGTGGTGACCCTGAATGTGAGGTTGCTAAGATCCTGGACTTCAGATACAGATGCAGACAACTGCAGTATCTGGTGCATTGGAATGGTTACTCTGTGGCGGATCGTTCCTGGGTTCCTGCCCATGATGTGCATGCTCCATCTTTGGTCTCCAGATTCCATGCTGCTCATCCTTTATGACGGACTCTTGTTCCCGGAGGGAACCCTTGAGAGAGGCGCTATGTCATGCTGTTTTTCTCGTTGCCTAGGGGAGAGTCGGCTCCTGTGTGCATGTGGCGGTGACATCATCACTGCACGCTCCTTTCATTCTGAAGCCTGTTAGGATCTCCTGTGGCGTGAATCCTGCGCCTATGTAAGTTACTCACTTTCTACCTATCACTGCCCAAGTATAGGTGTTACTTAGTGTGCTCCTGGGTGTGATTGTTACTGTATTCTGGATTGCCATAACGTTATTGAACTCTGCCTGTCTGACTACTCTGCTTGCTTAACCCCTAAAGTACTGGATTGCCATAACGTTATTCAACTCTGTCTGTCTGACTACTCTGCTTGCCTAACCCCTAAAGTACTGGATTGCCATACTGTTATTAAGCTCTGCCTGTCTGACTACTCTGCTTGCTTAACCCCTAAAGTACTGGATTGCCATACTGTTATTGAACTCTGCCTGTCTGACCACTTTGCCTGTTTAACCCTTGAACCATTGGACTGCTATACTGTTACCAAACTCTGCCTGCCTGACCATTCTATTGGTTTATTCCTGAACTGTAATTATTGGATTCCCTTTGTTGCCGATTCCTGCCTGCTTCCGGTCCTTCTATTGGTTTACTCCTGAACTGCCATACCACTGGATTCCGTACCTGTTGCCGCCAAAGACTACCCAGACTATTGTGAGTACCATTTACATCATTTTGTTAACTTTCTCTGCTCTGGGGATATTCCTTATCATTTCATCTTGACGCCGGGATAATAAGACTACTGACCAATGCTGGTCTGATAGAGGAATATCCCACGAGCATTACAGTGAGCCTTTATACCTCCATTACACATGAGAGGGGACTATGGGCTATTAGATCTACCTTGTGTTCAGACAAAAACCTAAACAAACAAGCATCAAGTTCACTTCTTGTTACAACTATTAGAGTTAATTCCATAAAATAACTTCTTTTTGTTCGAAGACACCTTCTATGTACAGTTACAAGGGACAGCCATGGGTTCCAATGTCACCCCCAATTATGCAAACTTATACATGAATGTGTTTAAGGAGAAATTTGTATTTGAACATCCATTATATTTTCGGTATGGTGCCACTTGGTGGCGCTATATCAATGATATTTTTGGGGTTTGGCTTGGCGACATTGGAACCCTGACAGCATTTGTGACAGACCTGAATTGAATGACACAACATAGTCAGTTCACTTAAACCTGGAATAAACATAATTTGAATTTTTTGGACACTACAGTGCTCAAAGATGGGAATTTACTGACCACTGTCCTGTACAGAAAAGACACGGACAGGAACAACTTGCTTCATTTAACTAGTGCACACAATTTTATACTTATCAAGTCACTCCCTAGCAGTCAGTTCTTACGTGTGAGTCGCATTTCCTTGATTTCATTGTAATTGTTGATGCTGCTTCCAGTGTTTTTTTTACCTGTCTGATGCTATTAATGTAATTATTGTTATTGACTACTAGGTGGAGGTGTGCTCAGGTGTGTTGAACACTAAGGGTTAATTTTTACTTTCGTGCCTGGATTTTCAATATAGTGTTTTTGATTGTTTATAAGAGGAAATACTTTACTTATCAACTTAGAAATAATGCACTTTTTTTAAAGAGGAGAAACAATTTTGAATCAATTGACATTTAAGTGATATTGCACAGGGGTGCACTCACTTCTGTGGTGTATTGTAACTGACAGGGGCTGCAGGGTATGGATCTGCACTGGGGTCTGATGGGGAAATATATCTGACTGGGTCTACAGGGCAAAGTGGCAGGGGCTTCAAGGTGACTGATTTGAGGTCCAATGTGGTAATATGGCTGACAAGAGCTTTAGAACCATTGGGTCTGATCAGAGGTCTGAATAAATAAACAGCAACAGTATTCAGCTCTATGTAGATACAAATTCTTAAATCCAGAATTCCAAATTTCCAACTTATTCTCCAACTCCAAACTTTTTCACTATTATTTTTAAAAAATTAAATGATCAAAAATGACTATTTTCCCTGCTTGTAAGTCACAAAAGTATTGAAAAATAAATTATATAAAACTACTGTTAGTTACATATTTAAGCTGTATTTTGACATGTAAATACTGCTTAAATGACATAAGATATTGTTATTTTAACTTGGTCCCATACCCTCCTCAACTGTCTTATTTTACAGATACAAATATTTCAAAATCCAAACTATTCCAAAATCCAAATTCCAGTCCCAAGCAGTTTCGATAAAGGCTTTTCAACCTGTACTTAGTTAGAAGTAGATATTCAGATAAATTCCCCCACTGATCATTAAGATGAACACATCTATAAATAAATTTGAGAAAAAAAATCCTATAAACATTGTACCTCTTTTATGCCTTAACCCGTTGAGTGCTAAGCACTTTCCCACCTGTGTTCTAAGCTGATTTAAGTTTTTTGTTTTTTTCCAGATCCCCAAGACTTAGGCAATTACCTTTCCAATGGTGGGTCTTGGGGGTCTGCAGCTGCTTAGATGCCTGAGATACAGGCTTCTAAGCAGCATGCCCCCTTTCCCTATTCTTGTCATTGTCATTTTTCAATATTGCACGTGACGTCACCGCCCAAAACGTGAAGCCCCAGCGATGCCTGTCACTATACAGGCCCGATCGCCGGGGTAGGAGCGGGTGGGAGCCCCCAGATCTCCCTCAAGGTGGGAAATTGCTACTGACGGCTCTGAGCCGTCATTAGCACCTGAGTGGGAAACTCTGCAACGGCTCAGAGCCGTCGTTAGCACTCAAGGGTTTAATATAGGAGATGAAAACATCTTATCTTGTTCTTAGTCTCACTGTAAGAATAAAGCACCATCTGGAAATACAAGTGGATGGTTAAAACTTTCTATTGATTTTGCTTGAGCAATGTTAATATACAATAGCGCTAATATGTCTGCTCTCCACTTGTAATCTGGACCATACTTTTTGATATTTAAAATATTAACATTTTTCCTACAGGATCATAAAATTGTTGCAATTAAACAGTCCAAGATTATATACATTTGAAATGTAAGCCATCTGCCAAGTAAACATTTAAAACAGTTTAGATAACGTTTCTAAAAGCTTAGAAAAAATCATATGCTAATATAATGAGAGCCATACACAGGATACCTTTTAGAAATTGCAAACACTTTAGTTTAATGTAAGTGCACTCAAAGCCAGTAATCAGACATTTTTATTTGATTATTTATTTTAGATGTCTTCATTCAATAAGGAAAATATCTTATTATACTCCAATACATTGTTTCCATTGTCCACTAAGAAACACCTAGAAATGTTTTAGCAAACTAGAATAACTTTTAAAAAGGCCCATGGTAGAATAAAAAAAATGATAAAGCAGCGTATAATGTCACTTTCATATGTTAACTTGAAATTTACCAAAACCTTCAAAGTCTAGACACTAGCTCCGAAAATAACCGACTAAAACAACTGCATTTAAAATCAAAAGCAAAAGTACACCAAATAACAGTTAAAGGGACAGTGTACTGTAAAATAGTTTTCTCCTTAATGTGTTCCCAATTACTTGTTTTATCGGCTGCAGAGTTTAAAATGTATGAGAAATTATACCTTCGGATATATTTTTGTATATGAAATGGCTGTTTCTGCTAACTGAAATAAAAAACCCAATACAGGGCTAGATTACAAGTGGAGGGAAATTTAGTACTCCTGTTTGAGTGTAAACTACTTTAGACAGAGGTTTTTTTTGCTTGCGTTGGGTGGCGCGAGAATTATGATTTGAAAGTAAGACGTTTATGCGCAAGCGAAACCAGACACATGCTAACCACCTTCTTCTTCCCATAGAAGTCAATAGAGAGTGCAGAGAAAAAAATCCTAACACCTAACCAGACAAGAGTTATGAATAGTTCACATTCTAATGTTCTTCTCATACAGAACAATGTACTTTTTATTGTAAATACATATATATATATATATATATATATATATATATATATATATATATATATATATATATATATATACATATATATTTATTACTATTTCTATAAATATAGCTATAGGTACCTATTTAAATTAACATTTGTCAGATATTTATAGAAATATATATTTAATAATAAAAAGTACATTATTTTGTATGTGAAAAATGTAGGAAGTTTACTCAAAATTCACAATACACTTATTTAACTGACAGAAAAGTGATATATACTAAACCAGAGGAAGTTGCAAATTAAATTTTAGTTAAACTATTTCAGTTTAAATTGTATTTGTTGAAAGCTGAGAATGTATATTAGTTTCAGGTGCTCACCTGTTACCTTAATATCTCCCCTGCTAGATTCTGTATCCCATAGAGCTTCATTACTTTCTATGGATCCAGTGATCGAAGATTCTCCAGCTTAGAGAGAAAGTATAGTGCAGACACGGGGCTGAACTCAATGAATTCACTAAGAAAAAGGGCAGAAGTTAGAAGTCATGGGGAGATGAGAGATGCCTTCCATGGAAAGTAATGAGTCTCTCTTGGATACAGAATCTCACAGTGGAGCGTGAAGTTAACTGTGGACCCCATGGCACGAAGAAATTGTCAGTTTGCAGCAAATACAAATGAAACAGGGTTTTTTTCACTAAAATTAAAGTTGCCTTTGCCTCAAGTTTAGTATAGATTACTTTTCTGTCAGTTGAATAAGTGTATAGCGAAATTTGAGAAAACTTCACCCTGCATAAAGCTGGCAGGATATATTGTGAAAGCTGCTGGTGTAAAATGCTTAGAGTGTATCATGAGAATTGTAAGAGAGCTTCAGACAATACATAGGAATTCCCCTGATTTGCCCATTGAACACCCCTGTCCCTCCTACTTTCTCAAACTATCGGTTTTGGTTTACATAAAACAAATAAATAGTGCAATGTAATTTGTAAAAGATAGACAGAAATGTCCAAGATATGATCCAAATGTGTTAAAGTTATACAGAAACACAATTAGCATTTGTAAAATCACTGCTGTATAAGAATCTAAATGCATTCAAATACAAAATAGAAAGTGCAACGCTTAAATTAAATAAAACTTAAAGGACCCAGTCTGAAGTCTGCCTGAAGTCTAAAGTAATATAAAATATAAAGCACAAAGTGTAAATGAAACAAAACTATCTTGTATTGCAGAGGTATATTGCACTGGGCTTGTCCCTCTTTTACATACAAAAATGCAGGGAATGCCTCTTATAGAAGTATAACAAAATATGCCTAGAATTTCTAGAATTTTGTGCTGTAGTATCATTTTAGATCATCTCATCTGAGTGGAGAACTTTATGGTAGGGGGCTCTTATTTTTCTGGGACTACTAGGTTCTGCCCTTTTCCTTAAAGAATTCAGAGAGTTTAGCCCTGTGAAGTCTTTACTATAATTTCTCTCCAAGCTGGAGAATATTTGATCATCAGGGCCACATAGAGAAACACATACATAAATATAGAAACAATGAATAGTGTTACCAATTTAAGGTTGTCCCACAATTTGCAAGAAAATAAGGAGCATGTTTGAACATTTTTCTCTTTTGAAAATAATGATATTCACATAGCCCAAATTTTTCACTGAGTATACAAGAACACTATACAGTAATGCTTCATTATAGTTTACGTTTATTATTCTTTTTAAGCTCTGATGACGAATTCTAGAGTGTAGCTGCATGTTAATTTGTTAATGATAAAGTTTGCAAGAGAGTAAGCTTTAATATGATTGCATTTATATTAACAAATGACTGTACAATAGAATTATTTCTCATTTTAAATGTCCTTCTGGTTATATCTAGAGGAATGTAAACCCGCCAATTACCAGATCTACTTTATTAAATTAAGATATAAGAATAGGTGCATGAGCAAAATTAATCTTTCCCTATTCCTTCAGCCTCCAGACAACCCCAGTTCTCAAGCCACTATCTTATATTATATTTTTAAATAAACTCAGGTGCTACAGCCAGTAAGAGGCTGTGATGCTCAAGCTATTCTCAGTGGTAGGACAGGGGCGTATTTAGGTTTTGTGCTGCCCTAGGCACTCAGAATCCTGTTTCCCCCCCCTGGATTTTGGCCATATCATTTTTTGATCAGGGAGTCATGTGACTTTTTTTTTTTTTGCTGCATTTTAAAATGTAATTTTCACCAGCCAGGGATAGTAAAAAGCTTGCATACACTCTGGTAGGTTGAATTAGCACATTAGCTGCTAAGCATATTCTTTCAATTCTTTCAGTCAATTCTTATCCTTCCTGTGTCCCTAAATTCGAGTCCTTCTCATATGGAAGTGTCAGCCTGTCACTTTTTGTCACTAATACTTGTAATAAAGATTTCAGAGCAGCGGGTATTTCTGTATTAAAATTAAAAGAGTATATGTGCGAGTCTGCGAGAAGTATTCTAAGATAGCAGCTGAGCTTTGTAAAATATTACCAAGCAAGAGGCTAATTTGTGTACTATTACTTGTGATTGTCTGATTCATGACAATGTGCTTTCCCTTTCCTGTCTGTAAGCGCTGGTTAAGCTTTCAAGCGGTTTATGTCAACTTCACACAGTGTAAGAGGTGCCTGAGTGCGGTGGGCAATAACAATCCCTGCTCTTTATTTAAAGGGAAAATTCTAAGCCAACAGGAAAATAAAACAAAAATAGAAACCGATTGCAAATAGAAGAGTTAGTTACATATTGTACAGAACAAGCTGTTTGCATATTTTAATATGAGAATTACATTAATCAAGAAACTCCTTTGCTTGCAAACACTATTTACAAAAACAGTAAATATTCGTCCATCCTAAAGTAAAGTCAATCCCTATCTTTATACAATCTATTGGTGCTATACTCTAGTCCATTTCTTTATATAGAGAACATTTTTTCCTTTGGGGTTGTACTGTTTTACACTGCCCATATAGTCAAATCTCACCAGTGCCCAGGCTCAAATTGTTTCCATGATATCACATCATTGCTCTAAGCTATTACAGATGACTAAGTACAAAAACAAAAATACCTTGCAATTTCACTGTATGTATTCTGCTATGTGCCGGGTCACCCACCTCCTCTCCTCTCCAGTCCAGTCCTCTATCTCAGGCTCTGCTCCGCTCCGATCACACTAACTCACTGACTCTGAGTCTGAAGTCTAGTCCATGTCCATCCGACGTCTCTCACACTCCACAGCAGCTCTGCATCTATCTTTTCTCACTCACCGCTTGCCGAGTCCAATGCCCTGGGAGATCACGTGTGCACATGCGTGGCTCCCTCCATCCATGTGCGGTGTGTGAGCAGACAGGAAGGTGGGCAGAAGGTGGAAAACTTCACGTGACCTCGGCAAAAGCCGGGTCATGTGACCGCCGCATGGGAATTAGTTTTTTTTAATAATGCCAAGTTGCCAACATATCAGTGCCAGTGCCACCCCCCCCCCCAAATCTTCCGAAAAAGGCACCGGCCTTGTTGGCCTATGCATAAATATTCACCAGGGTAGAACACTTTCAAGTACATTTTGTCTTTGGAAGAAAGACACTGCACTCCTGAGGAAACAAGAATATGTGAGTGCACTACCATCCTATATAATAAAAGGCCAAGTGTGTTTGTCCGAAGCTGTCATGCGCAGTAGAGACAGCACAAGGACAAACACACCTGGCCTTTGAGAGTCCCTAGCTGATCTGCAGCCGGGGCAGAAGTGGGCATGGCCGGGCGTGAGCAGGGGCGTGGTCAACATGAAGGGTGCGTGGCCATGTGTGAATGCCCGTGAAGTGGGTGTGGCCAGGCATGAAAGGGGCATGGCCTGGCACGGTCGCGCGATAGAGGGGAGAGAGATAGATAGGGGGAGAGAGAGACAGCAAAAGAGAGAAGGGGAGAGAGACAGCAAAAGAGAGGGGGGAGAGAGACAGCAAAAGAGAGAGGGGGAGAGAGACAGCAAAAGAGAGGGGGGGAGAGAGACAGCAAAAGAGAGGGGGGGAGAGAGACAGCAAAAGAGAGGGGGGAGAGAGCGCAAAAGAGAGGGGGGAGAGAGAGCGCTAAAGAGAGGGGGAAGAGAGAGCACAAAAGAGAGGGGGGAAGAGAGAGCGCAAGAGAGAAGGGGGGGAAGAGCGCAAAAGAGAGGGGGGAGAGAGAGCGCAAAAGAGAGGGGGAGAGAGAGCGCAAAAGAGAGGGGTGGAGAGAGAGCGCAAAAGAGAGGGGTGGAGAGAGAGCGCAAAAGAGGGGGGAGAGAGAGCGCAAAAGAGAGGGGGGGGAGAGAGCGCAAAAGAGAGGGGGGGGGGGAAAGAGCACAAAAGAGAGGGGGGAGAGAGCGCAAAAGAGAGGGGGGGGGAGAGCACAAAAGAGAGGGGGAGAGAGAGAGCGCAAAAGAGAGGTGGGAGAGAGAGCGCAAAAGAGATGGGGGGAGAGAGCGCAAAAGAGATGGGGGAGAGAGAGATAGCGCAAAAGAGATGGGGGAAAGAGAGAGCGCAAAAGAGAGGGGGAGAGAGAGAGCGCAAAAGAGAGGGGGAGAGAGAGAGCACATAAGAGAGGGGGGGAGAGAGAGCGCAAAAGAGAGGGGGAGAGAGAGAGCGCAAAAGAGAGGGGGAGAGAGAGAGCGCAAAAGAGAGGGGTAGAGAGGGAGCTCAAAAGAGAAGGGGGAGAGAGAGAGCAAAAGAGAGGGGGAGAGAGAGCGCCAAAGAGAGGGGGGGGAGAGAGTACAAAAGAGAGGGGGGGGAGAGAGCGCAAAAGAGAGGGGGAGAGAGAGAGCGCAAAAGAGAGGGGGGGGGGAGAGCTCAAAAGAGAGGGGGAGAGAGAGAGCGCAAAAGAGAGGGGGAGATAGAGGGCTCAAAAGAGAGGGGGGGAGAGAGAGAGCTCAAAAGAGAGGGGGAGAGAGAGCAAAAGAGAGGGGGAGAGAGAGCGCAAAAGAGAGGGGGGGAGAGAGAGAGTGCAGAAGAGAGGGGGGAGAGAGAGAGCACAAAAGAGAGGGGGGAGCGAGCGCAAAAGAGAGGGGGGGGGAGAGCCCAAAAGAGAGGGGGGGAGAGAGAGAGAGAGAGCAAAAGAGAGGGGGAGAGAGAGCGCAAAAGAGAGGGGGAGAGAGAGCGCAAAAGAGTGGGGGGGGAGAGAGAGCGCAAAAGAGAGGGGGGAGAGAGCGCAAAAGAGAGGGGGGGAGAGAGAGCAGAAAAGAGAGGGGGAGAGATTGCAAAAGAGAGGGGGGGAGAGAGCACAAAAGAGAGGGGGAGAGAGAGAGTGCAAAAGAGAGAGGGGAGAGAGAGTGCAAAAGAGAGGGGAGAGAGGGGGAGAGAGCGCAAAAAGAGATGGGGGAGAGAGAGAGAGCGCAAAAGAGATGGGGAGAGAGCGCAAAACAGAGGGGGAGAGAGAGAGCGCAAAAGAGAGGGGGACAGAGAGAGCGCAAAAGAGAGGGGGGAGAGAGAGAGCGCAAAAGAGAGGGGAGAGAGAGAGATCGAAAAAGAGAGGGGGAGAGAGAGCGCAAAAGAGAGGGGGAGAGAGAGAGCGCAAAAGAGAGGGGGGAGAGAGAGAGCACAAAAGAGAGGGGGAGAGAGAGAGCGCAAAAGAGAGAGGGGAGAGAAAGAGCTCAAAAGAGAAGGGGGAGAGAGAGAGCAAAAGAGAGGGGGGAGAGAGAGTGCAAAAGAGAGGGGGGGGAGAGAGCGCAAAAGAGAGGGGGAGAGAGAGTGCAAAAGAGAGGGGGGAGAGAGAGCGCAAAAGAGAGGGGTAGAAAGCTCAAAAGAGAGGGGGGAGAGAGAGAGCTCAAAAGAGAGGGGGGAGAGAGAGAGCTCAAAAGAGGGGGGAGAGAGAGCGCAAAAGAGAGGGGGGGGAGAGAGAGAGTGCAAAAGAGAGGGGAAGAGAGAGAGCGCAAAAGTGAGGGGGAGAGAGAGAGCACAAAAGAGAGGGGGAGAGAGAGCACAAAAGAGAGGGGGGAGAGAGAGAGCCCAAAAGAGAGGGGGGGAGAGAGAGAGCGCAAAAGAGAGGGGGGAGAGAGAGCGCAAAAGAGAGGGGGAGAGAGAGATCAAAAGAGAGGGGAGAGAGAGCTCAAAAAAGAGGGGAGAGAGAGCTCAAAAGAGAGGGGGGGGGGAGAGAGAGCGCAAAAGAGAGGGGGGAGAGAGCGCAAAAGAGAGGGGGGAGAGAGAGATCAAAAGAGAGGGGAGAGAGAGAGATCAAAAGAGAGGGGGAGAGAGAGAGCAAAAGAGAGGGGGAGGGAGAGAGCGCAAGGGGTGGGACCGCTGTACTGCAAAAAATGGCCCGTGTGAACGGGCTTTAGGACTAGTTAATAATAAAGGCCATACAATCTCTGTTTTGCTGTAACACTTGTAATCTCTTTTTTGGTGAAATTTTTATGGGCTGGCTATATGCAGAAGACATAAGGTAAGTTTAATTTAAAATATGCATGTTTTAAATGTCTCTCTGTCCTAGTCTTAGGAAATTATAACTCATATATTAAATGTAATGCATTGCTCCAATTTACCTTTAATTACCTGGTGCCTAAGTTAAATATTGTCATAAAAAAATTCAGTGTAATTATGCAGAAAATATTGTTATTATGCTCCATCAATTCTCTCATAAGTTCTAAAAATGGACACAAAATTGTTGCTCCTCGACAAAGGATAACAAACAAATAAAACAAATTTGATAATAGAAATAAATTGGAATGTTGTTTAAAATCAGAATGATGAAATTTGGGTTTCATGTTTCTAATTTATCTAAAAAATACATCATTCAAAATATCATGTTGATCTTCTATATATTGTATAAGGGAATATCAATGTCCATTTTTTAAAATTAAAATCAAACACAATAATGTAAAATTAAACATAAAGCAATGCATGCTATTAAACATTTGATGTACAATTTGATATAGCATTTTAAATAGAATTTACCACAAATACTATGTTTAACTGCATTTAAATAATAAGCATTGGACTTACGTTTGTAAAAAATGGCATGTAATAAGATTTTTTTTATTTTTATTTTAGGCATAAAAATATATTATTTTTGACAAATTGGAATATATTTAAAAATGCAACAGTAATTTACCTATTTCTCTAAAACACTAGACTAGATATAGTAAAATATCATATCATCTATTTCACACAATGCATTTTCACATATCTTATGGAATTAATTATGAATGTTCTATGTCACTTACCATACTTATTTATTTTTGTTTGTGAAATGTGTGTTCTTTTCCTCCCACTTTTGTCACTTATAATACATGTAAGCTGAGACAGCATATAATATAGCCCAACCTTAAAAAATAAAATGTAGTACCAAGGAGAAAACTATGGGCACCAATATGGTGTTAATACACGTTTTTATTGTAGAACCATATAATTTAATGAACATAAAGCTGAACATGTCAGAAACAAACCTCTTCAGGGAATAGCGCATATCTTTTTAACATATGTTTCGGAAATAAAATATACTGTTATTTTAGCCATAACCATTGTTAACAGGTGCATAAAATCCAGCAGATAGTCATGAAATCTTCATAGACAAAAATTGGCAGTATAATGGGTTGTTCGGAAGAGCTCAGTGACTTTAAATGTGGCACTGTCATAGGATGCCACCTTTGCCAGAGGTCAATTTATGAAATCTAGTTCTTTCCTACTAGATCTGCCCTGTCAACTGTAAGTGATATTGTGAAGTGGAAACAGCTAAGAGCAACAAAATATCAACTACAAAGTGGCAGACCATGACAACTAACAGAACAGGGATGCTGAGTTCTGAAACAAGTAGAGTGTAGAAATCCCTGTTATCCATTGCATCACTCTCTACAGAGCTCTAAACTGCCTCTGCATGTAACATTAGTGCAAGAACTGTGTACCTGGAGCTTCATGAAAGGGTTTTTATGACCAAACAGCTGCACACAAATCTTACAACAACATCAATCCCAAGCATTGGCTGGTGTGGTGTAAAGCATGTTGCCAAAGGACTGTGAAGCAGTGGACTCTGAAGCAGTTCTCTGGATGGAGGAATCTGGGTGTGGCGGATGCCAGAAGAACGCTACCTATCAGAATACATAGTGCCTACTGTAAAGTTTCAGGGGAAGAGGCATAATGGTCTGGGTCAGGGTTTGGGTAGGCCCCTTAGTTCTAGTGATGGGTCATCTTAATGCTATAGGATACAAAGATATTTTAGAATATTGGATGCTTTGTGGCAACCGTTTTCAGGATGACTGTGCCCCTCATTTTAAATACAGGATTCTCCTTTTTTAAAAGATAATTATCTTTCTCCTCTGGGTCATATAGTTGACATTGAGGTTTCATTAGTGCCCCTCTACTTTTCAATGAAAACACCCGGTTAGCTGCTACTGAAGGTTATCATCATTTTATGGCACTCTTGGCAGCATCTTACAGGGACATATGACTTATCTGAAAGTGTAGAATCCTGTCATTTAAAAGAAGAGTCTCATGTTCTTCTTGATGGTGACTTGGCTGAGATCTGGACTAGATGATAGCCTCCCCCAAAAAATAAACAAAAATGTGTCTGACCAGCTGTTAGGTGATTGTTATAACAATGATAAACATGTCACAGCATTGGCCCAATGCTAGAGAAGCTCTTATCACCCTCTTCCCAAATAAATATATTCTAAGACCTTAATTTAAAAAAAATAGAAGATCAAATTATAGCTCTCAGGTGTTTATCATTGTCCTGGAAGTGATGGTATGGCCCCCACAGAGCCCAACATCTCAACATCATTAAGTATGTCTGGAAATGCATGAAGCAAGGCTGAGGTTGTGGTTAGTTCTCCAAGATGTTTGGAATATCTTACCTGTCGAGTTCCTTAAAAAACTGTATGCAAGTCTACCTAGAAGAACTGATACTGTTTTTAATGCAAAGGGTAGTAACACCAAATATTAATTTGACTTAGATTTTACTTCTGTTCACTCACTTTGCATTTTTTTAATTGCTAAAAATAAACTATTAACATTTCCATTTTTTTCCATTACACTATTTTTTCACAACTACCTAAAACTTTTACACAGTACTGTATATGTGTGTAATACTTGATTTGCTTGCTAATAATAGTGTGGTCCACTTGTAATCTAGGTCATTGTCATATTCCCCACTAAACTCAGCGTGTGGAAGAAGACAACGGATTTTCCTCCTGGGGTTATCCTTCCGATGCATAAACTGGGGACCCCCTCCAGTAGGAAAGGAGACTGCAGTCTCCTTCCACATTGTCAGCTCTAGTTAGAACATCCCCTAATTTCACTGCGTGCAATCACCGGGAACAAAAAAATCCCTGCAGCTTCAGGGAATAAAATGGTACTAAACGCAAATTGTAGTATACATGATTGTAAACCTTCATATATAAGAATAATTTTGCAATGAAAACTGCAGCTTTCAGTATTCAAATGAGTATATTGTTTTATGTTATAGCACAAACTCTGTTTGCACATGTGCAGAGTGGGGTAGCCTGCACTCTTGAATTCCCTTAAGGTGGTATAGCACTGATTCAACTTGGTAACTATTGCAAAGAATGATTTGCTTATCATGATTATTGATGCAAAACTGAAAATCTACCTTTTAAAAGCATGTGACACCATAGAAGTTTATGGAGGGAGGGAAAAGTAAACAAAAGCTCACATAAATTGCCTTAAAGTATTATTCCAAACCTCCCTGGGAGAAGTGAAAAAAAAAATTTTTTAGATATATTTTACAACAAAAGGCTGCAAAATAAATAATGAATGTATATTGCAATAATATTACACTTGCAATAATGAAATGTTATATGTTGGTGAAACGTCAAGTTTAATGGTCCTTTAAATTGCCTTGCTAGGAAAGGCACACCCCCACTACGTGGGCTCTCTGGCATTTCCTGGTTTAATCGGCGGCTGGTGCAGATGCCTTATACCTGGCATCTTCGGTACCGGTTGGGACTCTACTATACTACACTGACTCAGTGGTGAGTGGTAGGCAACTTTGCCATTCTGGGATACAGAACCATTGACTTACGGCACTGACATCTTCATTTGAGTGATGAACTGTAACTCATGAAATATACTTTGTTACGGGTCTGCAATATACATATTGGCTTATACAGAGCGGAGTGCTTTGTCTCCCTGCTTTTTCTTGATATATTAGGAAAAATTGTGGTGGTGGTGGTAGGGGGTTAATCATACATTAATATCAAGACCACTTAAAGGAACAAAACACCTCTAATTTGAAAGAGGAAAGTTTTTGTTTCCACACCTGGGTAGCAGGTGCTACCCAGCTACTGGACCAAAATTGGACCATCTCCTATGCTTACATCCCTTCTTTTTCAAATAAAGATAGAAAGAGAACGAAGAAAAATTATAATATGAGTAAATTAGAAAGCTGCTTAAAATTGCATGCTCTATCTAAATCATGAAATAATTTTTTGGGGTTTTGTGTCCCTTTATTATCTCCCTATTCCCCCATCAACCACAAACAGGTGTTGAGAACCCAGTTTGAGAAGAGAGGAACTCTTATTTGTATGGGTCACACAGAAAATAAGTTAAAATGTATGTGCTAATACAACCAGTACCAAACAACTAAAAAACTAACAGCTCTAGCACAGGGTATAGAAATGTCTCAGCAACAAACCATAATCATTAAACTATTTTATAATTTGCAATGTGGGGCATTATAAATGATAACTATTGTTACACGTTTTAATAATGACTGCAGCAATGCTACAGCAACACTAGCATCATTAGGTGGATCTTGGATTTTATTTTTAAGACTTGTAATTGCTCAGATGGCCGCTAGATGGCGAGTGCCATTTCTTCTATTTTTATAAGATTTCCTTTCAAATACATAGGGGTTATTGCGATCTGCTGGTTCACTGCATTCCTTTGAGCTGCAGACTACGTGAAAAAATATCCAGAACTGAGCAGAAAGCTTTCTTATTTTCGGTTATTCTTTCCTTTTTTTTATTTTTTTTAGGAATACATCTTCATGTAACCTGATCCATGAGAATAGGATGCATCGCACGGTGTTTAGGGTTTAGAAACCCCCAACGTTGGTCCAGCCCCCTGGGTCTTCTTATTAAATAAGGGTCAGCACTAGTATTGCTGTGTAATGTGATCCTGCGATCTTCTGACATGGCTGGAAGACATTGTTTGGTGTTTGCAAAGAAAATATTTGCCTTGATCTGGTTGTATGCTCCTGTCAGGGAGGCTTTGCAGCACAAGACCTCCAAAGAAGGAGTTTATCTCTCTTCAGCAACTTTATCCACACCTCATCTGACCTGGTAAGAATTTAAAGTGTTTATGCTTTAATCTTTAAAAAGTACAAGATGAAAATATTTCCCTATTATATTATTCCCTATTGTATTGTTTCAAAAGCTGTAAGAATACATTAATGTATTATAGTTTAAAATACAATGCACGGTTTAAGGACTTGTATTTGTATTTCTCAAAGCTACATTAAACACAATTTTCTATAAACCACATGAATCACTTTTTGCAAGAGGGAAAAAAAGCTGTTTAAATTATTATTGAAATGCACAGGATATGCTTTAAATGAAAATGAAAAATAAATAAAATTACTTTTAAATCCCTTGATATAGTTTGCATTTGCAAATACACTTATTTTTAGTTTGTTCATTACAAGTACTTGTTATATTCCCATCACCTGTGTTTTATTAAAGGGACACTGTACCCAATTTTTTTCTTTTGTGATTCAGAAAGAGCATGCAATTTTAAGCAACTTTCTAATTTACTCTAATTATCAATTTTTCTTTGTTCTCTTGCTATCATTATTTGAACAAGAAGGCATCTAAACTTTTTTTTGGTTTCAGTACTCTGGACAGCACTTTTTTATTGGTGGATGAATTTATCCACCAATCAGGAAGGACAACCCAGGTTGTTCACCAAAAATGGGCCGGCATCTAAACTTATATTCTTGCATTTCAAATAAAGATACCAAGAGAATGAAGAAAATTTGCTAATAGGAGTAAAATTTCATGCTCAATCTGAATCATGAAAGAAAAATTTTGGGTACAGTGTCCCTTTAATATAAAGTGACAAAGTGCATTTACTTACATTTTCTAGATGATTGCATTTGCTATAGGTCTATGAGTGTGGAGAGATTCACTTTCAATCTGTGATTATGTGTAATAATTCTGAAGAAGTAGAAATAAGTCTACAAGATTTGGTACAACAGATCAATCTCAGGTGTAATTTTAAAATTAGCATGTAAGAAAGAAAGAAAAGATTGCATTGTTTCACTTACACATTCAGATATGTTAAAGATGCAATTAGTTTCTTGTGTTTACAAATTAAAACTACACTGTTTTAATTACCTTAAATGAATTGCTGTGCTCAGCAATGGCTTGCTTATACCTCCAGCTGTGAAGGGACTTCTCATGTAACAGGAATTTCAGCAGCTGAGCAATGCTGGAAAATGAATGTGAATATATTTTAATTTTAAATGTTTTCTTTAGAAAGTTTTGTTATTCTAACCAGTCATTGAAAAGCCCATCTGCGCTTCTATGTGCTTATAGCAGTCTAACCACACAGTGCAGTAATTCTGTACCTGAATAATATACAAGAGATTATCTGTTTCTAGCAGACAAACAGTAACTGTCACATGTACACAGTGTCACCACAGCCAGTTGTGGATATTAGTGAATATTCTGTGTTTCCCATGGGTGCTAAAGGAGCATGATGAGACTGGTAGGAGGAAGGAGGGATAAAGGAGGAGTGGTTGTGTTGTCAGGCCTGCAGCTGCTTCAGTTCATGCTTTCAGCTATGTGACCCTTCCAGGGACATGGGAATAACTACAGGATTTTTTAAAAGCATCCATCCAAATTGGTCCTTGGCACTGGGTGATGTTGTGTTGCTAGGTTACAGGTGAAGACAAAGCTTCTTCATCATCCCCAGGTAACAAGGTAAGCAGGCTGTATTGGGGCTTAATCTAAGCATTGAAAGGTTGTAAGGGAAGAGGAAATTATGCTGGCTGAACGCAAGATGTACAGATAATATAGAGCATGGGAAAATGTGGATTCAGTCACACACAGGGGAATGATCAGAATTTAACCACAGGATGCACAAGGCAATACATAAGTATAAAGAATAATTCATTTCATTAGAGGGTGAAAGAACTCAGTTATAAGAACAGTACAGAGATAGTGTCAAGGTCATACCTTGCTTTAAAATGTATTTTCAAGGACAGTGTCATATTTTGCTGCTGTTTAATTTATTTTTATTTTTTTAATACAGAAAGGAACATGTTAAAAATGCAGAGATATGTCTTTCCTCTGCAGCATAGACCTCCAGAGCTGGGCAGTCATTTCATTCTGCAGGCTTGCTGTCTGAAGTTTAATCTCCCCTAGAGGGAATGCTTTGTAACCGGAATGGTTAGACCTGTTGTTAAACTGATTACCTGTCAAGTTGAAATAAATCAAGATCTTTGTGGGACCCTTTTACTAGGTTAGTGGTATGTGGATTAGGGATTAGGGAGGATGTGGAAACCAGCCAGAATTCAACAGACATTTTTCTGAATTCCATATCAGGAAACATCGAATAATAGAAAAGTTACTTACAGTTACTAAATAAAGCACTGAATTGCATGATGTTTTACAAAATCAAGAAGTTAGAAAATTGTGTATTTGTAATTGCAATGTAGGAGGGGGGAAATAAATATATATTGTTATTTATCTATTCATTTCTAGGCTGCAAAATATTTTTACACAATCTGTGTACAATCTCTCTGACTGTTAAAGGGACATCTTCCCCAAAACACAATTTTCTAGCTTATGTCAAAGCAAAGATAGGTAAAAAGAGGGTGGACCTAGCTAGTTAGTAACAAGGTTGTAGAAACATCATGGTTATTGCTGAAAAGAAAAGAAAAAATCAAAGTATACATTGTATTAAAGGGTTATTGATGTGATTTATTATTGAGAATATCATCCTGCCAAGGAGGTAATTTCTCAAGGGGACAATACATGAATACAGCACACCTCTTCTGTTGATGGAATACTGTATATATATTGATAATTACAGAATTACAGGGCTACTCCAATCTCTCACCCCACCAAACACACTCTCTCTCTCTCTCTCTCTCTCTCTCTCTCTATCTATCTATCTATCTATCTATCTATCTATCTATCTATCTCTCTCTCTCTCTTGCATTTCTCAAACAATCATGTATATATAGAAAGAAAATGTGGCAGCATTCCAGAGGTCATGTGATTTGAATAATTCACTAAAAAAATAAAAGGCTTCACATGTTTTGTATATTCTAAAAGTAATTCACTTAGATAGAGAATGGACTGTGTGCCTGACACATTGCTATATCTGAGATTATTGCAATACATTACTTAGAAATTATTTTTATACATAAATGGATGCTGTTATGGGACACATAAATATGATTTGTATGATGCTTTTTTCTAATTATAATATATGATTGATGGTTCAACTTTCATATCATCTTTTTGTTACTTTGAGTGCTCTGCTAACTACTGCAAATGATGTATCTTTTTTTAACAGTATTCCTGCTTTAGCTCACCAGCTCAGAGTAGAAGGTTAGACTAAAGATACTAAAAAATATATAAATTTGAAAGCAGTGCATTTGGGATTTTTTTGTATTTTAATTTTATTTGCAAAGGTGTTTTCTATAAATGTCTCTGCTTTAGTGAAAACTATGACATGCTTTGAAACCTACTGACAATAAGGCTGTAAGAAGTGTGCATGTGCAGTTTTCTTCATACATGCTGTGAGTGCTGGTCAATTCTGTATTTTTTTTTCTTTATTTGTGACATGCATTTTTCAATTTACTTGTATTATCAATGTTACTTTGTTCTTTTGTTATGCTTTATTGAGGTAGCAGCAATGCACTACTGGGAGCTAGCTAAACACACCGGTAAGCAATGGCAAGAGGCATATATGTACAGCCACCAATCAGCAGCTAGCTCCCAGCTTCTGAGCCTACCTCGGTATGACTTTCAACAAAGGATACATTGAGAACTAAGCACATTTGATAATATAAGTAAGTGGGAAAATTGTTTAAAATTATATGCTCTATCTGAATCATGAAAGAAAATGTTTGAGTTTAATGCCCTTTTAAAATTGTATACTCTATCTAATTCATGAAATAAATTTAGGGTTTCATGTCCCTTTAAATTGTTGCTCACTCCTACTCATTCACCATTTCCACAGGCTTACTTTCGGTCCTTTTGTTCCCCTCTTGTTGTTGGTTGACAATTGCATTCAGTCTCCAGCAAAATCTTCTGTCTTTTTACTCATCTTTTCACAACTTCTTTGCTCCTCCATAATAACACCTGGTCTGCAAGTACCAGGGAAACTTCAGTTTTGCTTGGAATTGGTGTGGAATTGGATGCTATGATGACAGACCTCAATCACTTAATTATTTTCTTATTTATTTCAGTATAATTAAATGTTATTGTATGAATAATGTATATTGCTCAGCGATATCAGGGGGTCATTACCAAATTGTACGATAATTCATAGACAAGCACATTAAAGGGACAGTATACACATTGGTCATCTTAAATTCTTACCTTAGATTAAAGGGACACTGAACCAAATTTTTTTCTTTTGTGATTCAGATAGAGCATGCAATTTTAAGCAACTTTCTAATTTACTCCTATTCATTTTTCTTCATTATCTTGCTCTCTTTATTTGAAAAAGGAGGCATCTAAGCTATTTTTATGGTTCCAAACAATGGACAGCACTTGTTTATTGGTGGGTGAATTTATCCGCTAATCAGCATGAACCCAGGTTATTCACCAAAAATGGGCCGGCATCTAAACTTACATTCTTGCATTTCAAATAAAGATACCAAGGGAATGAAGAAAATTTGATAATAGGAGTAAATTTGTAAGTTGCTTAAAATTGCATGCTCTATCTGAATCATGAATGAAAAAAATTGGGTTCAGTGTCCATTTAAGCTGCAAATATACTCCAGAACCTTTTCTATATCATGCAGTAAGGTAAAAAAGTTATTTTATACTGAATATTGTTTCTAGCCACTTTGAAAAGGGCTGCCAAACTCCTTAGTCATCTTAAAGTCTTACCTTATATTAAGTTTCAAATAGCCTCCTCAACCCCTTTCCATATCATGCAACAGTAACAGTAAAAAAGTTATTTTACAATTAATATTGTTTCTGGCCACCTTGAAATGGCTGCCAAGCTCAGCCCACTGATGACATCATGATCTGGGCTTCATATGGCATCCAATCACAAAAGGCTCACTAGTTGGATTCAACAGAATTTCAATGCTATTCAGCAGTGTGCTTAGATGCAGCCCAGATCATGATGCCATCAGTGGGCTGAGCTTGGCAGCCATTTCAAGGTGGCCAGAAACAATATTAATTGTAAAATAACTTTTTTACTGTTACTGTTGCATGATATGGAAAGGGGTTGAGGAGGCTATTTGAAACTTAATATAAGGTAAGACTTTAAGATGACTAAGGTGTAGACTGTCCCTTTAATGCATAATATATACCCAATGAATCCTAGTGGTCCAGGTTAAAATATTTAAAGGGACACTAAATTCAAAATTAAACTCTTATGATTCAGGTAGAGCATTCAGTTTCCAATTTACTTTTATTATCAAATTTTGCACATTCTTTTTAAGCACACTTTTTGAAGCACTAGCTCCTACTGAGCATGTGCACCAGTTCATAGGCAATACGTATACTAGTCTGGGAGTGGCTGATGGCTATCACATGATACAGGGTGCTGGCAAAAGGGCAAAACATAAATTTGTCTGAAAAAAAATGTACTGCTTATTTAAAATTCAATTTATTACATTGGCTTTATATTTTACACTTGTTAATTATGCAGTTCTACTGTATTTCGTGGTCTTTTATATGGATGCCAACAGATTTTTGACTTCTTAACAGCATGCCTCCTGATCCTTCTCTAAAAGGGGCATACAAGAAAAAAGAAAAGAAAAAAAGAAAATACTCTTTATATTATTTCACTATTGCTTGCATGTTACTATGTGTTTAACTTAGCTGAACATGAACACGTGGTGAGCCAATGACAAGAGACATGTGCATAACCACCAATCACTGATGTTACCAAGCATGATGTCTTTAGACAGGTTTTTGATGTGTATGCTCTGGACATTAACTTCATGATATTTCTTAATGGTTAATGTTCCTTCAAGTATTGTTTAGAAAACTAAGACCTTTCTGAAATTCTTTTTATCTTCTTCTACTTTAAACAGAACATTCTGACTCTGACATACAAGGCCTTCAATTGCACTGCTCCCCCTATATATCAGACCTAGTCTCTAGATACTCTCCCTCCCCTTTTCTCTGGTCATGTCCTCCTCCTCTCCTCTTCTCTTGTTACCTCCTCACATTCCCATCTTCAGGACTTAGCCAGACTGGCCACTATTTTGTGGAACTCTCTGCCTCACTCCAGAAGACTCTCCCCTAGTTTTAAAAGTTTCAAGTGCTCTTTAAAGACTCTATTGTTCAGGGATGCATACAACATATGTTAACCCTTTCTTACCTCAGTTCCTCTCCTCCTTTGTTATCTTGTTGAAACCCCTTTACATGTAAGCTGTTTTTAGATCACCTTCATAAGAGCTGACTACAAAACTGCACCTCTCGGCAGGGCCGTCTACCTACTTGTTCCCTATAAATGTTACCTTACATATCATATTTATGTTAATCGCACTACGGAATCTGTTGGCACTATACAAATAACTAATAATAATAATTATAAAAAGATTGTAATAGAAAATACTTTTATATTTCTAGTAAAACAATTTTGCCATATACCTTACTACTTATTTTGTTTCTTTTACCTGTAGAGCTGAAAATAGTAGATTTTCTAGTTCTGAAAACTGAAAGAGCACATGTCAAGTTTAACAAGCATAATATTGCCACAAATCTTTACCTAATTTGCAGTTTCTAACAATTCTGCTGAAGCCAAACAAACAAGCCTAGGGGCACAATATATTAAGCTACTTTTGAGCCCTTGTGCATGTGCGAGCCTGCTTCCCACAATGTAAGAAATAGCGGTCATCATACCACTGCTTCTTATACTCGCAGCCACCTCTGAGTTGACAGAGAGAAATCACCTCGAACACATTTTCTCGCGTGATTGACAGGCCCTTTTCTCATGTTTGGTCATTGGCAGTTTGACGCAAAGACATGCAGACAAGTTCTCAAGTTGAGAACTTTGTACACACAGCCATTTATACATGGGGCCCTATGTTGACACAAGGACAGTGGCCATCTCCAGACTCAAGTCTGGATTGGCTTCTCCAGATAAAGAATGTGGTGGGTGTAGCTGACTAGTGAAAAACTATTGTAGTAAAGAAGGCTTTTATCTGTTCTAATGACATTCAGACTCTACTAAATATGTTACTCTATTGTCCTTTAAAGGCAAGATGACTATATTGGCCCCTATATATGAGACTGACTATGCAGGTTTGGGGTATGTGAGGTTCAGGCTCGCTCATGCAATGCTTCTTAACCTGTCCATAAGCCCTGCTGTTTTACAAATCTTTGTGGGAGAGCAGAGGGCAGGCCCAAACTCTTGTAGACTGGTTCCCTATCTGGCAACATTGTCCTGCACTGAACTTAATAAATGGGGGTTAGTAAAATATCCTGTTATCCATCACTGAGTTGTTGGTCTTTTGGTTACCTTATAATATAGATATACATACCTTGACACTATGTAAATGCTTTCTGAGGATGACAGTGGACTACTTGCTTTAGAGTGAGTAGTGATTAAAGTTAATTGATTGAGTTTTAGCACACTGAAGTGAGAGCAGGTGCTATTAAATGTGGTTATATGGGGAGAGGTTTGGGATGTCAGGAATTTGAAACTTGAGAGCAAAGACAGGTTTTTTTTCATTTATTTTTTTTCCACGGTGAGAGAGTCCATTTAAATGCAGTTATTTCATTTTAGTTTGGGGAAAGGAACTTTAAAGGCTTGGAATAGCCTATTAATGAATTGATAGGCTAGTGGTTTAAATCAACATTGATATTGTAATATAAAATATTTAATTAAGTGTAGCAGAAAAATGGCAGTGATATTTATTTTGTTCCATTTTCATATAATTTAACTCTAAACAATTTTTGGGTTTTCTAATTCTGAGAATAGGAAGTGCACTCTGTAGATTTACAAACCAACTTATTCTCTATTTGTCCCTAAATAGCCTAAGCAGAGGTGATAACATACTATAAAAACAATTATGTTTTGCTAACAGAATGACAGTGGCAAGCCTTGCCTACTCCAGTCCAGATTGACTCTTAAAAATAAGACATGTATTAAACAAGATGTAACTGTATGCATAACATTTTTATACTTGGTCTGTATGTTAATTTATTGCATGACAAGAGAAAAGCCTTGCTATTAGAAGGTGTTTGTGTCCTTTTTATAGATAAAACTTAATATCTCCTAATTTTGTAAATGGTTGTTTCAAATATGCTTTTTAAAATGAAGATGAAGACAGCAGCATCTATAAAGTGTCACAATATTGTTGTTCATTGTCACTTCTAGTGGTGAATCTGTTCATAACTTGTTATTAAATATTAACTGTTCTTGCTATTATTTTCATTAAATGTAATTTGATCTCTGCAATGTTGGAGATTATACAAATTACATCAGATAATTAGTCACTCACAAACAATACTCCGTAGTATGAAAAGGCTCTGGGGATCACAAAGCAGATCCATTTACTTCATCAATATGCAAAGTTAATAAATACTAATTGAGTGGTAATTATTACAGATATAGAGTAGCTTTTTAAAAGTGAGACTTGTCTGAAGAGCTTAATATAGGTAATGCATCAAAACACAGATTTACAGAATTATGGTACAAATCAGAAAGCAGAATATGTGGGCAGGATTGAAACACTTGAGCAATCCAATCTGCTAATGCAATTGCCAGTCTTTCTTCTTATTTGATATTGATTATGGTCTAAGAGGTAGGACAAAGCAGTTTATAATTCCATTAGTGCATTCTCAAAACCACTCATACTGAGATGCGATTCCATGTGTTAAAGGGGCACTATAAACTAAATACACTTCATGCACCTCCCTCTAATCATGGGTGCTGCCATTATGGAACCTAGGTTACTCTCCAGGTATCTGAAGGAGAGTTACAGCACATGTGCAAACACGTGAGCAATGGAATGTAGTGAAAAACAGATTTCAATATGGCAGCATCCATGACTAGAGTGAGGCTGGTAATAACCTCAGAACTAGGCCTATAAAATGTATTTAACGTTTAATGTCCCTTTAACCCCTTAGGGACCAGAGCACTTTTCCATTTGTTGAACGTTTGGGACCAGGGCTATTTTTACATTTCTGCAGTGTTTGTGTTAAGTTGTAATTTTCCTCTTATTCATAGAAACATAGAATTTGACGGTAGATAAGAACCAAAAAGGCCCATCAAGTCTACCCATATTACATGTTACTTTTTCCTTAGGATAGCCTTATGCATGTCCCAGGCATTTTTAAATTCCTTTACAGTCTTTGTGTTTACCACCTCAAATGGAAGTTCATTCCATGAATCCACCACCCTTTCTGTAAAAAAAATGCTTCCTTAAATTTCTCCTGAATCTGCTACCCTCTAACTTTAGATTGTGACCCCTTCATTTACTGTACCCACACATATTATAGACCGTTGTTCTCGCCATTAAATGGATTTTCTAAAGATACCATTATTTTTATCATATATTCCAATTACTATAAAAAAAAA
Organism: Bombina bombina; assembly: GCF_027579735.1. NCBI lineage: Eukaryota > Metazoa > Chordata > Amphibia > Anura > Bombinatoridae > Bombina > Bombina bombina. The sequence continues at coordinate 959,661,413 of NC_069504.1, forward strand.
TATATAAAAAAAAAAAATATGATGAAAAAATGGAAAAAAACACACTTTTTCTAACTTTGACCCCCAAAATCTGTTACAAATCTACAACTACCAAAAAACACCCATGCTAAATAGTTTCTAAATTTTGTCCTGAGTTTAGAAACACCCAATGTTTATATGTTCTTTGCTTTTTTTGCAAGTTATAAGGCAATAAGTACAAGTAGCACTTTGCTATTTCCAAACCATTTTTTTTCTTCAAAATTAGCGATAGTTGCATTGGAACATTGATCTCTGTCAGAAATCCCTGATTAACCCTTCACATGTATATATTTTCTTTTATCAGACAACCCAAAGTATTGATCTAGCCCCATTTTGGTATATGTCATGCCACTATTTCACCGGCAAATAAAAAAATCGTTCACCTTTTCACAAACTTTTTCACAATTTTAGGTTTCTCACTGAAATTATTTGCAAACAGCTTGTGCAATTATGGCACAAATGGTTGTAAATGCTTCTCTGGGATCCCCTTTGTTCAGAAATAGCAAACATATATGGCTTTGGCATTGCTTTTTGGTAATTAGAAGGCCACTAAATGCCACTGCACACCAAATGTGTATTATGCCCAGCAGTGAAGGGGTTAATTAGGGGGTTAATTTTAGCTTTAGTGTAGTGTAGTAGACAACCCAAAGTATTGATCTAGGCACATTTTGGTATATTGCATGCCACCATTTTACCGCCAAATGCGATCAAATAAAAAAAATCGTTCACCTTTTCACTAACTTTAGGTTTCTCACTGAAATTATTTACAAATAGCTTGTGCAAATGGTTGTAAATGCTTCTCTGGGAGCCCCTTTGTTTAGAAATAGCAGGCATATATGGCTTTGGCATTGCTTTTTGGTAATCAGAAGGCCGCTAAATGCCACTGCGCACCACACTTGTATTATGCCCAGCAGTTAAGGGGTTAATTAGGTAGCTTGTAGGGTTAATTTTAGCCTCCCACCTGACACATCTCACCCCCTGATCCCTCCCTGACCCCCCCCAGAAAGTCTGCCAGTACTAAAATAAAAGTTTTTTTTTTCTTTTATATCTAGTTATTCTGCAGTGTTGGATCCCCCTTAGCCCACAACCTCCCTGATTCCCCCCAGACAGCTCTCTAACCTTCCCCCCTCTACTTAGTTGCCGCCATATTGGGTACTGGCAGCTGTACCCAATTTGTTAAAAAAATTGCCTTTTCTTAAATACATAAAAAAAAATCCTTAATTTTCTGTAGTGTAGCTGCCCCCTCTCAATACCCTACCCTCTCCCCCTCCCAGATCTCTTGCCCAACATCGGATTCCCCCCTCCCACTTCCTCTTTCTTATGCATTAATATGCATGTAATGGAAATGCGGCGCACGCACACACCCTGCACCCCCGCACGCTCCCACCCCCCGCGCGCACTCGGAGCCGACAATTAGAAGGAAAGATACCACCAATGGGCCACCCACCTGCCTCCCTTCTGCTGCTCCCACCCACCAACGATCGGCACCGTCAATGGCCAATGCAGAGTGGGTAATAAAGGGTATTGCAGTGATGCTTTAAACCCTAGAGGACGTGTCAGGCACGTCCTTGGTCGTTAACTGACATCCAAATGAGGACGTGCCTGACACGTCCTTGGTCGTTAAGAGGTTAAAGGGACACTGAACCCAAAAAAAATTTCTTTAATGATTCAGACAGAGCATGCAATTTTAAGAAACTTTCTAACTTACTCCTAGCATCAATTTTTCTTCATTCTCTTGCTATCTTTATTTGAAAAGAAAGAATGTTTAGAAGCCGACCCTTTTTTGCTTCACAACCTGGGTTGTCCTTGCTAATTAGACAGCACCAATAAACAAGTGCTGTCCAGAGTCTGAGTCAAAATTTGGCTGGCTCCTTAGCTAGGATGCCTTCTTTTTCAAATTAGGGTCCCGATCCGATATGCAGCGTCGCCCGCAAATGCCGGCGACGCTGACATTTCAGCCAATCGGATTGAACTTGAATCTGATTGGCTGATTCAATCAGCCAATCAGATTTTTCTACCTTAATTCCGATTGGCTGATAGAATCCTATCAGCCAATCGGAATTCGACGGACGCCATCTTGGATGACGTCATTTAAAGGTACCTCATTCGTTGTTCAGTCGTCGGCCGTGATGGATGGATGCTCCGCGTCGGAGGAGCGAAGAAAGAAGATTGAAGATGCCGCTTGATGGAAGATGCCGCCGGATGGAAGAAGACTTTGCTGCCGCTTGGACAAAGACATCGCCCGGATCGGATGAGGAGTTCGGCCTGGTTGGGTGAAGACAAGGTAGGGAGATCTTCAGAGGGGTAGTGTTAGGTTTATTTAAGGGGGGTTTGGGTTAGATTAGGGGTATGTGGGTGGTGGGTTGAAATGTTGGGGGGTGGTATTGTGTTTTTTTTCCAGGCAAAAGAGCAGTTTTCTTTGGGGCATGCCCCGCAAAAGGCCCTTTTAAGGGCTGGTAAGGTAAAAGAGCTTTGAACTTTTTTAATTTAGAATAGGGTAGGGAATTTTTTTTATTTTGGGGGGCTTTATTATTTTATTAGGGGGCTTAGAATAGGTGTAATTAGCTTAAAAAACTTGTAATCTTTTTTTTATTTTTTGTAATTTAGTGGGGGGTTTTTTTTTTAATTTAGTTTAGTTTATTTAATTGTATTTTAGTTGAGATATTTGTAGTTTATTTAATTTATTGATAGTGTAGGTGTATTTGTAACTTAGGTTAGGATTTATTTTACAGGTAAATTGGTAATTATTTTAACTAGGTAGCTATTAAATAGTTATTAACTATTTAATAGCTATTGTACCTAGTTAAAATAAATACCAAGTTACCTGTAAAATAAATATAAACCCTAAAATAGCTACAATGTAATTATTAATTACATTGTAGCTATCTTAGGGTTTATTTTATAGGTAAGTATTTAGTTTTAAATAGGAATATTTTCATTAATAATATTAAATTTATTTTAATAAGAGTTTAGTTAGGGATGTTAGAGTTAGATAGGGTTAATATACTTAATATATATATATAATATAATAATGATATTAACTATATTAACCCTAATATAATTAGGGTTAATATAGTTAATATATATATAATATAATAATGATATTAACTATATTAACCCTAATATAATTAGGGATAATATAGTTAATATAGCTGGCGGCGGTGTAGGGGGATTAGATTAGGGGTTAATGTGTTTAATATAGGTGGCGGCGGTGTATGGGGATTAGATTAGGGGTTAATACATTTATTATAGGTGGCAGTGGTGTAGGGGGATTTAGATTAGATGCAAAAGAGCAGTTTACTTTGTGACAAAGCCCCGCCAAAAGCCCTTTTAAGGGCTGGTAAAAGAGCAGTTTTCTTTGGGGCATGCCCCGCAAAAAGCCCTTTTAAGGGCTGGCAAAAGAGCAGTTTACTTTGGGGTAATGCCATGCAAAAAGCCCTTTTCAGGGCTATTTGTAGGGTTAGACTTAGGTTTAGTGGTAGGGATAGTTTAGTATTTTAGGGGTTAAATAATTTAATATAGATGGCGGCGGGGTAGGGGGATTAAATTAGGGGTTAATAATTTTAAAATAGATGGTGGCGGGGTAGGGGCTCACTTTAGGGGGTAGGTAAGGTAGATGGCGGCGGGTTAGGGGCTCACTTTAGGGGGTAGGTAAGGTAGATGGCGGCGGTGTAAGGGGCTCACATTAGGGGGTAGGTAAGGTAGATGACGGCGGGGTAGGGGCTCACTTTAGGGGGTAGGTAAGGTAGATGGCGGCGGTGTTAGGGGCTCACTTTATGGGGTAGGTAAGGTAGATGGCGGCGGTGTTAGGGGCTCACTTTAGGGGGTTATAGATTTAATATAGCTGGCGGCGGGTTCCGGGAGTGGCGGTTTAGGGGTTAATAACTTTATTAGGTGGCGGCGAGGTCCGGGAGCGGCGGTTTAGAGGTTAATAACTTTTTTTATTGTTAGGATAGTGAGGGGGATAGCGGATAGAGGGTTAGACGTGTCGGGCTATGTTTGGGAGGCGTGTTAGACAGTGCGGGTGATTTCATACTTTAGTCAGGTTTTGTAGGCGCCGGCAGTTTCTAACGTGCCGTAAGTCACTGGCGACTCCAGAAATTTGTACTTACGCAGATTTCTGGACATCGCTGGTTTATCCGACTTACGGCACTTTAGCATCTGACGGCGCCGTATATTGGATAGCTCGAGTTGCGAGCTGAAACTGCGGGCAACGCGGGTTCCCTCGCTTGAGCCACAAACTACGCTACATATCGGATCGCGCCCAAAGATAGCAAGAGAACAAAGAAAAATTGATAATAGGAGTAAATTAGAAAGTTGTTTAAAATTGCAAGAAAGAAAAAAATTGGGTTTAGTGTCCCTTTAACTAGTCCTAATGGAATGTAAAACGTCTTCACAGTAATCGAGGAAATGTATAAAAAGAGAATGTATAAAAAGAGAATGTATAAAAAGTGAAAAGTGCCTTTAGATTGAGGTCTATGGGAACTGTGTGTTCCCAGTAATTATATATGTATATGCTTACATACATATATATTTGTGTTAATATGTAATATTCAAGGTCACATTGGCATTGCTGAAAACGTTATTGTGCGCTGGTATTACACAGTAGAGCGCAAATATCACTTTCATCAAAGCAATATTTAGCGCTTCACTTGTAATCTAGCCCTTAATGTATTTTTTAAAATTTACACTCATTCCAAATCAGATGACTGCAATACGTTCCAAAAAAATTGGGATGGGGCAATTTAGGACTAATAGCGATGTGACAAGTTGAAATAAGAAGGTAATGTGAAACAGGTGAGGCAATTGTGTAATCATAGTATATAAGGAGCCTTTAAAAAGGCCTAGTCCTTCAAGAGCAAGGATGGGTCGAGGCTTGCCAATCTGCCAACAGATGCGTCAGCGAATAATCCAGCACTTTGAGAAGAGCATTCCCCAAAGACAAATCGGTAGGATTTTGGGCATTTCACCTTTTACAATGCACAATATAATTAAAATATTCAAGGAATCCAGTCAAATCTCAATGTGCAAAGTGCAGGGCCGAGAAAACGCTTCTGAAAGTGCGTGATCTCCAATCCCTCAGACATCACTGTTTCAAAAACCGTTATGAGTCTATAATGGATATCCTGACATGGGCTCGGGAATACTTTTGTAAACTTTTGTCAGTCAGCACCATTCTCCGTTGAATCCACAGATGCAAATAAAGACTTTACCATACAAAGCAGAAGCCATACATCAACACTGTCCAGAAGCGCTGCCGACTTCTCTGTGCTCAGTCTCATCTGAGATGTACAGTAGCACAATGGAATATTTTTTGGACAAAACAGCCGTCGTGTTCTTCGGGCCATTCAAGCTGTTATCAGCGTCAGGTCCAAAAGCCAGCGTCTGTCATGGCATGGGGGTGTGTCAGTGCCTATGGCATGGGTAACTTGCACATCTGTGAGGGCACCATTAATGCAGAAAGATATGAATACATTTTGGAGCAACATATGCTGCCATCCAGACATTGTCTTTTCCAGGGACATCTCTGCATTTTCCAGCAGGACAACGTCAAACCACATTCTGCCTGGATTACAAGCACATGGTAGCGTAAGCAGAGAGTGAGGATGCTAGCATGGCTTGCATGCAGTCCTGACCTGTCTCGGATTGAGAATGTGTGGCACATTATGAACGGCTAAATAAGGCAACGAAGGCCCCATACAGTTGCGCAGCTGAAGACATGCATAGTGGATGAATGGGAGAAAATGCTGCTTGCTAAACTTAACCAACTGGTGTCTTCAGTGCCCCAAAGCTTAAAGGAATAGTAAAGTCCAAATAAAACTTTCATGATTCAGATAGGACATGTAATTTTGAACATTTTTCTAATTAAATTTTATCATCAAATTTGCTTTGTTCTCTTGTTATTCTTAGTTGAAAGCTAAACCTAGGTAAGCTCATATGCTAATTTCAAAGACCTTGAAAGCTGACTCTTATCTGAATGCATTTGATAGTTTTTCAAAGCTAGAGGGCGTTAGTTCATGTGTTTCATATAGATAACACTGTGCTCACGCACGTGAAGTTATTTAAGAGTCAGCACTAACTGCCTGAAATGCAAGTCTGTCAAAAATCTGAGATAGGGAGGCAGTCAGCAGAATCTTAGATGCAAGGTAATTACAGAGGTAAAAAGAAATATGCAAAACTAGGGAATGGTAAATAAAGGGATTGTCTATCTTTTTAAACAATAACATTTTTGGTGTTTACTATCCCTTTAATAAGTGTTATTAAAAGAAAAGGTGATGTTACACAGTGGTAAACAGTCGACTGTCCCAACTTTTTTGGAGTGTGTTGCAGTCATCAGATTTGAAAAGAGTGTATATTTTAAAAAATACATTAAATTCACAAATTAAAACATCAAATAATGTGTTAATAATCGCCTAGATTACGAGTTTTCGTCGGTAAGCTGTGCAGCGCTAACAAGCCTTTTTTTCTTACCGCTCACTTAAGCCAACGCTGGTATTACAAGTTTTCTTCAAGCCGGCATTAGCCTCAGAAAAGTGAGCGTTGAGCAAAATTTAGCTCCACATCTCACTGTAATACCAGCGTTGCTGACGGTAGCGGTAAGCTGGCAAAACGTGCTCATGCACGATTTCCCCATAGGAAACAATGGGGCTGAGCTGGCTGAAAAAAACCTAACACCTGCAAAAAAGCAGTGTTCAGCTCCTAACGCAGCCCCATTGTTTCCCCATTGTTTCCTTTTATGTCTGCACCTAACACCCTAACATGAACCCCGAGTCTAAACACCCCTAATCTTACACTTATTAACCCCTAATCTGCCGCCCCCGCTATCGCTGACACCTACATTATATTATTAACCCCTAATCTGCCGCTCCGGACACCGCCGCCACCTACATTATACTTATGAACCCCTAATCCACTGCCCCCAACATCGCCGACACCTACATTATAGTTATTAACCCCTAATCTGCCCCCCCAATGTCGCCGCCACTATAATAAATTTATTAACCCCTAAACCTAAGTCTAACCTTAACCCTAACACCCCTCTAACTTAAATATAATTTAAATACATCTAAATAAATTTACTAAAATTAAATAAATTATTCCTATTTAAAACTAAATACTTATAAAATAAACCCTAAGCTAGCTACAATATAACTAATAGTTACATTGTAGCTACCTTAGGATTTATATTTATTTTACAGCCAACTTTGCATTTATTTTAACTAGGTACAATAGTTATTAAATAGTTATTAACTATTTAATAACTTCCTAGTTAAAATAAATACAAATTTACCTGTAAAATAAACCCTAACCTAAGTTACAATTACACCTAAAACTACACTATAATTAAACGAATTACCTAAACTACCTACAATTAATTACAATAAAATAAAATAAATTACGAAAAAAACAAACACTAAATTACAGAAAATAAAAAAAGAATTACAAGAATTTTAAACTAATTACACCTAATCTAATCCCCCAAAATAATAAAATTACCTACCATATACTAAATTACAAATATCCCTTAAAAGGGCCTTTTACGGGGCATTGCCCCAAAGTAATCAGCTCTTTCACCTGTAAAAAAAAATACAATACCCCCCCAACATTAAAACCCACCACCCACACACCCAACCCTACTCTAAAACCCACCCAATCCCCCCTTGAAAAAACCTAACACTACCCCCTTGAAGATCACCCTACCTTGAGACGTCTTCACCCAGCCGGGCACAAGTGGTCCTCCAGAGGGTCCGAAGTCTTCATCCTATCTGGCCAGAAGAGGACCTCCAGACCGGCAGCATCTTCTATCTTCATCCTTCCGGAGCGGAGCGGGTCCATCTTCAAGACATCCGACGCGGAGCATCCTCTTCATCCAACGGCTGACGACTGAATGACTGGTCCTTTAAGTGACGTCATCCAAGATGGCGTCCCTTGAATTCCGATTGGCTGATAGAATCCTCTCAGCCAATCAGAATTAAGGTAGGAAAAATCCTATTGGCTGATGCAATCAGCCAATAGGATTGACCTTGCATTCTATTGGCTGATTGGAACAGCCAATAGAATGCAAACTCAATTCTATTGGCTGATTGGATGAAGAGCATGCTCCGCGTCGGATGTCCTGAAGATGGACCCGCTCCGCTCCGGAAGGATGAAGATAGAAGATGCCACCTGGATGAAGACTTCTGCCGGTCTGGATGTCCTCTTCTTGCCGGATAGAATGAAGACTTCGGACCCTCTGGAGGACCACTTGTGCCCGGCTGGGTGAAGACATCTCGAGGTAGGTTGATCTTCAAGGGGGTAGTGTTAGGTTTTTTTAAGGGGGGATTGGGTGGGTTTTAGAGTAGGGTTGGGTGTGTGGGTGGTGGGTTTTAATGTTGGGGGGTATTGTATTTTTTTCACAGGTAAAAGAGCTGATTACTTTGGGGCAATGCCCCGCAAAAGGCCCTTTTAAGGGCTATTTGTAATTTAGTATAGGGTAGGGAATTTTATTATTTGGGGGGGCTTTTTATTTTATTATGGCGATTAGATTAGGTGTAATTAGTTTAAAATTCTTGTAATTCTTTTTTATGTTCTGTAATTTAGTGTTTTTTTTTTTCCGTAATTTAGTTTATTTAATTTAATTGTAATTAATTGTAGGTAGTTTAGGTAATTAGTTTAATTATAGTGTAGTGTTAGGTGTAATTGGAACTTAGGTTAGGGTTTATTTTACAGGTACTTTTGTACTTATTTTAGCTAGGTAGGTATTAAATATTTAATAACTATTCTACCTAGTTAAAATAAATACAAAGTTGCCTGTAAAATAAAAATAAACCCTAAGATGGCTACAATGTAATTATTATTTATATTGTAGCTATATTAGGGTTTATTTTATAGGTAAGTATTTAGTTTTAAATAGGATTAATTTATTTAATAGTAGTAATTTAATTTTGTTTTATTTAAATTATATTTAAGTTAGGGGGGGTTAGGGTTAGATTTAGATTTAGAGGTTAATACATTTAATATAGTAGCGGCGACGTTGGGGGCGGCAGATTAGGGGTTAATAAATGTAGGTAGGTGTCGGTGATGTTAGGGACGGCATATTAGGGGTTAATAAAATTTAACTAGTGTTTGCGAGGCGGGAGTTCGGCGGTTTAGGGGTTAATACATTTATTAAATTGGCGGCGATGTCCGGTCGGCAGATTAGGGGTTAAATAATTTTATTATAGTGTTTGCAATGTGGAGGGGACTCAGTTTAGGGATTAATAGGTAGTTTATGGGTGTTAGTGTACTTTGTAGCAGTTTAGTTAAGAGCTTTATGTTACGGCTTTAGCCCATAAAACTCTTAACTACTGACTTTTATATGCGTTAGGAGTCTGGACAGGAGAGGGTCTACCGCTCACTTTTTCAGGCGATCGTAAAACCGACGTTAGGCAAATCCCATTAAAAAGATAGGATACGCCATTGACGTAAGGGGATTTGCAGTAAGCTAAAATCGCGGAAAAAAAGTGAGCGGTAGACCCTCTCCTGCCTGACTCGTAATACCAGCGGGCGTTAAAAAGCAGCATTGGGACCCCTCAAAGCTGCTTTTTAAGGCTAATGCAAGATTTGTAATCTAGCCGAATGTGTTTTCATGATAGTAACGGGTTAATTGAATTTTCAAAAGACTCTTTTTGTTTGTTTTTTTGCATTTTCCATACTGTCGGAATCAGGGTTCTATAATAAAATGTTTAACTGTGTATGTACTGTAAATATTTCACATTTCAATGTCCTTTGCAAAGAGGAATATGTTCTAAGTATTTTTAAATAGATATTCCTATATATATATATATATATATATATACTGTGTATGTATATATATATATATATATATATATATATATATGTATATATACATATATGTATATATATATATATATATATATAGAGAGAGAGAGAGAGAGATTTTACCAAAAAAAAATCATATATACAGTAATTACATTTTCATTTGTTTTTCAATTGCAAGCTCTATCTTAATGTGACAGTCTAGTCAGAACTAAACTTTCATGAGTCAGATAGGACGTGTCATTTTAAACAACTTTCTAATTTACTTTTATCATCAAATTTGCTTTGTTCTCTTGGTGTTCTTTGTTGAAAGTTAAACATAGGTAGACTCATATGCTTATTTCTAAGCCCTTGAAGGCCGCCTCTTATCTGAATAGATTTGACAGTTTTTCACAGCTAGAGGGCAATAGTTAATTTGTTCCATATAGATAACATTGTGCTCATGCACATGGAGTTACTTATGAGAGAGCACTGATTGGCTAAAATGCAAGTCTGTCAAAAGAACTGAAATAAGTTGTTGAAATCTCCAATTACCTCACTTCCGGTGATTCTCCCATTTTCACTATTTGTTTTTGCCTCTGTTATGGGGCGCCCCGCTGATCCTCTAGCATCCACCCCAAGTGAACCTTGGGGAATGAGGTTTACAAGGGGGGCTTTGCCACCCTTAAACTCCCTAGACGGAGGCAAAAATAGATAGTGAAGATAGGCGCTAATGCTGAATTACAGTGCCCATCTGATTGTCCCGTGTCTCCGTGAGGGACAGGATGCACAACCAATCAGATGTGTAATTGGAGATTTCGACGACTTGGAGTTTTCGACAGGACAGGGGCAGTCTGCAGATACAAGGTTTTCACTGAGGTAAAAAGTATATTAATAGTTCTGTGTTGGTTATGCAAAACTGGGAAATTAGTAATAAAGGGATTATCTATCTATTTAAACAATAACAGTTCTGGAATTAATTTTGATTTTACTGCCTCTTTGAATATGTTGACAGTTTTTTTGCTTAGGAAATTATAAAGTTAAAGCTATTTACTAATATAAATATCTGGCTTATACCGTAGGTACTTCTTACTAATGCTTAGCCCCTTCATGACCAGAACACTTTTCCATTTGTTGACCGTCTGGGACCAGAGCTATTTTTGCATTTCTGCGGTGTTTGTGTTTAGCTGTAATTTTACTCTTACTCATTTACTGTACCCACACATGTTATATACCGTTTTTCTCGCCATTAAATGAACTTTCTAATGATACCATTATTTTCATCATATCTTATAATTTACTATTAAAAAAAATTATAAAATATGATGAAAAATGGAAAAAAACACACTTTTGCTAACTTTGACCCAGAAAATCTGTTACATATCTACAACCACCAAAAAACACCCATGCCCAATAGTTTCTAATTTTTGTCCTTAGTTTAGAAATACCCAATGTTTACATGTACTTTGCTTTTTTCTAGTTATAGGGCAATAAGTACAAGTAGCAATTTTCAAAATTAGCAATAGTTACATTGGAAGACTGATATCTGTCAGGAATCCCTGAATAACCCTTCACATGTATATATTTTTAAAAAGAAGAAAACCCAAGGTATTAAACTTGTGGTATTTTCATGCAACCATTTTACCACCAATCTATGCTAAAGTTTGAAAAGTTTTTTCACAAAATAGCAATTTAAGAATACATTTATTGAGAATGTTAAGGGTTACTGCCAAATAACACCCCAATATGTCTTCAGCATCTCCTGAGTACAGTGATACCACCCATGGATAGGTTTGTTGGGTTTTCGGGGGGCTAAAAGGCCTTATTTTTAGGGGGCACGTTCCAGTTTTCCAACTTGGAATTTTCAGATCTGCCATCATGCACCCATGTCCTATTTGGGACATTTCTGAAGCCGACCAATGTAATTTACTCAAATCAAACCATATATATTTTTGAAAAGTAGACACCCTAGGGTATTTGAAATGCTGGTATTTTAACACTTTCCATGCACTAATTCAACCACCAGTCTTTGTCAAACTATTGGTACAAAGGACGAAAAAGAAGAAGGCGCCAACATAGTGTGATTCAGTTTTAAAAAATTCTCACTCCCCACGCATTCAATAGATCGTACTTACAAGAAGTAAGGCACTTGATAAGTGCTACACAGGCTTTCCGGAACATTAACAGCCGTCCAGGTAGCTGCTCGCTCGTCGCACAGGTGAAACTCTTGATACAGTGGCTCTCCTGTTAGCCAAAGGTGTGCAGGGTCCCTGAAGCTTATAATCCTAAGGTGCTTCTATAACTCGGAGTAGTCACCCTCAGGAAATATGCCCAACCAGGTGGGCTAACAGCGTGACAACCGTACACTTCAGGAGACTGGAACATAAAATATCACTCAAGCCGTGATTAAGATAAAGTCTAAAAGCAAATGTTTATTTAAAACATGTATTATCACAACGCGTTTCCCGGTCTTCTCGACCGCTTCCTCAGGTGAATAACTAAATCTAAAAATCACAGCTTATATCAGCCTTGCTCTGCGTCTATGCCTAAACAAGGCGCATGCGTGAAGGAGTATGCAAGCCCCAATCAAAAAGTGGGTGTGTATCTAGGTTCTTGTGATTGGTTCTTATCGGTAATGCAAAACCAATCCGGCGGTGAGTATGTGTCGGCTCCGTAATCAACAATAGGCAATAGTTGTAATAAAATCCACGGATATTAGTGGACCATATGACAAAGTAACATATAACTAACCATGTATTTATACTAGGTTTTGGAAAACTCTAATTTTGGCATAAAAACAGAGCGAAAAATTATTGATATGATACGTAACTTAAGTAACATAGTATCAAATAAGTAACATTGTTACTAAACTCATTAACCGCCAAGAAAAAGAACTCTGAACGTATATACATCCCCAGAAAGGGGTGCATCTCCTACAGGCATTTACACAGTATATTACATCGTTGTATTCATAAAACAACCTACATACAAATACTATTCTATCTATTAATAAGATAATATGAAAATATACATATAATAAAAAATATATATATAAAAAATATGTATAAAAACATATACGTGCACACCATATAAATCATACAGTATAAAAGCTTCATGAAATAGCCTCAAAATATTGCCACCCTCAATATTATAGCTCTAGAAATGGGTATATCTACTCAAGTAGGCCAAGTTACTGTGTCTCTGTTCAAACAAAAGTGTGAACAGACTGACTAACGAATACAAGGAATCAAGTTACAAGTCCCTGAACAACTAAACTGGACCAACCTGGTGGTCTTAGCAATAAAGAAAATATATATATCAACTATAGCAAGGGGTTGGAATTGATGAATAGACTAACTGATAACTCATATATAGAAACAATCAGCTTTAAATTAATTAAACGCTGCCATATCTAGGTTTTCATTAAGGCCATAAGGATTCAAGGTCTTCATTTTCCATATCCAATATGTCTCTCTTTGTCTTAGGTCAATTAATCTATTTCTACCCCACTTTTGAGCAATTTGTTCAATGGGAAAGATGCTGTATATATCTGTCTGTCCATCATGACAGCATACTCCATGCCTAGAGACACCGTGCTTAATACAGGAATTTCTCACATTTCTCATGTGCTCCCCCCATCTTTTGTTCAGGGGTCTTGAGGTTCTCCCTATGTACTGCAGGCCACATTTGCACTCCAGTAGATATATTACAAAGGAGGAATCACATGAAAAACAAGTTTTTATCTCAAATTCCTCCTTTGTTGAAAAGGACACAAATTTCGATTTTTCCCCCTTTGTAAACTCACACAAACCACAATTAGCTCGGTTACACTTATAAAATCCTTTCTTACCAGATAACCAATTTTTAGTCCCTGGTTCTTTCTTTTTTCCAAATTTTCTCATCACTATTTTGCTAGGGGCAAGTTTATTTTTTAGTGAAGGAGCTCTTTTAAAAGTACATATCGGATTCTTATCCAGGAGATTTTTTAATACAGGATCATTTAGTAGAATATTCCAATGTTTGTGGACAATTCTCTTAATTTTATCGTGATTTGAAGTATATTTAGTTATAAATCTAAGGTTATTATTTTTATTAGTTTTATTATTTTTATTATTATTATTCCCTTTAACATGTAGGCTACTACATTCAGAAGTATTATTAATTTTTGGTATTTCAAAGAACTCAGATCTATCTTTACTTCTTGCCTTCAAATAACTCTCCTCTATTAAATCTTTAGGATAATCTTTTTCCAAGAATCTAGTTTTTAAGATTTCTGCTTGTTCATTGAATAGAGCTAAATTAGTACAATTTCTACGGATTCTAGAGAACTGGTTGTAAGGTATATTCTTTTTCCACGCTCTATAGTGGTTGCTTTTGTAGTTCAAATAACTGTTTGCTTTTAGACTTTATCTTAATCACGGCTTGAGTGATATTTTATGTTCCAGTCTCCTGAAGTGTACGGTTGTCACGCTGTTAGCCCACCTGGTTGGGCATATTTCCTGAGGGTGACTACTCCGAGTTATAGAAGCACCTTAGGATTATAAGCTTCAGGGACCCTGCACACCTTTGGCTAACAGGAGAGCCACTGTATCAAGAGTTTCACCTGTGCGACGAGCGAGCAGCTACCTGGACAGCTGTTAATGTTCCAGAAAGCCTGTGTAGCACTTATCAAGTGCCTTACTTCTTGTAAGTACGATCTATTGAATGCGCGGGGAGTGAGAATTTTTTAAAACTGAATCACACTATGTTGGCGCCTTCTTCTTTTTCGTCCTTTGTACAGATTTGCTTCGCTTGAACTGCCTTCAAGTTTTGGAAGAAGTGTTTGCAGCCATATTGAACTCTAATTTATCTTTGGACTTTAAGGTTTATCTAACATTTTCATCTTTGAGATTGTCACAACATTATTTATTCTATAGTATTGTGGGTTATACCACATTCATGTTGTGTGATATTTAATATCAATATTTATATACACATTTTGATTTTTTTCACATATTGGGCAATTGTATCATTTGTTGCTAGATACAAATTTTATTTTGTTTACAGCAATCACATTATTAGAATATAGGCGCATCTGACTTCATTTTCTTGTTTGTCAAACTATTGGGTAGTCATTTTTTTGTGTTATTTTCCACACACATTCGGCTAGATTATGAGTCTTGTGTTATGAGTAAAAAAGCAGCATTAAGCCTCATAACGCTACTTTTTTACTCCCGCTGCTATTACGAGTCTTGCAGATTTAGGGGCACTGCACACTTTTTTGGCCTTACCGCAAATTAACTTACGCAAATTGCGTATATTCTTTTTTCTATGGGACTTCCATAACGTCGGTATTACGAGCTTGTCCTGGGAGGCCAAAAAGTTAGCGGTACACCCTATCCCGTCAAGATTCGTACCGCATTCTGAAGTCAGTAGTTATGAGTTTTACACTACAACGCTGTAGCATAAAACTCATAACTAAAGTGCTAAAAAGTACACTAACACCCATAAACTACCTATTAACCCCTAAACTGAGGCCCTCCCGCATCGCAAACACTAAAATAAAATTATTAACCCCTAATCTGACGCTCCGGACATCGCTGCCACTATAATAAACATATTAACCCCTAAACCGCCACACTCCCGCCTCGCAAACACTAGTTAAATATTATAAACCCATAATCTGCCGCCCCTTAACATCGCCGCAACCTACATTAGAGTTATTAACCCCTAATCTGCCGCCCCCAATGTCGCCGCAACTATACTAAATGTATTAACGCCTAAATCTAAGTCTAACCCTAACACCCCCTAACTTAAATATAATTTAAATCTAAATACAAATTACTATCATTACCTAAATAATTCCTATTTAAAACTAAATACTTACCTATAAAATTTACCCTAAACTAGCTACAATATAACTAATAGTTACATTGTATCTAGCTTAGGGTTTATTTTTTATTTTACAGGCAAGTTTGTATTTATTTTAACTAGGTAGAATAGTTACTAAATAGTTTTTAACTATTTACTAACTACCTAGCTAAAATAAATACAAATTGACCTGTAAAATAAAACCTAACCTAATTTACACTAACACCTAACCTAACCCTACAATTAAATAAATTCCCTAAATTAAATACAATTAACTAAATTCAAAACAATTAGCTAAATTACAAAAAAACCCACTAAACTACAGAAAATAAAAAACAAATTACAAGATCTTTAAACTAATTACACCTAATCTAATAGCCCTATCAAAATAAAAAAAGCCCAGCCAAAATAAAAAAAACATAGCCTAAACTAAACTACCAATAGCCCTTAAAAGGGCCTTTTGCGGGGCATTGCCACAAAGAAATCAGCTCTTTTACCTATAAAATTAAATACAAACAACCCCCCCAACAGTAAAACCCACCACCCAAACAACCAACCCCCCAAATAAAACCCTAACTAAAAACAACTAAGCTCCCCATTGCCCTTTAAAGGGCATTTAGCTCTATTGCAGCCCAAAGCCCTAACCTAAAAATAAAACCCACCTAATACACCCTTAAAAAATCCTAACACTAACCCCCGAAGATCCACTTACCGGGAGAAGTCTTCATCCAAGCTGCAAGATGTCCTCAAGGAAGCCGGCAGAAGTGGTCCTCCAGACGGGAAGAAGTGGTCCTCCAGACACAATCTTCTATCTTCATCCTTCCGACACGGAGCAGCTCCATCTTCAAGACATCCGGTGCGGAGCATCCTCTTCTATCGACGTCTTCTTGCTGAATGAAGGTTCATTTAAATGATGTGATCCAAGATGGCGTCCCTTAGATTCTGATTGGCTGATAGAATTCTATCAGCCAATCGGAATTAAGGTTGAAAAAATCCTATTGGCTGATGCAATCAGCCAATAGGATTGAGCTTGCATTCTATTGGCTGATTGGAACAGCCAATAGGATTGAAGTTCAATCCTATTGGCTGATTGGATCAGCCAATAGGATTTTTTCAACCTTAATTCCGATTGGCTGATAGGTGTCGGCGATGTCGGGGGCAGCAGATTAGGGGTTAATAAGTGTAAGATTAGGGGTGTTTAGACTCGGAGTTTATGTTAGGGTGTTAGGTGTAAACATGAAATGTGTTTCCCCATAGGAATCAATGGGGCTGCGTTACTGAGCTTTATGCTGCTTTTTTGCAGGTGTTAGACTTTTTCTCAGCCGGCTCTCCACATTGATGTCTATGGGGAAATCGTGCATGAGCACGTTCAACCAGCTCACCGCTGACTTAAGCAGCGCTGGTATTGGAGTGTGGTATGGAGCACAATTTTGCTCTACGGTCACTTCTTGCCTTTTAACGCCGGGTTTATAAAAACCTGTAATACCAGCATTGTAGGTAAGTGGGCGGTGACAATAACGTGCAAGTTAGTACCGCACCCCTCATAACGCAAAACTCGTAATCTGGCTGATTGTAATTTAGGAATGGATTCTCTGTTCCTGTTATGTGTTAATGACAAAAACACCTCAATATGTGTTCAACAACATCTCCTGAATGCAGTGATACCAGCCATGAATAGGTTTGTCAGGTTTTCAGGAGCCTAAAAAGCCTTATTTTTAGGGGGCGCATTCCAGTTTTCCAACTTGAAATTTTCACATCTGTCATCATGAACCCATGTCCTATTTGGGACATTTCTGAAGCCAGCCAACGTAATTTACTCCCATCAAACCATATAGTTTTGAAAAGTAGACACCCTAGGGTATTTGAAATGCTGGTATTTTAACACTTTCCTTGCATTAATTCAACCACCAGTCTTTGTCAAACTATTGGATAGTAATTTTTTGTGTTATTTTCCACACACATTGTACTTTAGGCATGGATTCTCAGTTCCTGTTATGTGTTACTGACAAAAACACCTCAATATGTCTTCAACAACATCTCCTGAATACAGTGATGCCACCCTTGAATAGGTTTGTTGGGTTTTAAGGGGGCTAAAAGGCCTAATTTTTAGGGGGAGCATTCCAGTTTTCCAACTTGGAATTTTCACATCTGTCATCATGCACCTATGTCCTATTTGGGACATTTCTGAAGCCGGCCAATGTATTTTACTCCCATCAAACCATATATTTTTGAAATGTAGACACCCTAGGGTATTTGAAATGCTTGTATTGTAACACTTTCCATGCACTAATTCAACCACCAGTCTTTGTCAATCTATTGGGTAGTCATTTTTTGTGTTATTTTTCACACACATACTTTAGGCATGGATTCTAAGTTCCTGTTATGTGTTACTGACAAAAAATACCTCAATATGTTGTCAACAACATCTTCTGAGTACAGTGATACCACCCATGAATAGGTTTGTCGGGTTTTCAGGGGGTTAAAAGGCCTTATTTTTGGGGGGTGCATTCCAGTTTTCCAACTTGGAATTTTCACATCTGTCATCATGCACCCATGCACTTATTTAACCACCAGTCTTAATCAAATTATTGCGTAGTCATTTTTTTTTGTTATTTTTAACACACATTGTACTTTAGGCATAGATTCTCAGTTCCTGTTATGTGTTACTGCTAAAAAAACACCTCAATATGTGTTCACCAACATCTCCTGAGTACAGTGATACCACCTATGCATAGGTTTCTTGGCTTGTTTGAGGGGTGCAATACCAAACGTTTGACATGTGTTTGTGATTTTTTTTCACATTTAACATATCGTCTTTGCATATCGTCTTTTTGGGGGCCTTTTTACATACCCCAATTTATTTGCTTGCCATGAACATGTATATTTTTGAAAAGTTGACACCCCAAGGTATTGTATATGGAGTGCTTTAATTCAACCGATTTAAACAAAAAAATTGGAGAAAGTGTATGGTGGTAATTTTTACATTTTCAATTTTACACACACACATTGATTTTTTACTATGATTTAGGCGAGCATGTTGTAAGGTATTGCAAGAAAACACTCCAAGATGTTTTCTGCAAGACTTCCTGGGTACACCTATGCCCCCATGCATAGGTTTGCCAGGATTTTGGGAAGGATCAGTTACAGTTGTATGACTTGTAATTTGAGTTGAAAGTGAGAGTATTTCTTCTGATAGACCTATCTTTAGTTTGGGGCCTATTGTATACCCCAGTTTTATTTATTGCCATGAAAGTGTATATATTTGAAATGTTGACACCCCAAGGTATTGTATATGGAGTGCTTTGATGCCTTTGATTGCAATCGTTTTAGCCCCAAAAAAATGGAGAATGTGTATTGTGTTAATTTTTCATTTGTACACACATATTGCTTTTTGACTATGATTTAGGAGAGATTGTTGTAAGTTACACTATGTCCCCCATGCATAGGTTTTCGAGGATTTTGGGAAGGTTCAGTTACAATTGTATGACTTGTAATTAAGTGAGAGTATTTCTGCTGATAGGTCTACCTTTAGTTTGGGGCCTATTGCATACCACAGTTTTATTTATTGCCATGCAAGTGTATATATGTGAAACATTGACACCCCAAGGTATTGTATATGGAGTGCTTTGATGCAACCGTTTTAGCCAAAAAAAAATTGGAGAAAGTGTATGGGGGTAATTTTTCAATATTAATTTTTACACACACATTGCTTTTTGACTATGATTTAGGAGAGCTTGTTGTAAGTTATTGGAAGAAAACACTCCAGATTGTTTTCTGCAAGACTCCCTGAATACACCCATACCCCCCATGCATAGGTTTGACAGGTGTTTTGGTAAAATACAGCACCAATTTTAGAACTTATAAAAAATAGAACAGTGAAATGTAAAACTCTGGCACTGTAAAAAAACATAAACAAAACAACTCAGTAACAGTAAACATAACCAACCCCCCCCCCCCCCCCCCCCCAAATAAAAAACACAACGGCAAATGTAAAAAAAAAATTACTGTGTGTGATACCGCTACAAGCAGTCCCCAATGCAGAGTCCAGGCTGTTCAGGGCAATCAGGACAATAAAAGGTGGTGTCCCTTCTCTGCCCCCTCTTGGTACAGACTGCATTTTTTTTAGGTTTCTGCTTTGCAGCAGTAGGGGGATTTTAAAAATAAATTAAGTAGTCCCAACTCTGCTCTCTCCCCAGTGGCGTCACTAGGGTTGGTGTCACCCGGTGCAGTAACTTATGGTGTCACCCCCCCCCCCCAGAAAGCAGACACACACAAACACAAAAACACAGGCACACACACATACAAACACTCCGACACACACAAAAACACTCTGACACACAAACAAAAACACTCAGGCACACACACAAACACTTAGACACACACACACAATAACACTCAGGCACACACACAAACACTTAGACACACACACAAAAACACTCAGGCACACACACAAACACTTAGGCACACACACACACACACACACAAAAAACACTCAGGCACACACACAGAAACACTCAGACACACACACAAAAACACTCAGGCACACACACACACACAAAAACACTCGGGCACAGACACACACAAACACAAAAACACAGGCACACACATATACAAACACTCCGACACACTCAGACACAATTACAAACACACTCAGACACACACAAAAACACTCTGACACACAAACAAAAACACTCAGGCACACACACAAACACTTAGACACACACACACAAAAACACTGAGGCACACACACAAACACTTAGACACACAGACACAAAAACACTCAGGCACACACACAAACACTTAGACACACACACACAAAAACACTCAGGCACACACACAAACACTTAGACACACACACACATACACAAAAACACTCAGGCACACACACAGAAACACTCAGACACACACACAAAAGCACTCAGATACACACACACACAAAAGCACTCAGACACACACACACACACAAAAACACTCGGGCACACACACACACACAAACACTCAGGCACACACACAAACACAAAAACACTCAGACACACACACAAACACTTAGACACACACAGACAAAAACACTCAGGCACACACACAGAAACACTCAGACACACTCACAAAAGCACTCAGACACACACACACACACACACAAAACACTGAGGCACACACACAAACACTTAGACACACAGACACAAAAACACTCAGGCACACACACAAACACTTAGACACACACACACAAAAACACTCAGGCACACACACAAACACTTAGACACACACACACACACACACACACACACACACACATACACAAAAACACTCAGGCACACACACAGAAACACTCAGACACACACACAAAAGCACTCAGATACACACACACACAAAAGCACTCAGACACACACACACACACAAAAACACTCGGGCACACACACACACACACAAACACTCAGGCACACACACAAACACAAAAACACTCAGACACACACACAAACACTTAGACACACACAGACAAAAACACTCAGGCACACACACAGAAACACTCAGACACACTCACAAAAGCACTCAGACACACACACACACACACAAAAACACTCAGACACACACACATACAAAATATGTAAACTGCACTGCATTAATTAAAAAAACTCATCCCTAGAGTTGCTCCCTGGCTCAGCAGAGCATCAAATGAAAGATAAACAGAGCACTCTAAAAATAAATCACTAAAGAAAAGGTTTAGGCGAGCAAACTATGAAAATTCTGCTCTCTGACTATGTTCCAAGTCTGTCAGTGCACAGCCCCGGGTCGCGTGCCTACCGCTTCTTATGGCCAAGCTCCTCTGCTCTCTGCCCACCCCTAGACCCCCGTCTGCCCTCCCCTCCTACCTTTTCAGTGTGCACTTAGTGTACCGTAACTGTACCGGTCTGATGGGCATCATACGTGTCTCCTTCACTTTAGAGACAGTGTTAGACAGTCATGCGGTCAGGTGCCAGGCATCCCCCTGATGATTTCCCAGTTCCCGTTTAGAGAGACAGCACAGCAGTGAGTGACTCCACTGCTACACACGTTATTGAGCAGTGAGCACAGATAGGCAGGCAGGTTTAGGCTAGCAGCACAACTTCGCATGCCCCACGGTATGCCCACAACATTCATAGTGAAATTGGGCAGAGGAGGAGCAAAGTACAAACAAGCAAAAGCAGCCAGGAAAACTATTTGTGGAAATTGCAGCGCTGGCTCAAGGGGCAAAAAAATGAAGTGTCTACAACTTCCCCAGTCCCACTAATGTTCACAAATGCTGTCCCCTCTAATAAAAATATCTATGCATCTCTACATTGTATTTCTTTGAATTTCAATAAAATAAAAAAAATAGTGACGCCACTGTCTCTCCCATCACCGCCCGGGGAGCAGGTGCATCTTGGTACAAAATCCCCAAAATGAATCTGGAGCTGAAACTGTAAAAAAGTCAGTTTCATTCCCGGGGTTTGCTTTTTTGAACAAAAAAGCCTTGTGGGTTGCAATCTGCATGAAGTAAATTGCAACCTTTTTGTACCAGGCCGTTGTCCTCTGCATAATTAGGTAGGGCTGCAGCAGCTGATCTGCCAGATCAACCCCACCCATATGCCAGTTATAAGCCTTGATGCACACTGGCTTACTTATGCTCTCAGCTCTGCCACGTACAGAGACCTCCACAGTCCTCTCATTGTGGATGGTAGTAAAAAGGTACACATCCTTCTTGTCTCTCTACTTAAGTGCCAACAGCTCCTCTTGGCGCAGAGCTGAGGTCTCCCCCCTTTGTAGCCGGATCCATGCAAGTTGTCCTGGGAAACCTATGCGGTTCTTTTTAATTGCACCACAAGCTACTGTATCAAAGCAATACAGTAGCTTGAATAAATGGAGACTTGTATAAAAATTATCTAAATACAAGTGGTACCCTTTGTTCATTAGGGATAGTATCAGGTCCCAAACAATCTTGCCAGTGGTTCCCATATGTTCTGGGCAACCTGGAGGGGAAAGGTGGCTATCCTTTCCCTCATACACTCGGAAGTCCTGAATATACCCAGTCTCGCTCTCACAGAGCTTATACAACTTTACTCCATATCTGGAGCATTGGAAGTAATATACTGCTTGAATCACAGCCTTCCCTTATACTTCATCAGGGATTCATCCACACATATATTCCTTCCAGTGGTATAAGCCTCGGCAAACCTGGCAGCAAAGTGGGTAATCAGGGGGCGGATTTTATACAGCCTGTGAAACTGGGGATGCTCCATAGGTGGGCACAGGCTGTTGTCACTGAAGTGCATGAAATGTAGAATCATTTCATACCTCTTCCTTGACATACTCTGGGAGTTAATGGGGGTAGAGCAAATGGGGCTACTGCTCCAGTAGGAGCGGATGGAGGGTTTCTTTATGATGCCCATCAGCATAGTCAATGCCCAGAATCTTTTAAATTCTGGCACATCGATGGGGGCCCATTGCTGCTTTGCCAAAAAAGTGTCAGGCTTTGCAACATGGAACTGATGGGCATATAAATTAGTTTGGGCGACAATGTTCCCCAATACATCATCACCCAGAAATACCTTCATAAACTGCTGGAGACTAAATCCTGCCACATCGACATTGATGCCAGGATTTGCTGTGAAGGGTGGGATATCTGGCCTCTGGAGAGGAGGCATTACCCACCCTTCAGCAGCAATGGAGCTGGAGCAACACGTTTCCTTCTGGCAGGGGGGCTGGCAGGGGGACTAGCAGGGGGGGTAGCAGCCACAGATACATCACTATCAGTTGGTTGAGACTGTATCTAATGATGTATCTGAGCATATGGCAGGGTCAAAATTGAGTTCTGAGTCCGACATAGAGGCGTCTGACTCTGACACAAGGATGGCATGTTCTCTGTGACATGATTTATTTTTTATCTGTCACAGAGAGAAAAAATTACTAAAAAAAAAATCAATACAAAATTTAAATTTAAATTAACTAAATGGCTCTGTAAAGAGCCTTTGGGTGTCACAAAAAAAAAAACTAAAAAAAGAACCCCTAAAAAATGCACAGAGCAAAAAAGTGTTTTTGTGCAAGAGCCAGTGATATATAGTGATCACTGGCAAGCTAGGCATTAATTATTAAAAAAGAAATCGACACTAAATTTAAATTTAAATTAACTAAATGGCTCTGAAAAGAGCCTTTGGGTGTCACAAAAAAAATTACTAAAAAAAATAACCCCTAAAAAAATGCGCAGAGCAAAAAGTGCTTTTGTCAAAGAGCCAGTGATTTGTAGTGATCACTGGCAAGTTAGGGGTTAATGGCTCTGAAAAGAGGGGTTAATTACTAAAAAAAAAATAATTTAAATTAACTAAATGGCTCTGAAAAGAACCTTTGGGTGTCACAATAAATTACTAAAAAAAAATGAACCCCTAAAAAAATGCACAGAGCAAAAAAGTCCTTTTGTGCAAGAGTCAGTGATTTATAGTGATCACTGGCAAGCTAGGCATTAATTATTAAAAAAGAAATCGACACTAAATTTAAATTTAAATTAACTAAATGGCTCTGAAAAGAGCCTTTGGGTGTCACAAAAAAAATTACTAAAAAAAATAACCCCTAAAAAAATGCGCAGAGCAAAAAGTGCTTTTGTCAAAGAGCCAGTGATTTGTAGTGATCACTGGCAAGTTAGGGGTTAATGGCTCTGAAAAGAGCCTTTGGGTCTTTCAATTTTTAAACTAATATAACTAAATAAATCTCTCTCAGCACACATCTCTCTCTCTCTCTCCAACAAAAACGCAAGTGAGGAGAGGGAGGGAGATCCACACTGATCAGTGTCAATATTTACTAATATTGACATGATCAGACAAATGGGATATTTTATTATTATAAATGAAATTATAGAGCAAGCTCAGATTGGATGACCTTAGCCTGCCCCTATGATGAGGCAGGCTAGGGACCCCCCCAGAAGCCCCATGATGCACTGGGCATCGCCATCTTTGAAGTCACATGGGGGGAGGGGGGCTATATGGGGTGATTTTAAAAAAAAAATACATTTTTTTTTTTTTTTTTTTTTTTATGTAATGTTATTTTACTAAGTGCCTTGACCCACCAAGGCACTTAGCACACTTACAGAGCATCAGAAGCCTGCCCGATGGCTTCTGATGCTCTGCCTGACTGCTGGGCTCCATGTGGAGTCAAACCAGAAGTGATCGATCTGTGGGAACGATCAAAATGGAGTCCAGCAGTCAGGAACAGTATTGCAGGATGCCTCAACATCGAGGCATCACTGCAATACTGTTTGTGCGGCTTCCTGCGCTCAAATTACCCTCTCCCTGCATATTTTATGTTATATGTTTTCCATAGTGTAGCGGTCCCACCCGTTCCCGCCCCATGCGTGCCCCCGCTCCCACCCCTGTGCGTGCCTCGGCCCTGTGCATGCTCCCAGCGCCCCTGCACCCGATCCCTCTCCCTTCTGGCATATATCCGCCAGCAATGAGCCGCCCACCCGCCTCCCTGCAATGGCTCCCACCCACCAATGATCAGCACCATCGCTGGCCAATGCAGAGAGGACCACAGAGTCAATATCGAGGCATCACTGCAATACCTTAAAAGCGGCTGGAAGCAATCACGATCGCTCCCACCACTTGAAACCCCAGATGACGTGCCAGGAACGTCCTTGGTCGTTAAGGGTATTTTTTTGTAGGACATCCTGGCACGTCCTTTGTCGCGAAGGGGTTAATGAGGATTGTCAGGAAGTACGTATTAACCAATGAGCATCAGCAGGAAGTGCCTAACAGCCAATGAGCATCAGCAGGAAGTATCTATTAATCAAAGGTTAAAATGGGGAGAGAGTAAGCGCTAAAAAGCTTAAAAGGCTAGTAAAAGGTACATTTTAATACATATAAAAATTTACAAATGGCAATCAGACGCATGGATCCATGTCTGACTTAACAAAAAAATATATATATATAATAAACAAATCTAAAAATATCTAAAAATATCCAATGGAGTATAGCATGTGACTTAGTGAACCAGTGATGAGGAGTTAGAAGGACATGTACATTCAATAATATAAACAACCTAAGTGAGTGATTGAGTGCACACAATAGCTTTCAACAAAGAAAAATAGCATTCACAAAAAAGAAAAATAGCATTCACAAAAAATAGTGTTCACAAAAATTGGCGTACATAAAAAATGTTCAAATGTTCAACCGGTTATATGTAAGTGAATCCAGTAGTGTTTCCTCCAAAGTGACGTGTAGAAATATAACGTGAAGTCAATAATAGTAGAATGTAAACGTTGAGTGGGTCAAATTATTGTGGTTCAGCTGCTAAATTAAAAAATTGTAAATCCGTGAGGTGTATAAAAATAAAAATAAAAATAACTTGTGAAAAAATCCACGTGGAAAACTTGAATTCAAATGATAAACAAAGGTCAAAAAATCAAAAGACAAAAATCAAAAGACAAAAATAGAAAATCAGTGATAATATTAAAAAGCACTAAAGATCTAGTGAAAACAAATCCTTAATTCAGATGTTAAAAATCCTTGGTAAGATCCATAACAAACAAATACATCGATAAAATACCTAAAAGGGAACAAAAGAGAAACAAATAGTGCAACACTGTATATGATATATAATATCGGTAATTAAAACCAAGCTCACCAGTATGCCAACGCGTTTCGGCCTAGACTAGGCCTTTCTCAAGACTATACTGTATCAGAAAATCTGGGAGCTTTAAGTAGGGTCAGTGTTGAAATGATTGGTGCTGTTTTGGCGCCATTTTTAGAGGCACCTCCCTTTCCTGTTTCACCCATTGCATCTCTGGGATATTTTCTATGTTATGTTTCCTGTTTCACCCATTGCATCTCTGGGATATTTCCTATGTTATGTTTCCTGTTTCACCCATTGCATCTCTGGGATATTTCCTATGTTATGTTTCCTGTTTCACCCATTGCTTCTCTGGGATATTTCCTATGTTATGTTTCCTGTTTCACCCATTGCATCTCTGGGATATTTCCTATGTTATGTTTATGTTTTCCCATCTTAAAGGTTAATTGGTTCCTATTATTGCCACAAATTCTAGTATAAATCTAGATTTTCCTATTTATTTGTTTTTTATTTTCATTATTAGGTAATAGTAGCGTTTTGTCAATGTTGTTATTATTATATTCTGTGTTAACTCAGCTAGTTTTCTGGGCTGGTTTCCCCTTTCTTTGGGCTCAAATTGCTTATTTATTTACATGGACTGGTTGATTTATGAATTGCCCCTGTTGATGTCAAAAACTTAATTTCAAATGCGATCTTATATTGAAAATTGCTATGACCGGAAGTGGCCTGGTATCGCGGCATCAACTTCCGTTTTAGCTTTTGGGAGACATAGTTTATTCGATTCACCGGTCTCTATCATGTGACCGGAAGTTCTTTGGTCCACCGGTCTGCATCATATGACCGGAAGGTGCAGCATCATATTCCCCATTGACTTATGGGATATGTAGTTCCCTCACTTATTAGGACTACAGATCTTTCTCAGATATTTGGTATTACCCGATCTTACTATGGCTCATTGTCTCTATGTGTCTATAACATATAATGTCAGAGTCAATGTACCAATATGTAATAGAATCGGTTACTGGGAATAGTCAATTCTTTGAATAATGTATGTAATTTCTTACAATGCTAATCTGTCACTGCTTATAGTAAAACTGCTTCTAATAAAACTCTCTATATTAATTCTAAGCACATTCTTGGATCCTAATAAAACTCACTTTCTTAATTCTAGGCACATTCTTGGATCCTAATATTGAATAGCTTTACAATTTACTTTTATTTGTTCATACTTTCGTAATGGATAGCCGTTTCACTGCTTCCTTCTAGTTCTTTTGAAAATAAAGCCTATGGGTATTCTCAAGGAGCCATTGAGTCATATATGACCTTGATAAAGTATAGACCTGCAATGTTTATCTAACTTAACATTGTGAGACGTTTATTGCATCCTAATGCTGTATCTCACCGCCGATGGTGGGATGACAAACTGTAATGTCTCAAGAGGGATCAAGGATCTTCCTATCTGTTCACAGTGAAGGTGTAAGCTCAAATGTAATTGGGAGGGTTTCATTACATTTGTATGTGTATATAAAGGACTTTAGATGACCATAAACCAGAAATCAGCTTGTGTAAGATCAGACGTAAATACACTCAAAGTGATGGCTTCTGTTTGACTTTGGGGCAGACGTGGGGTAGAGGATACAAGATACAAAATCTTCAAATTATGATATTTCATTTCACACATTAAGTAGTCCTACATTGGATTGTTATGTATAGACCAGTGTATGAATACAGGTTTTTTTCTTTTCTATGATACTTTTTTAGTTCAATATGACAATTTTAAAGTTGTCATACTGAATGTGTTCAGTTTGACAAAGCTGGGTGTATTCAATACGACATTGTCGCAATTCTTTAGGTCTATTATTCCCGTGTATGGATCTGTTGCCAGGTGTTAATTACTTGACAAATGTACTTATGCTTGTATATTTACTCATTGGTGCTGATGTATCTTTGTGACCAAATTGTCCTATGCCTGATGTTATGTTTCTCTCTCTGATATGATTTTGTTCTTTAATGAGCGACTAACATTTTGTAATACAGAACAAGTATTATGCCCACTCTGAATTTTTACATTTCCCTTGGTTTTTATAGGAAACGGAGAGGGTTAGTATTTTCGATTTTCACTTCCAATCTAGTTTATAGCTTTCATGTATTCGATCTCCCTTTATAGGTACATAGAAAATAGTGATTAATGCGGAGGTAAATATTTAGTTGGGATACTGTGTGGGGTAACCAACTTAGCGGTCGCATGTTGGGATCCTATCTCTCTAACTTAGGTCATATCATATTTGAGCACTCGGAGATGGATGGTGGTTGTTATTTAATAGATGTCATTTAATGGAGATCAGGTGTGCAAGGTCTTCTTTCTGATTTAAACCTCTAGGGTATAGACAGTCCATCATAAATATCCATCTTGACTCATTGAATAGTAGTTTTTGCTCATGGTTTCCTCCTCTCCAGTCTTTTTTGACCTTCTGTATCCCAAAATAACTAAAATCTTTCAGATTCCCCTTGTGGGTAGTTGCAAAATGCTTGTAGAGTGGGGTATCTATTCTGCCTTTCTCTATGCATAGGATGTGTTCCCTGATCCTATCTTTGAGGGCCCTTGATGTCTGCCCTATATATTGTAATCCGCAGGAGCAGGAAACTAGATAGATCACATTTTTGTCGCTACATCTGATCAACTCTTTGATCCTATGTTTCTCGTTTCTCTGATGTGATGAGAAAGTATCCGTTTTTCGTCCGTTCTTACAAGCTTTACAGCTTGGACATGGGTAGAAGCCTTTAATGCTTTTTCCTTGGTGATTGGTTGTGTCGTTATTATTTCCTTTCCTAGGTATACTAGGAGCTATCATCGTTTTCAGGTTCCTAGTTCTCCTATAAATGAATCTCGGATGTGGATTCAGCCTTTCCCCAATCACGTCATCATCTTTGAGTATCACCCAATGTTTCTTAATAATCTTTTCCAGGATGGATCTGTTCTCACAGTACTCGGATATCATAGGCACGTTGATTGTTTCATCATCCCAGGTTTTTCTTGGTTTGTTTTTATAACTCATGAGGTTCTCTCTCTTGATCTTACTGACTTCTTCGATTTTATCATCCAACGACTTATTGTCATACCCTCTTTCCAAGAAACGTTGTTTCAGTATGTCAGCCTGTGCAGTCCATTGTTCTATAGTAGAACAATTTTTCTTGACCCTCAAGAATTGGCCCTTGGGTATATTTGACTTCCAGGTGGGATGATGGCAGCTTGTGTTATGGATATAGTTGTTACAGTCAACCTCCTTGAAGAAGGTTGACGTCTCGAGCTTCCCATCTTTCACTTCAATTCTCAGATCCAGAAAGTCCAGTTTCTCTTGGCTGTATTGGTATGTAAACTTAAGATTCTTTTCATTGTGGTTCATTACATTGATAGTATGTAGCAGATCTTCCAATGTTCCACTCCAAATCAAAAAGATGTCATCTATATATCTGGAATATAGGACCAGGTCCGCGCCAGCTGGACATGAGTCCCAGAAGATGTTTTCCCATAGGCCCATGTAGAGATTGGCGTAGCTTGGCGCGAACCTGGTCCCCATTGCTGTGCCGCACAATTGCCTGTAAAACTGATTATTGGTACAGAAATAGTTGTGATTCAAGATATATTTAATACAGTCCAAAATGAATATCCTCTGTTCTTCTGGTATTTCCTCATCCTTTAGTAGGAATGAGTTTACTGCTTCAATTCCTAGGTCATGTGGGATACTTGTATAAAGTGACGTAACGTCACATGTGGCCATTATATAGTTGTTCTTCCAGGTCATTGAATTTAGCAGTGACAGAATTTGTGTGGAGTCTCTGAGATGTGATGGTAATGATATTACATATTTCTGTAACATCTTATCCACGTATTCAGATAAGTTGCTTGTCAAAGATCCTATCCCAGATATAATGGGCCTTCCTGGTGGATCGTTTAAGGATTTATGGACTTTCGGTAGTTGATAAAATACGGGTGTTTTTGGGTATGGTATTCTTATGTAATTATATTCCCTTTCACTGAGTATCCCTTCGGTTTTAGCTGTTCCGAGGAGGGCATCTAGCTCTTTCTTGAACCTAACTACTGGGTTGCTGCAGAGCTTTTGGTAGGTATTGGTGTCATTTAGAATCCTCAGACATTCGTCCTCATACCTTACCTTGTCCATAATAACAATTCCACCTCCTTTGTCGGCTGGTTTTATAGTCAGTTTATGATTCTTTTCTAGGCTTTTAATTGTCTCCAATTGTGATCTTGTCAGATTATGCCTGATTTTATTACATTTGGATAAATTCAGGTTCCTGATGTCTTGACAGATATTCATTTCAAATGTCTCGATGTGACTCCCTTTGCTGGTTATAGGGTAGAATGAAGACTTCGCCTTCAGATCAGTATGCGTAAATCTGTTATCTATATTCCTACTTAGAGGTGTTTGATAAGTATCAATGGGAGATTTTAGGAAATGCCTTTTTAGGGTCTTTGCTCCATCTAAGAAAATGGACAAGTTTCAAACTTTCATAAGCGCAAAGGAGCTGGTAAGGAAATTAACCCTAAAAAGGCATTTCCTAAAATCTCCCATTGATACTTATCAAACACCTCTAAGTAGGAATATAGATAACAGATTTACGCATACTGATCTGAAGGCGAAGTCTTCATTCTACCCTATAACCAGCAAAGGGAGTCACATCGAGACATTTGAAATGAATATCTGTCAAGACATCAGGAACCTGAATTTATCCAAATGTAATAAAATCAGGCATAATCTGACAAGATCACAATTGGAGACAATTAAAAGCCTAGAAAAGAATCATAAACTGACTATAAAACCAGCCGACAAAGGAGGAATTGTTATTATGGACAAGGTAAGGTATGAGGACGAATGTCTGAGGATTCTAAATGACACCAATACCTACCAAAAGCTCTGCAGCAACCCAGTAGTTAGGTTCAAGAAAGAGCTAGATGCCCTCCTCGGAACAGCTAAAACCGAAGGGATACTCAGTGAAAGGGAATATAATTACATAAGAATACCATACCCAAAAACACCCGTATTTTATCAACTACCGAAAGTCCATAAATCCTTAAACGATCCACCAGGAAGGCCCATTATATCTGGGATAGGATCTTTGACAAGCAACTTATCTGAATACGTGGATAAGATGTTACAGAAATATGTAATATCATTACCATCACATCTCAGAGACTCCACACAAATTCTGTCACTGCTAAATTCAATGACCTGGAAGAACAACTATATAATGGCCACATGTGACGTTACGTCACTTTATACAAGTATCCCACATGACCTAGGAATTGAAGCAGTAAACTCATTCCTACTAAAGGATGAGGAAATACCAGAAGAACAGAGGATATTCATTTTGGACTGTATTAAATATATCTTGAATCACAACTATTTCTGTAACAATAATCAGTTTTACAGGCAATTGTGCGGCACAGCAATGGGGACCAGGTTCGCGCCAAGCTACGCAAATCTCTACATGGGCCTATGGGAAAACATCTTCTGGGACTCATGTCCAGCTGGCGCGGACCTGGTCCTATATTCAAGATATATAGATGACATCTTTTTGATTTGGAGTGGAACATTGGAAGATCTGCTACATACTATCAATGTAATGAACCACAACGAAAAGAATCTTAAGTTTACATACCAATACAGCCAAGAGAAACTGGACTTTCTGGATCTGAGAATTGAAGTGAAAGATGGGAAGCTCGAGATGTCAACCTTCTTCAAGGAGGTTGACTGTAACAACTATATCCATAACACAAGCTGCCATCATCCCACCTGGAAGTCAAATATACCCAAGGGCCAATTCTTGAGGGTCAAGAAAAATTGTTCTACTATAGAACAATGGACTGCACAGGCTGACATACTGAAACAACGTTTCTTGGAGAGAGGGTATGACAATAAGTCGTTGGATGATAAAATCGAAGAAGTCAGTAAGATCAAGAGAGAGAACCTCCTGAGTTATAAAAACAAACCAAGAAAAACCTGGGATGATGAAACAATCAACGTGCCTATGATATCCGAGTACTGTGAGAACAGATCCATCCTGGAAAAGATTATTAAGAAACATTGGGCGATACTCAAAGATGATGACGTGATTGGGGAAAGGCTGAATCCACATCCGAGATTCATTTATAGGAGAACTAGGAACCTGAAAACGATGATAGCTCCTAGTATACCTAGGAAAGGAAATAATAACGACACGACCAATCACCAAGGAAAAAGCATTAAAGGCTTCTACCCATGTCCAAGCTGTAAAGCTTGTAAGAACGGACGAAAAACGGATACTTTCTCATCACATCAGAGAAACGAGAAACATAGGATCAAAGAGTTGATCAGATGTAGCGACAAAAATGTGATCAATCTAGTTTCCTGCTCCTGCGGATTACAATATATAGGGCAGACATCAAGGGCCCTCAAAGATAGGATCAGGGAACACATCCTATGCATAGAGAAAGGCAGAATAGATACCCCACTCTACAAGCATTTTGCAACTACCCACAAGGGGAATCTGAAAGATTCTAGTTATTTTGGGATTCAGAAGGTCAAAAAAGACTGGAGAGGAGGAAACCATGAGCAAAAACTACTATTCAATGAGTCAAGATGGATATTTATGATGGACTGTCTATACCCTAGAGGTTTAAATCAGAAAGAAGACCTTGCACACCTGATCTCCATTAAATGACATCTATTAAATAACAACCACCATCCATCTCCGAGTGCTCAAATATGATATGACCTAAGTTAGAGAGATAGGATCCCAACATGCGACCGCTAAGTTGGTTACCCCACACAGTATCCCAACTAAATATTTACCTCCGCATTCATCACTATTTTCTATGTACCTATAAAGGGAGATCGAATACATGAAAGCTATAAACTAGAGAGGAATTGAAAATCGAAAATACTAACCCTCTCCGTTTCCTATAAAAACCAAGGGAAATGTAAAAATTCAGAGTGGGCATAATACTTGTTCTGTATTACAAAATGTGAGTCGCTCATTAAAGAACAAAATCATATCAGAGAGAGAAACATAACATCAGGCATAGGACAATTTGGTCACAAAGATACATCAGCACCAATGAGTAAATATACAAGCATAAGTACATTTGTCAAGTAATTAACACCTGGCAACAGATCCATACACGGGAATAATAGACCTAAAGAATTGCGACAATGTCGTATTGAATACACCCAGCTTTGTCAAACTGAACACATTCAGTATGACAACTTTAAAATTGTCATATTGAACTAAAAAAGTATCATAGAAAAGAAAAAAACCTGTATTCATACACTGGTCTATACATAACAATCCAATGTAGGACTACTTAATGTGTGAAATGAAATATCATAATTTGAAGATTTTGTATCTTGTATCCTCTACCCCACGTCTGCCCCAAAGTCAAACAGAAGCCATCACTTTGAGTGTATTTACGTCTGATCTTACACAAGCTGATTTCTGGTTTATGGTCATCTAAAGTCCTTTATATACACATACAAATGTAATGAAACCCTCCCAATTAGATTTGAGCTTACACCTTCACTGAGAACAGATAGGAAGATCCTTGATCCCTCTTGAGACATTACAGTTTGTCATCCCACCATCGGCGGTGAGATACAGCATTAGGATGCAATAAACGTCTCACAATGTTAAGTTAGATAAACATTGCAGGTCTATACTTTATCAAGGTCATATATGACTCAATGGCTCCTTGAGAATACCCATAGGCTTTATTTTCAAAAGAACTAGAAGGAAGCAGTGAAACGGCTATCCATTACGAAAGTATGAACAAATAAAAGTAAATTGTAAAGCTATTCAATATTAGGATCCAAGAATGTGCCTAGAATTAAGAAAGTGAGTTTTATTAGGATCCAAGAATGTGCTTAGAATTAATATAGCGAGTTTTATTAGAAGCAGTTTTACTATAAGCAGTGACAGATTAGCATTGTAAGAAATTACATAAATTTTTCAAAGAATTGACTATTCCCAGTAACCGATTCTATTACATATTGGCACATTGACTCTGACATTATATGTTATAGACACATAGAGACAATGAGCCATAGTAAGATCGGGTAATACTGAATATCTGAGAAAGATCTGTAGTCCTAATAAGTTAGGGAACTACATATCCCATAAGTCAATGGGGAATATGATGCTGCACCTTCCGGTCACATGATAGAGACCGGTGAATCGAATAAACTATGTCTCCCAAAAGCTAAAACGGAAGTTGATGCCGCGATACCAGGCCACTTCCGGTCATAGCAATTTTCAAAATAAGATCGCATTTGACATTAAGTTTTTGACATCAACAGGGGCAATTCATAAATGAGAACCAGTCCATGTAAATAAATAAGCAATTTGAGCCCAAAGAAAGGGGAAACCCGCCCAGAAAACTAGCTGAGTTAACACAGAATATAATAATAACAACATTGACAAAACGCTACTATTACCTAATAATGAAAATAAAAAACAAATAAATATGAAAATCTAGATTTATACTAGAATTTGTGGCAATAATAGGAACCAATTAACCTTTAAGATGGGAAAACATAAACATAACATAGGAAATATCCCAGAGATGCAATGGGTGAAACAGGAAACATAACATAGGAAATATCCCAGAGAAGCAATGGGTGAAACAGGAAACATAACATAGGAAATATCCCAGAGATGCAATGGGTGAAACAGGAAACATAACATAGGAAATATCCCAGAGATGCAATGGGTGAAACAGGAAACATAACATAGGAAATATCCCAGAGATGCAATGGGTGAAACAGGAAAGGGAGGTGCCTCTAAAAATGGCGCCAAAACAGCACCAATCATTTCAACACTGACCCTACTTAAAGCTCCCAGATTTTCTGATACAGTATAGTCTTGAGAAAGGCCTAGTCTAGGCCGAAACGCGTTGGCATACTGGTGAGCTTGGTTTTAATTACCTATATTATATATCATATACAGTGTTGCACTATTTGTTTCTCTTTTGTTCCCTTTTAGGTATTTTATCGATGTATTTGTTTGTTATGGATCTTACCAAGGATTTTTAACATCTGAATTAAGGATTTGTTTTCACTAGATCTTTAGTGCTTTTTAATATTATCACTGATTTTCTATTTTTGTCTTTTGATATTTTTGTCTTTTGATTTTTGTCTTTTGATTTTTGACCTTTGTTTATCATTTGAATTCAAGTTTTCCACGTGGATTTTTTCACAAGTTATTTTTATTTTTATACACCTCACGGATTTACAATTTTTTAATTTAGCAGCTGAACCACAATAATTTGACCCACTCAATGTTTACATTCTACTATTATTGACTTCACGTTATATTTCTACACGTCACTTTGGAGGAAACACTACTGGATTCACTTACATATAACCGGTTGAACATTTGAACATTTTTTATGTACGCCAATTTTTGTGAACACTATTTTTTGTGAATGCTATTTTTCTTTTTTGTGAATGCTATTTTTCTTTGTTGAAAGCTATTGTGTGCACTCAATCACTCACTTAGGTTATTTATATTATTGAATGTACATGTCCTTCTAACTCCTCATCACTGGCTCACTAAGTCAGCATCACATGCTATACTCCATTGGATATTTTTAGATATTTTTAGATTTGTTTATTATATATATATATATTTTTTTGTTAAGTCAGACATGGATCCATGCGTCTGATTGCCATTTGTAAATTTTTATATGTATTAAAATGTACCTTTTACTAGCCTTTTAAGCTTTTTAGCGCTTACTCTCTCCCCATTTTAACTTTTGTATTGTTAGCCTACTAGGAGGCTATATAGTTAGTAAGCTTAAGGCCCTGGGTGTAGCGCTCGGTCCACTTCTCCTGTTCTTATGTAGACAACTGATTTCCACAGCACCAAAAAATGATAGGAAAATTGTTAAATAAACTTAGCCTTTATTGTTCCATTTCAGCACTTGGCACACAGCAGCAAAAAAAGCGACGTTTCCGGCTGTTAACCCTTACTCATGCTTCTTATAGTATCTATTAATCAGTAAACATTGGTACACAACTTACATTTTTCAGACCAGAAAACAATCATCATGCTGCTGTTTCATATGGATGAGAGAGATTTTTTTAATACAGTGTTTCTTAAAGACAACATGTCATTTTAACCAAAACAGTACACCAATCAGTAAAAGTCAGCTAGAAACAAAGATTGTTTTTTTTTTTTAGTAAATAAGAATCCATATTTGGTGTCCCTTTATTTATATTTATTTAATAGCCTAGATTATTTAAGTTTATTAATAGAACTACCTTAATTTTTTACATTTTTTTCTTTAATAGTTTTAGTTTTGAGGCTTTTAGAATGTTTACAGAAAAGTAATATATATTATATTAATAATAAATAATAAAAATATTTTAATTTCAAAATTGTAGATTCCCGATGGCAAAAGAGGTCGTCATGGAGGAGGAAGCAGCAAAGCCTCAGCAAAGTCCCTATATGCTATTCCTGTTGGTTTTAGTTTTTTTCATCATGGGACTCCTTGGTTTTCTCATCTGCCATGTTCTAAAGAAGAAAGGTTACCGATGTCGCACATCACCAGAGGACCTAGATCTTGAGTTTCATGAAGCTCTTCGTGAAGACCCAGAGAGTGAGTCATTTTTAAAATATGACTTAAATGCAAATTAAAGTCAAAATTTGTAATTTGTAAGAAATAAATCTACTGCTCATTTAAAATTCAGAGTAAGTGGTTTTGTATTGTCATTTTACTATGCACCTGTTAATTATGCAATTTGACTGTAGCTAAAATGATCCTTAAACAACCAAGAAACTTATAGATCATATTATCATACGTGTATGAAATGAAAATTACTAAAATATATATAGTACTGTGCAAAAGTTTTAGGCTGATGTGAACATATGCTGTAAAGTAAGAATGCTTTCAAAATTAGAAATTGTAATAGTTTTTTTTTTATCAATTAAACAAATGCAAAGTGAGTGAACAGAAGAAATTCTAAATTAGATAAATAATTGGTGTAACCACCCTTTCCCTTCAAAACAGCACCAATACTTATAGGTACACTTGCACACAGTTTTTTATAGAACTCGACAGGTAGGTTTCCCCAGACATCTTGGAGAACTTACCACACTTTGTCTGTGGATTTAAGCTGCCTCAGTTGCTTCTTTCTCTTCATGTAATCTCAGACAGACTTGATGATGTTGAGATCAGGGGGCATATTTATGAAGCTCCGTATGGAGCTTGATGCCCCATGTTTGGCTAGTCGGAAACAGAAGTTATGAAGCAGCGGTCTAAAGACCACTGCTCCGTAACTTGTCCACCTGCTCTGAGGCCGCAGACAGAAATCAACCTGATCGAATACGATCGGGTTGATTGACAATCACAAGAACTGCTGGTGCAATGATAAATGCCGACAGCGCATTTATCGATGTGCGGCAGACATGGTACGTTATTTCGTATCATGTCCGCTCGCACACATTGATAAATATGCCCCCAGGGCTCTGTGGGGGCCCTACCATCACTTCCAGGATGTCTTGTTCTTCTTTACTCTGAAGATAGTTCTTAATGACTTTGGCTGTATGTTTGGGATTGTAGTCATGCTGCAGAATACATATGGGGCCATATCAGATGCCTCCCTTATGATATTGTATGATGGATAACTATCTGCCTGTACTTCTCAGCATTTAGGAGACCATCAATTCTGACCAAATCCCCATCTCTATTTGCAGACATACAACCCCAAACTTGCAAGGAGCCTCCACCATGCTTCACTGTTGCCTGCATACACTCATTCTTGTACTGCTCTTCAGCCCTTTAGAGAACAAGTTGAACATTTTTCTTTTTGCTAATTACTAAAAATAAACTATTAACATTTCTACTTTTTAATAAATTCTGCACAGACTTGCATGTATATATATATATATATATATATATATATATATATAGAGAGAGAGAGAGAGAGAGAGAGAGATAGATAGATAGGTAGATAGATAGATAGATAGATAGATAGATAGATAATAGATTTTTTAGGGCTGAAAATGTCCACTAGTTCTGGATGATGAAGAAATTAGTATACTTAACACTGACTGGACTAAGAAAGTTTCTCTCCTAAATTATTATTTCACTCCTAACGTTTTTCCCTGAGTAGAAAAACTACAGTTATTTAATAGCACACACACACACACACACACACATATATATTTATATATACTTTAGTATTACTGTATTTCTTTACCAGATTTGTCCGTCTTATTGCCCAGAGACCCCTAATGCATTTTTTTTTTTACTTTTCTCACTTTTACAAAAAGAATATTTTGTTTGTGAACATACAAGATAGGACATTTAGGAGAAAATGTAGGTCCTGCATGAATGTAGTATTAGTATTGTACAATGGTGTCAGGCTTATATTGCTTCTTCTACAAGTCTATACAATGTGATATATCTAGATTATCATTGCTCGTTTGTACAGTATATTTTTTCTTGTTTCAAATATGGGACTTTCATGTTCTTTTAGAGATGAGTGTATTTTTCATTCTAACTACTTTGTTACTATCAATTTAATGTAGTTACAGATGAAATGTCAAATGAAGACACAGTAGAACAAATTGTGAAGTGCATTATTGAGAATGAAGGTTGGTACTTTCTAAACAGCTTTTGTTGTGCTTTTTATAAGTAACAATTTATCATACTCTAAAGATATTCATAGTGACGCTTTCATTTATTCTTAGCAAATGCAGAAGCTCTAAAGCAGATGCTCGGGGATACAGAGGGAGTTGTCTCAATTGTTCCCAGGTGAGGATACAAGACCCTTAGTTTAAATGTCTCTTTTATGTTTGACGATACAGAAGACAGATACAATAGGATGCATAAAAGACCAATAAGCAATTAGGTAGTTGTTCACAAATCTATCCCAGAATAAATACATTAGTAGTGTCCTCATATTCACACAAGCAAATATGGTGTCTTTTATAAGCCAAAGACATTAGGTTATTTTCTTAGAAAAGCAATTAAAATAATGTTCGTATTAATATTTTCCATCCCTTTATATTCCCATGCTGGAGATTTGTAATTAGAAACAGCAGAGTGGGTATAGCTGCCTATGATACACGGAGTAAAGGAAGTGAGGAGCAAGGAGAGGAAACTGTCAGAAGCAGATAATAAATGTTAGAATTCCATGAAAAGTAATTAAAATACCTATACATACAATGTATATGCCAAAATACCTATTTGCCCCCTCTATTTATTTACCTCATATTCACTCCTCATCCATATATTTACACTTCATTGTGAAATAAAAGTCTCTGATCCGTCTTTCCTAATGTTCACCACCCATTCTTTCATTCTCCCACTCTCTCTCTCTCTTTGTATTTCTCCTCTCATGTGTGTGGGAACTTTGTTTGAGATTGGACAGGGATTTAAAGACATGGATGATGTTTATCAATAGCAGGGTTGCAAGAGGGTGCAGGGTCATCAAGTGGGTTCCTGGGGCAGCATTCTTTACACTCCTAGTAGTACTGCAACTCTAGTCATGGTTTATGCATTGTATTTACATTTTTTATCTTCCTTCATTAAAGGGACAGTCTACACCAGAATGTGTATTGTTTTAAAAGATAGATAATCTCTTTCATTACCCATTTCCTAGTTTTGCACAACCAACACTGTTATATAAATACATTTTTACCTCTGTGATTATCTTGTATCTAAGTCTCTGCAAACTGCCCCCTTATTTCAGTTCTTTTGACAGACATGCATTTTATCCAATTAGTGCTGGCTCCTAGGAACTCCACATGCACGAGCATAGTGTTATCTATATGACACACATGAACTAACACCCTCTAGTGGTGAAAAACTGTCAAAATGCACTGAGAGAAGAGGCGGCCTTCAAGGGCTTAGCAATTAGCATATGAACCTTTTAGTTTTAGCTTTTAACTAAGGATACCAAGAGAACAAAGCAAAATTGGTGATAAAAGTAAATTGGAAAATTGTGTAAAATGACATGCCCTATCTGAATAATTACATTTTATTTTGGACTAGACTGTCCCTTTAAACAAAAATGCTCCTTTACTGAATAGCAATTAGGGTAAGTTTCTTTAGGGTAAAAAGTATTGAGTTATTTTACATCTTCTTCATATCTGCTCACCAACAGTCTGTGTCCTCACCGTGAGAGCCAGGATTCTGGTCCTCCTCATCACCATACAGTGCACCTTGGATCTACACAGGCACCGTGCATCCACTGTACTCGCAAAAAGAGAAGTCTCTTACACCGTATGGGCCGGTCAAAGGATGGCCGGGGAAAGCCACACCCTGGAGAAATCACAGTTTTTTCTGTTGGAAGGTACTGTATATCTTAGTATTGCTGAGATGTAGCAACATGCATTTTACAGACTGAACTATAATAGCAAGATTTGTTTGTCATACTCACTAAAGGACACAAATTTGCTTCAGTGCTTACACTCACCTTCAAGACCCAATCGTTACAACTATAGAAATGTCCAAAGATTAGTATAAGTGCACCAATTTCACATTATTTATTTGAGCTAAGCATTAACCCTTTGGTATTTGTAGTTTGTCAAAATTTTGCCTCATTAATAGGGATGCTGAAATGTTTAACATGTTTGACAAAAATAACAATTTTTGGTGCATTTATTCAAAATAAATGTCAAATGCTTGCCCAACATTCAACAAAAAGTACAACTATTTAAAGTTACATTTTATCATCAAATTGTAAATTTGATAATTGACTGTCATATTCTGAATGTTGATTCTTATAAACTTTTAAAGGACAGTCGACTCCAGAATTTGTATTGTTTAAAAAGATAGATAATCCCTTTATTTCCCATTCCCCAGTTTTGCATACTCAGCATGATTATATTAATATACTTTTTACCTCTGTGATAACCTTGTATCTAAGCCTCTGCAGACTGCCCCCTTATTTCAGTTCTTTTGACAGACTTGCATTTTAACCAATCAATGCTGACTCCTAGGTATCTCCATGGGCGTAAACACAATGTTACCAATAAGGCACACATGAACTAGTGCTATCTAGCAATAAAAATTATTTGAAAATGCACTGAGATAAGAGGCAGCCTTCAAGGGCTTAGAAATTAGCATATGAGCCTACCTAGGTTTAGCTTTCAACAAAGAATACAATTCACTGATATAGGGGGCCTTACTTGCCTGCATAAAGATGTTGCATTTTTAACTTTGAAATAAATGCTTAGTTTTACGATTTACTCCTGGAGTGCTTTGGACTCTTCTTGTCTAATTCAATGATATCCCTTACTCAAAAGCCCAGAAATAGGAAGCACAGTTTACCTGATTAAGGGCTAGATTACGTGTGGTGCATAAACTGTAACGCTCAAGTGATATGGTTTATTTCTTGGCATGGTGCATGCATATTACGAGTTGAAAGTAAGCGTGTTCACTTGAGCGCAGTCTAATTTAACGTGCGTTAGGTTAGCGCAACCTGAGAGTTCTGTTTATGCGATACAAAAAAGTTGCACAAAATACATCAAAAATACATTTAACAGTGCAGTAACAGGCATATTAAAACTATCTGATAAAAAGGCATTAAAAAGTTATAAGGTCTTAAAGATATGAGGTTTCATGCATTAGAAAAAAAAAATGTTTTTTTCTAAATCAATGTGTGTGTGTGTGTATGTGTATATATATATAAATATATATATATATATATATATAGTGCCCTCCACAAATATTGTTACCGTTAGTAAATATGAGCAAAGAAGGCTGTGAAAAATTATTTATTGTTTTAACTTTTGGTCTTTTGTTAAAAAAAAAAAAAAAAACGCAAAAATTCTCTACTCTCATGGATATCAAACAACTGCAAACACAACACAGGTTTACCTCCCCCCCCCCCCAAAAAAAAAAAAAAAAATGTATGGTAAATATATGTTTGGTACAATTATTGCCACCACTATGAATTCATATGAGAAAAATATATTTGAGGTATATTCCCTGCACAAGGCTGGGAACAGTTCTTAAAACTTAAGACATAGAGAAACCTACTGGATACATCATATGAGGACCATGCATCTAGTGGGCTTAAATGAGGATATTGATCTAGCTTCATTTTTATAAATATTAGTAAGATATTGTGATAGCAAACAACAGCTTTGCTTGAAATTGTATTTGATGGGTAAGGCTTTCATAAATTAATATTGAATTTACACAAGAACCAAAACATCCAGCTATGCAAAATCATACTACATTTATTCCCATATGTACTGTACCTCCTGTTTAATAATTAAATAGTGAGTAGAAAAGGAATAAAAAGGAACCTAAATGTATAGGTGTGCATAGCAGGACGTATATAAAAACATGAAACTATTACTTTATGTATTGCACTAACTACTACATTATTAGATGATATGGTGAGACTGGTAAGGATGGAACACACTCTTTAGCTTCCTTTAACGAAATTAATAACTAATTAGAACAGCCCTCAGAAAATTGCTACTTGTAGGCAGATCATAATGCTAGAATGTATATATTATCTTTGAATAAACATCATCTAACACAAAGGCTTAAAGGGACACTGAATCCAAATGTTTTCTTTCGTGATTCAGATAGAGAATGACATTTTAAGCAACTTTCTAATTTACTCCTATTATCAAATTTTCTTCATTCTCTTGGTATCTTTATTTGAAAGGCAAGAATGTAATTTTAGATGCCGGCCCATTCTTGGTGAACAACCTGGGTTGTTCTTGCTGATTGGTGGATAAATTCATTCACCAATAAAAAAGTGCTGTCTAGAGTACTGAACCAAAAAAGAAGCTTAGATGCCTTTTTTTTCAAATAAATATAGCAAGTGAACAAAGAAAAATTGATAATAAGAGTAAATTAGAAAGTTGCTTAAAATTGCATGCTCTATCTGAATCACAAAATAAAACATTTGGGTTTAGTGTCCCTTTAACTAAAGCACATTGAACTTATAATTACAATTTATGAATAGTACATCAGATACCGTTTATTCAGAAGTAAAAACATTGACGAGATTCTGCATACCGTAATGTTAAACATACTATGTACTATTCTACATTTCATTGGAGTTTACTATGATAGGATACAAATTTTCGTTAACTTTTGAAAGTATTAGAACGTGAGATGCAAAGACATTTACTGGTGCAATAAGCCTTTTAAAAGGTCTAGTACAAATACGGATAATTGCAGAATTTGGGGTACCATCATAGGGAACGGCTAACACTAAACTGATAGAAAGCAGTAAGTTATGTAATGAAGTGAGATGTACACACTAATGATATAAGGTGACAAGCCTATTCAGTGTTTATCTTTAGGGAATTAATAGTTTTATATTTAAATGTATCAATGTGATTGAATTTATAAAGTTGTATATAAAGTTACAGGTGTCACTATTGAGCCACCTATTATAGATTAAAGTTCTATGTAGGAACGCATCGTATATCTCCAT
This sequence comes from Bombina bombina, assembly GCF_027579735.1. Lineage (NCBI taxonomy): Eukaryota > Metazoa > Chordata > Amphibia > Anura > Bombinatoridae > Bombina > Bombina bombina. The sequence goes on from NC_069504.1 coordinate 959,705,101, forward strand.
TATAATGAAATAAATGTTGGAAAAATTAACTGACTTATGATTGGTTATACCCATATCACGTGACTCTAGACATCAGAGTAAGCAAAAAAACGCCCATGTATTAAAAGTTTGAAATAGAAGCCGGGAGAAGCATATTGCCTTTTACCTCTGACGAAGAATTATCATTATTTAAACCTTGAAATGCGTAAGGTTTCCAACAACTGGGCGGTTTTGTTCCGGCACAACTTCAGAAACAGACGTTTTTATGTATATGTCTGCATATGCTTTTATTCTTACCTCATAACGGATTGAGGTTTAATATTGTAAGTGGATATTAACCACCTCTAGAAATAAATTATATGGTTTATATAGTGTTTTACTATTGGAGTCCTTTCATGTTTTCCATGGCATTCAAGGAGTCTAAATAATATCACAGAATTTAAAGACCCATGTCAGGAGGCATACTAAAACACAACAGATGGTGGCAAGAAAATCATTTTCCCTCTCACAGACAGAGTATTGCCCTTACCTCATAGGATTGAGGTAGGGTCCTGTAAACACAAAATCATCAGCCTGTCCTTAACATCATATCTTGTCGAACCATCACTTCTGCTATATTAACTACTCTGTGGGATTCAACTTCTTAATCCTATTGGACTTTGTTTATTTTTGTATTTGGACTCTTGTGCACTATCATATCTGTTTGCTCTTGCCTTTTTTCATATTCCCATTGATATTTTACATTTTTAGTACACCTGGGTGCCTAGGAACAGGAAATTGTTCAGCCATGACTTCCAGGACTTGTTTGGAAGGGTTTCAAGAAAATAGCCTCTACTCTCATCCAAAAACAAACTTCAAGGGACACTCAGGTTAAATTAAATTTTCATGATTCAGATACAGCATGTAATTTTGAACAACTTTCCAATTTACTTCCATTAAAAAAAATGTGCACAGTCTTTTATATTTACAATTTTTGAGACACCAGATCCTACTGAGCATGTGCAAGAATTCACAGACTATACGTATATGCATTTGTGATTGGCTGATTGCTATCACATGGTACAAGGGGAGTGGAAATATACATAACTTTGAAATTTGTTATAAAAAAATCTACTACTCATTTGAAGTTCAGACTAAGTGCTATTGCATTGTCTTGTTATCTTGCATTTGTTTATTATGCAAATCAAATGTGTTGACTGGTCCTTTCAGTTTGCCAGACACTACTGGAACTTCAAATGGGATCGGGTTCTATGGTCAGATGAAACCAAAATAGAGCTTTTTGTCAATAAACACCAGGGGGTCTATTTAGGAAGCAGCGGATGCTGCCTCCGACCCACTCCGCTTCAGTTCCAGCTGAAGCGGAAGTTAAGAAGCAGCGGTCCTAAGACCGCTGCTCCTTAACTCGTCCGCCATCTCTTAGGTGGCGGACAGCAATCCGCCCGATCAAATACGATCAGGCTGATTGACACCCCCCTGCTAGTGGCCAACCGATTGGCTGCAATTCTGCAGGGGGTGGTATAGCACCAGCGGTTCACAAGAACTGCTAGTGCAATGATAAATGCCGTCAGTGTATGCTGTCTGCATTTATCGATGTGCGGCAGACATGATCCGCTATATCGGATCATGTCCATCCGGACATTAATAAATGCACCCCCAGAAGTGGTTTTGGCGCACACAGAGGTAACCAAATGGAAAAGTACCTCATGCCCACGGTTAAATATGGTGGGGCTCTTTTTTTTTAGCTGTTTTTCTACCAGAGGACCTGGACATTTTGGCATCATGGCATCATGGACTCTATTAAATATCAACAGATATGAAATGAACACCTGACTGCCTCTGCCAGAAAGCTTAATGGTGTAATGCTTGTGGGATATTTCCCTATCAGACCAAACTTGGTCAGTAGTCTTCTTATCCCGGCTTCAAGTGGAAGGATAAGGAAATATCCCAGAACAACGTAAGTATAAGAAATGAGGTAAGCAGTACTCATGGTAGACAGGGCAGTCCTTAACGACAACAAGAGAAAGGCAATCCAGCAGATTAGCAGTTCAGGGGTAAACCAGCAGAATAGTCAGGAACAAGTAGAGGTCAGCAACAAAGGTAATCCAGTGGTTTAGCAGTTCAGGGGTAAACCAGTAGAATGGTCAGGCAGGCAGAGGTCAGCAATGATAAGGCAATCCAGCAATTCAAGGGTTAAACAGGCAGAGTGGTCAGACAGGCAGAGTTCAGCAATGATAAGGCAATCCAGCAATTCAAGGGTTAAACAGGCAGAGTGGTCAGACAGGCAGAGATTGGTAACAATTAAGCAATCAAGGTAACCTACAGTTCAGAATAATAGCACCCAGGGAAGCACAAAACTAACCTATACTTGGGCAGTCATCACCGCGCGCCCACAATGGCCATGCTCATGGAGCTGCTAGTCACGCTGCGATCATAGCAACGGCTATGATCACGGAGGAGTGGTGTGACGAATGGGCCATGATTGGATCTTCCAGCAGACTAATGATCTAAAACATACATCAAAATCAACACAAAAATGGTTTACTAACCACAAAATCAAGGTCCTTCCATGGCCATCCCAGTCCCCTGACTTGAACCCCATAGAAGACCTGTGGGTGAACTGAAGAGGAGAGTCCACTAGCATTGACCTCAAAATATAAAGGACCTGGAGAGATTCTGTAAGAAGGAATGGTCTCAGATCCCTTGCCATATAATTTCCAACCTCATCAGGCATTATAGGAGAAGACTCAGAGCTGTTATCTTGACAAAGGGAGGTAGCACAAAGTATTGACTAAAATGGTGCCAATATTTGTGCCACACATATATTTAACAAAGATTTATACAGGGAGTGCAGAATTATTAGGCAAGTTGTATTTTTGAGGATTAATTTTATTATTGAACAACAACCATGTTCTCAATGAACCCAAAAAACTCATTAATATCAAAGCTGAATAGTTTTGGAAGTAGTTTTTAGTTTGTTTTTAGTTATAGCTATTTTAGGGGGATATCTGTGTGTGCAGGTGACTATTACTGTGCATAATTATTAGGCAACTTAACAAAAAACAAATATATACCCATTTCAATTATTTATTTTTACCAGTGAAACCAATATAACATCTCAACATTCACAAATATACATTTCTGACATTCAAAAACAAAACAAAAACAAATCAGTGACCAATATAGCCACCTTTCTTTGCAAGGACACTCAAAAGCCTGCCATCCATGGATTCTGTCAGTGTTTTGATCTGTTCACCATCAACAATGCGTGCAGCAGCAACCACAGCCTCCCAGACACTGTTCAGAGAGGTGTACTGTTTTCGCTCCTTGTAAATCTCACATTTGATGATGGACCACAGGTTCTCAATGGGGTTCAGATCAGGTGAACAAGGAGGCCATGTCATTAGATTTTCTTCTTTTATACCCTTTCTTGCCAGCCACGCTGTGGAGTACTTGGACGTGTGTGATGGAGCATTGTCCTGCATGAAAATCATGTTTTTCTTGAAGGATGCAGACTTCTTCCTGTACCACTGCTTGAAGAAGGTGTCTTCCAGAAACTGGCAGTAGGACTGGGAGTTGAGCTTGACTCCATCCTCAACCCGAAAAGGCCCCACAAGCTCATCTTTGATGATACCAGCCCAAAACAGTACTCCACCTCCACCTTGCTGGCGTCTGAGTCGGACTGGAGCTCTCTGCCCTTTACCAATCCAGCCACGGGCCCATCAATCTGGCCCATCAAGACTCACTCTCATTTCATCAGTCCATAAAACCTTAGAAAAATCAGTCTTGAGATATTTCTTGGCCCAGTCTTGACGTTTCAGCTTGTGTGTCTTGTTCAGTGGTGGTCGTCTTTCAGCCTTTCTTACCTTGGCCATGTCTCTGAGTATTGAACACCTTGTGCTTTTGGGCACTCCAGTGATGTTGCAAATATGGCCAAACTGGTGGCAAGTGGCATCTTGGCAGCTGCACGCTTGACTTTTCTCAGTTCATGGGCAGTTATTTTGCGCCTTGGCTTTTCCACACGCTTCTTGCGACCCTGTTGACTATTTTGAATGAAACACTTGATTGTTCGATGATCACGCTTCAGAAGCTTTGCAATTTTAAGAGTGCTGCATCCCTCTGCAAGATATCTCACTATTTTTGACTTTTCTGAGCCTGTCAAGTCCTTCTTTTGACCCATTTTGCCAAAAGAAAGGAAGTTGCCTAATAATTATGCACACCTGATATAGGGTGTTGATGTCATTAGACCACACCCCTTCTCATTACAGAGATGCACATCACCTAATATGCTTAATTGGTAGTAGGCTGGATTATACAGCTTGGAGAAAGACAACATGCATAAAGAGGATGATGTGGTCAAAATACTCATTTGCCTAATAATTCTGCACTCCCTGTATATCTACTGTATATATATATTTTATAAACCTTTGTTGTATTTGCAATTGTTTGATGTCCACGAGAGCCTACAATACAAAAGTGCACAATTAAAATCTTAATTTAAAAATCATACCAAATAGATAATTTAACCATTCACACAAAATACACTGGGAAATGTTTTTTGTAATTTTAAGGTGCATCAAAAATCGTAACAAAATTGTTCACCAAAAATCTTATTTTATCAAAAACTAATTTGTATGTAAATTAAACCGAAATAAATTGAATTAAATATGCGGAGTGTGAATTGTAATTTAAATTAAATGTGCAAACAGACCGTAAGAAATTTGTGCAAAATACAAATGTAAATTGTTGTTTTTGACGTAAAAAGGACTGAACACAGGTGTTCCATTGGCATGTATGAAATTGTCTCTAAAAATCCCAACCTAATTCTCTAAATATTTCCCCCTCTCACTGTTTTTTCTCACAACTTAAAAGGTGTCGAACTTTTAATTAAAATACTTAAAACACTGATTATTCTGAAAGGAAAACCTATGCATATGAAAATAACAGCATATTTAAGGTACTGTGCACTGAAAACAGCATATTTTGATTTGTATTAGACGTAATAGTAAAGTTTAAATGTGCGCCAGTTTCTTCCTGTGTTCTTTGCCCTTCATTGTGAACTTTTACATAGCAAAGAGATGTCATTATTTCTATAAGAGACATCTTGCCACTCGCAGGGACAGCCCAGTTTCTATCATAATTCCATGAAGACTGTCTTTGCGAGAATAAACCTGGTTTTTCACATTTTTGCTTGCAGATCTTTGATTATCGGGTCCTATATCTTTGGGGTACAGGTGATGACCATGGGTTGTCATCTCAGGGTTGGTTGTTGGCGCTTTCTGAGTTAATTGCAGCCCCCCACACACACCCACATATGAGATGGATAAATGGCATGGGTTGCCGGTGATGTCATATACCCAGAGACCCTAATGTATATGAGAAAAGCCAAATGTTTTTACTATAAAGTTTATAAAAAATAAAAAAACAACCTTGTTTATCAAACTATTAATTTATATATTTTAACAAGGGTGTCTTGTAATAGGCCATCAAAAAGGGCTAGAGACCCCCAAGACTTCTCATTTTAAAGCTCAGAAGCCCCTCTTTAAAATAAAGACCCTATATAGGTTTTAATAGCCAGGTGATCACCGTGGCAATAGTAATCACCTGAATAAAGAAAGAATAAATGTGGATTTATTTGAGTAGAGGCTCATGGGAGTCCCTATGTGCACATCAAAGTTAAATAACTATACCCAAAGGCCCTTTTTATATGAGTGTAACTTTGTTTTACTATATTATTTAGAGGGAAAAAAACTAAATTTTTACGACGTTGTTTATTAAAATTTGAATGCAAATATAAATTGTTTCACACCTTTTGATGTAGTGTCCTTACAAGTCACGATATATACATACAATAATGGTATAGTTTGAATCTGCTGTGTCTGCTGAAACCCCCCCTATATATATGTGTGATTTTCTTACTGAAAATGTTTTAAAGTAGGCTTAAAGAGACAGTCAACACCAAAATTGTTATTGTTTAAAAAGATAGATAACGCTTTTACTACCCATTCCCCAGCTTTGCACAACCAACATTGATATATTAACCCCTTAACGACTGACGACGTGCAGGGTACATCCTCTAAAAAAATACAGTATGTTGTCTGTCTGGAAAGCAGTGGAAGCGATCCTGCTCGCTTCCAGCCGCTTTCCGGTTATTGCAGGGATGCCTCGATATCGAGGCATCCATGCAATAACCTTCCTTGGCCATCCGATGCAGAGAGAGCCACTCTGTGGCCCTCTCTGCACCGGACATCGATGGCCGGTATCGTTGGTGGATGGGAGCCGGTCTGGGAGGCAGGTGGCGGCCATCGATGTATCTGATGATGCAAGAGGTGGCAGGATCGTGGGCGGGATCGCCAGGGGCGTGCACGGACACCCGCACGTGCATTGGGCGGGAGTGGGTGGGAACGGCTACACTACAGCAAATTTGTTATACAAAAGTGGGCTAGAGTGGGGTAATAATTTAATTTAAAAAAAGAATCTAAGGGATCTGGGAGGGGTTGGGGGATTGGTCTTTGGGGGGGAAGCTACACTACAGAAAAAAAAAAAAACATTTTTTGGTAAACTGGGTACTGGCAGACAGCTGCCAGTACCCAAGATGGTGCACAATAAGGCAGAGGGGGAGGGTTAGAGAGTTGTTTGGGGGGGATCAGAGAGGTTGGGGGATAAGGGGGGATCCTATACAGCAGCATATTAAAATATGCTATAGAAAAATTAAGATACCTTTTATTTTAGTACTGGCAGACTTTCTGCCAGTACTTAATATGCCGGGGACAATTGTGGGGTGGGGGAGGGAAGAGAGCTATTTGGGAGGGATCAGGGGGTCTGATGTGTCAGGTGGGAGGCTGATCTCTACACTAAAGCTAAAATTAACCCTGCAAGCTCCCTACAAGCTACCTAATTAACCCCTTCACTGCTGGGCATAATACACATGTGATGCACAGCGGCATTTAGCAGCCTTCTAATTACCAGAAAGCAATGCCAAAGCCATATATGTCTGCTATTTCTGAACAAAGGGGATCCCAGAGAAGCATTTACAACCATTTGTGCCATAATTGCACAAGCTGTTTGTAAATAATTTCAGTGAGAAACCTAAAGTTTGTGAAAAAGTGAACTTTTTTTTTTATTTGATCGCATTTGGCGGTAAAATGGTGGCATGAAATATACCAAAATGGGCCTAGATAAATACTTGAGGTTGTCTACTACACTACACTAAAGCTAAAATTAACCCTAGAAGCTCCTTACATGCTCTCTAATTAACCCCTTCACTGCTGGGCATAATACACGTGTGGTGCACAGGGGCATTTAGCGGCCTTCTAATTACCAAAAAGCAACGCCAAAGCCATATATGTCTGCTATTTCTGAACAAAGGGGATCCCAGAGAAGCATTTACAACCATTTATGCAATAATTGCACAAGTTGTTTGTAAATAATTTCAGTGAGAAACCTAAAGTTTGTGAAACAATTTGTAAAAAGTGAACAATTTTTTTTATTTGACCTCATTTGGCGGTGAAATGGTGGCATAAAATATACCAAAATGGGCCTAGATCGATACTTTGGGATGTCTGCTAAAAAAAAATATATACATGTCAAGGAATATTCAGGGATTCCTGAAAGATATCAGTGTCCCAATGTAACTAGCGCTAATTTTGAAAAAAAGTAGTTTGGAAATAGCAAAGTGCTACTTGTACTTATAGCCCTATAACTTGCAAAAAAAGCAAAGAACATGTAAACATTGGGTATTTCTAAACTCAGGACAAAATTTAGAAACTATTTAGCATGGGTGTTTTTGGTAGTTGTAGATGTGTAACAGATTTTGGGGGTCAAAGTTAGAAAAAGTGTGTTTTTTTCCATTTTTCCTCATATTTTATAATTTTTTTATAGTAAAATATAAGATATGATGAAAATAATGGTATCTTTAGAAAGTCCATTTAATGGCGAGAAAAACGGTATATAATATGTGTGGGTACAGTAAATGAGTAAGAGGAAAATTACAGCTAAACACAAACACCGTAGAAATGTAAAAATAGCCCTGGTCCCAAACGGACAGAAAATGGAAAAGTGCTGTGGTCACTAGGGGGTTAATATACTTTATAACATTCAAACCTCTAAATTTCTGTCTGTTTCTAAGCCACTACAGACCACCTCTTACCACATGATTTTTTATTAGCTTTTCACAACAGGAGACTGCTAGTTAATTTAGGTAGAACATACAATTTTAAAGAACTTTCCAGTTTTCTTCTATTACCAAATTTGCTTAATTCTCTTGGTATAATTTGTTGAAGGAGCAGCAGTGCACTACTGGTTTCTAACTGAACACATGGGTGAGCCAATGACAAATGGTGTATATATATATATGCAGCCACCAATCAGCAGCTAGAACCTAGGTTCTTTGCTGCTCCCGAGCTTACCTAGATATGCCTGTCAGCAAAGGATAACAAGAGAAGGAAGCAAATTAAATAATAGAAGTAAATTGGAAAGTTGTTTAAAATTGCACGCTCTTTCTGAATCATGAGAGAAAAATGTTGGGTTTCACTTAGTGCTCAAGTGATATCCAACATGAATGTTACTGCACACCCCTTAGAAGTCTGTCATTTGAGGGTTTTAGGGCACCTAATCTATCTGACATGCAGATGTTAGCCCGCTCTAGACTGTACCTGGAGCAATAAAAAATAACTGTGCTAAAAAATGGAAGCAATATTAACTGGTCTCAAACAATCTTAAAGGGACAGTCAAGCTGTGACTGATTCAAGTAGGGCATGTAATTTTAAACAACTTTCCAATTTACTTTTATCATTAATTTTACTTTGTTCTCTTGGTATTCTTAGTTGAAAGCTAAACCTAGGTAGGCTCATATGCTAATTTTCTAAGACCTTGAAGGCCACTTCTAATCTTAAAGGGACAGTCAAGTCCAAAATAAAACTTCATGATTTAAATAGGGCATGCCATTTTAAACAACTTTCCAATTTACTTTTATCACCAATTTTGCTTTGTTCTCTTGGTATTCTTAGTTGAAAGCTAAATCTAGGAGGTTCATATGCTAATTTCTTAGACCTTGAAGGCCGCCTCTAATCTAAATGCATTTTGATAGTTTTTCACCACTAGAGGGCGTTCGTTCATGTGTGTCATATAGACAACATTGCGCTCATGCACGTGAAGTTACCTAGGAGTCAGCACTGATTGGCTAAAATGCAAGTCAGTCAAAAGAACTGAAATAAGGGGGCAGTTTGCAGAGGCTTAGATACAAGGTAATTACAGAGGTAAAACGTGTATTATTATAACTGTGCTGGTTATGCAAAACTGGGGAATGGGTAATAAAGGGATTATCTATATTTTTAAACAACAAAAATCCTGCTGTTGACTGTCCCTTTAATGCACAATAGCACTAATATGATTACACTCCAATTGTAATCTAGGCCATAGTGTTAAAGGGATATGAAACCCAACATTTTTCTTTTGTGATTCAGACAGAGCATACAATTTTAAAGAAGTTTCCAATTTACTTATATTATAAAATAGTGCTGCCATCGAGTGCTCTTGCAAATGGATAACTTTCTTGCAAAACTACTGCCATATAGTGCTCTAGAAATGGACAGGCTCCTAAGCATATGTCTCTGTTTTTCAACAAAAGATGCCAAGAGAACAAAGAAATAAAAATTGATAATAGACGTAAATTAGAAAGTCTCATTATAGTGAAAAAATTACATTCTCTAATTCATTAGTTCAAGTAATTTTAGCACTAGTGATACTGGAAACCCTACGAAGGAGTTAATCAAATCTTAAAATACCACTCAGGAACCTTACTGAACTGCAGGTCCCAAGAAGAACCGATGAGCCAATCAGCAGTGGTCGGTGCAGAACCCAGCTGTATGACTGCCCAACTGATTTGCTCACCATGAGAGATGGGCGAATGTGCTGAAAATGTAATTTGTTTGGTAGAAAGAATAGTCCTGTGGGCATTCGTTTTGGACAATCGAATGTTGATAAGAATGAAAATCCATTAAAATTCAGTAATGTTATTTCTGGTCTTCGAACGTTACTTTAGTTTTCGAATGGTCATAATTAGATCAAATATCCATATTAGAAATTTTGAATGTAACATTCGATTTAACAAATGCTATTCAGAAGTTCGATAGTTAATGTGGGAATTTAGTAAACTGATACATAATAGATACAAATATATCAATTTGAATGTTTCTATTTCGAATATTGCAGAATTTGAATATTACATTTAAAGAGAGCATAAGAAATACTATTACAAATATATAGATTCAAATTTTTCTAATTCGAATATTGCTTAATTTGAATCGAATTATTAGAAAAATTTGAATTAAATATTAAATTTAAAGAAAGCATTAGAAATACTATTACATTAACCCCTTAATGACCACAGCACTTTTCCATTTTCTGACCGTTTGGGACCAAGGCTATTTTTACATTTCTGCAGTGTTTGTGTTTAGCTGTAATTTTACTCTTACTCATTTACTGTACCCACACATATTATATACCGTTTTTCTCGCCATTAAATGGACTTTCTAAAGATACCATTATTTTCATCATATCTTATAATTTACTATAAAAAAAATATAAAATATGAGGAAAAAATGGAAAAAAACACACTTTTTCTAACTTTGACCCCCAAAATCTGTTACACATCTGCAACCACCAAAAAACACTCATGCTAAATAGTTTCCAAATTTTGTCCTGAGTTTAGAAATACCCAATGTTTACATGTTCTTTGCTTTTTTTGCAAGTGATAGGGCAATAAATACAAGAAGCACTTTGCTATTTCCAAACCACTTTTTTTCAAACTTAGCGCTAGTTACATTGGAACACTGATATCTTCCAGGAATCCCTGAATATCCCTTGACATATATATATATATATTTTTTTAGAAGACATCCCAAAGTATTGATCTAGGCCCATTTTGGTATATTTCATGCCACCATTTCACCGCCAAATGCGATCAAATAAAAAAAATTGATTCACTTTTTCACACATTTTGTTACAAACTTTAGGTTTCTCACTGAATTTATTTACAAACAGCTCGTGCAATTATGGCACAAATGGTTGTAAATGCTTCTCTGGAATCCCCTTTTTTCATAAATAGCAGACATATATGGATTTGGTGTTGCTTTTTGGTAATTAGAAGGCCGCTAAATGCCATTGCGCACCACACGTGTATTATGCCCAGCAATGAAGGGGTTAATTAGGGAGCATGTAGGGAGCTTGTAGGGTTAATTTTAGCTTTATTGTAGTGTAGTAGACAACCCTAAGTATTGATCTAGGCCCATTTTGGTATATTTCATGCCACCATTTCAACGCCAAATGCGATTAAATAAAAAAAAAAGTAAAATTTTTCACAATTTTAGGTTTCTCACTGAAATAATTTACAAACAGCTTGTGCAATTATGGCACAAATGGTTGTAAATGCTTCTCTGGGATCCCCTTTGTTGAGAAATAGCAGACATACATACATGGCTTTGGCATTGCTTTTTGGTAATTAGAAGGCCGCTAAATGCCGCTGCGCATCACACGTGTATTATGGCTAGCAGTGAAGGGGTTAATTAGGTAGCATGTAGGGAGCTTGCAGGGTTAATTTTAGCTTTAGTGTAGAGATCAGCCTCCCACCTGACACATTACAACCCCTGATCCCTCCCAAACAGCTCTCTTCCCTCCCCCACCCCACAATTGTGCCCGCCATGTTAAGTACTGGCAGAAAGTCTGCCAGTACTAAAAAAAAAAGCTATCCTTGATAAAAAAATAAATTAAAAAAAAGCATATTTACATATGCTGCTCTGGAGGATCCCCCCTTAGCCCCCAACCTCCCTGATACCTCCCAAACAGCTCTTTACCCATCCCCCTCTAACTTATTAGTAGCCATCTTTGGTACTGGCAGCTGTCTGCCAGTACCCAGTTTATAGTAAAACATGTTTTATTATTTTTTTTTAAATAATTTTCTGTAGTGTAGCTTGCCCCCCCCAAAAGACCAACCCACCACCCCTCCCAGATCTCTCAGATCTACATATATTTAAATATATTTGGCAATCACTGCCACTTTTCTCCCATCATTTTTCTGTAGTGTAGCAGTTCCCACCCGCTTCCTACCCCCGCGCGCACCCTCGTGCATGCGTGCGCACCCGCGCGTGCACCCGGCGTTCCCGCCCACGATCCCGCCCCCCTCCACATCATACGGCCCATCGATGGCCGCCCAACCGCCTGCCAGACTGGCTCCCACCCACCAACGAAACCGGCCATCGATGTCCGGTACAGAGAGGGCCACAGAGTGGCTCTCTATGCATCGGATGGCCAAGGGGGGTTATTGCAGGATGCCTCGATGTTGAGGCATCACTGCAATAACCGGAAAGCAGCTGGAAGCGAGCAGGATCGCTTCCAGCTGCTTTCCAGACCAAGGACGTACGCCACACGTCCTCGGTCATTAACTGTATTTTTTTTGAGGACGTGTGGCGTACGTCCTTGGTCGTTAAGGGGTTAAACGAATGTTAGAATGTTATACAAACATTCAAAATGAACGAACAAACAAATGTGTTAAAATTAATTTATATTGCAAAATATTCACCCATCCCTACTTACCATTAATTTTCACTTGTGAGCAGCAGATCTCTGCAGCTCGTGTTTAACCCCTTTGTGTTGGTTAAACATATAGACTTGCAGAGTCATTTTTCCTTTACAATGGTCCTTGAAAGGGACAGTTTACTTGAAAATGTTTAGTGTTTAAAAAGATAGCTAATCCCTTAATTACCCATTCCCCAGTTTTGCATAACCAAAAGTGTGATATTAATACACTTTTTACCTCTGTGATTACCTTGTATCTAAGCATCTGCATACTGCAACGTTATCTCAGTGCTATTTACAAACTTGCATTTTAGTCAGTCAGTGCTGACTCCTGCATAACTCCATAGGAGTGAGCACAATGTTATCTATATACACACGTGGACTAGCACTGTTTAACTGTGAAAAACTGTAAAATTCACTGAGATAAGAGACGGCTTTCAAGGGCTTATAATTCAGCTTATAAACCTATCGACGTTTAGCTTTCAACAAAGAATACCAAGAAAACAAAGCAAATTTGCTGATAAAAATTTATTGGAAAGTTGTTTAAAATTGCATGCCCTATCTGAATAATGAACGTTTAATTTTAACTTTACTGTCTCTTTAAGCATGTGTATATGTACCAATAAGTCTCGCAGTTTGTAAATATGAGCAGCAGTTAAATTAAATTAATTTATAGTAACATGTTTCTTATATCATTTTTAAACTAAAAATAAGATTATTATCTAAATTTATTTTAGCAGAAGTGTAAAGATAATGTACTGTTGCTCTCGGCCACCATTTGTTAGAGTTTCTCCATAAAAATCTGTTTGACCACCTCAGTCTTCACATGATTGCACTAGATATAATTGCTTTTGTTTGGAATTCTAGGTTTCGGGTTACTCACATCGGGAAGAAGACAAGTATCCAAGGATCCCAGGACGACAGCAACATTAGCACTGAGCCAATGTCATCTGTTAAAGATCAGGATGAGTTGGATGGGGAAAAACCTCAAAATGGACTTAGCACACATGGGGACCATAAACATGAAAGTGAGGATTTGCCCAAAAATGGACCAGAAGAAGTGGGGTTAACAAAGCTTGAGAAGAAGAAAGGTTCTGCTATTAAGAGTGTAGCTAAAAACGGACTACAGAGACTGAATAAAAAGGCTCCAGTAACTTCTGTAAAGAAGAAAGGAGAAAAAGACAGACGGAGCAGTGCTCCAGAACAGACGGTGGCACAGAGAGAGAGGATTGATATTACAGATGTTAATGCACGCGAACAGCGCAAAGAAAAATCTCCTGTAGCAGGAGACTCACAGACAAAGCAGGTAATATTACTGAATATCTGCATATCAGTTAAAGGGACACTGAACTCAATTTTTTTCTTTCATGATTTAAATAGAGCATGCAATTTTAAGAAACTTTCTAATTTACTCATATTATCCATCTGTCTTCATTCTCTTGGTATCTATACTTGAAATGCAAGAATGTAAGTTTAGATGCCGGCCCATTTTTGGTGAACAACCTGAGTTGTTCTTGCTGATTGGTGGATAAATTCACCCACCAATAAACAAGTCCTTTCCATGGTCCTGAACCAAAAAAATTGCTTAGATGCCTTCTTTTTTCAAATTAAGAAAGCAAGAGAACGAATAAAAATTGATAATAGGAGTAAATCAGAAAGTTGCTTAAAATTGCATGCTCTATCTGAATCACGAAAGAAAAAATTTGGGTTCAGTGTCCCTTTAAGAACCTCAGTGGTACAAAAGTAGAATTGTTTACCATTTTGCATTTGGTCATTTTTCATGGGCTAGCCAGAATAATGTAACATGGTGCAATACTGATGTACTGTGCATTCTACTCTAAAGTGAGTGAATGAGTCTCAGGCATTTAGAATGAACTAAACTGAAATGCTTAGAATACTCCTCTATATTACTTAAAAACAGCATTACTTTCAAATGTGAATTATTTTCTAGGATAGAGAAAGGACACCATATTCTAAAATCTATTTAAAATATACCCTTAATTAAGAACTAATTTATATCTTCATAACTATAAGCAGTATGTGACTGTGAGCAATTATACCATGAGTGTTTAAAGGGACATTCTACTCCAGAATTTTTATTGTTTAAAAATATACATAATCCCTTTATTACCCAATCCCCAGTTTTGCATAACCAACACTGTTATATTAATATACCTTTTAACTTTGTGATTACCTTGTATCTAAGCCTCTGCAGACTGAACCCATATTTTAGTTCTTTTGACAGACTTGTATTTTAGCCATTCAGTGGTGACAAATAAATAACTCCACAGGAGTGAGCACAATGTTATCTATTTGCCCCACATGAACTAGCGCTGTCTTTTTGGGAAAAACTGTCAATATGCACTGAGGCGGCCTTCAAGGGCTTATAAGTTATTATATGAGCCTAACTAGGTTTAGTTTTCATCAAAGAATATCAAGAGAGTAAACAAATTTGATGATAAAAGAAACTTGGAAGGTTGTTTAAAATTGCATGCTTTATCTCAATCATAAAAGTTCAATGTGGACTAGAATGTCCCTTTAAAGGGATATTAAGGCAGCATCCCAGCCTGCCCAAAAACTGCTCTGGAACAAATGATAATGACACCCGGTAGAAATAAAAAAATGATTACACGCTTATACTTAGCCATTCAAGAAGCAAATAGTTCAGCAAAGTTGGTAATTTATGACAAATGGGAACAAGATTTAGCTATAACCTATGATAGAGAAGATTGGAGCCAGATTTTCTCCTCAATGAGGAGAAGCTTAATAGGGGCAGACCTTATCGAAAACTCAATAAAAACCTCATATAGATGGTACCTTACACCACTGAAATCCTCACATTACACCACACAGGGTAGTAGATTATGTTATCGGGGATGTAAAGGGATAGGGACCTATTTTCACATGTGGTGGGAGTGTCCAAAGATACAACCTACATGGGACAAGCTTACTCAACTATTTAAGGTGATTCTAGACGACTCCTTTACATTATCAGCCTCACAGGCCTTACTACATATCCCCCAGGAGTCACTGAACTCAATTACTAATAGATGGGTTAATATTATATGTACAGCAACCAGAATATGTATAGCTAGAAAATGGAAAGTGGGGGCTCCAGAATGGGGTGAGGTAATGATCAAAATTGAAGATGTTTATAATATGCTAGAATCAGCTGCATGGATACAAGGGACATCTGAGAGATTCCAAAACATGTGGATGCACTGGATTTTAAATAAACAGAAATATGTAGGTACATACAGATCAACACTAAGTAACCAATAAGGCTTTTTTAGGGCAATTAAATTGGAGAGAATAGGAACTTTCTTAAATATAGATATAGCGTTCTAAAGAAATCTACAACATTGTCACTGCTCGACGGGAAAAGTTTAAAGTTAAAGGTTTTTCTTTCTATACAGTTATGAAGTTTAGGTTTAGGGAAATGGGAGAAGAGGGAGGAGGCGGTGGAGAGGGAGTTAGGGAAGGCAGAGGGGAAGGGGGGAGAAAAATTGATGAAAATGATATAAACAGGGTGCTGAAAACTTTAATTGTTTTAAGAATACTAGGACATTGTAACCCAGCACACTGTTTTATTATGTTGTATTTGATGTGATCCATGACAATACAATTATTTCAACTAAAAGGATATTAAATGTGGCTCCTATGGTAAAAATAAATATTTTAATAAATCAAAGGGAATATAAAAAGAAAACGATTGTGTAAAAAACAGCAAATAACTTACTTGTTTTTGTGAAAAATTAGCACTTAGAAATTTTTAGTGTAGCCTCTGCCCCCAGTGTTTTAAGAGCAGAGAATTTTCAAAACCTACATTTTTATTCTGTTATTTCTGGCCATCAGCAAATCTGACTCCCTGTTATCTAATCTATTCACTAGCCTAGAGGTTTTATGATATCAGGCTACAACTTGCTACAAAGGCCTCCTCCTCCATTTAGGGCTGTGACAGGAAGCACACATGTAGTGTAAAAAATAAAAAAAAACTGGTAAAATCAATTTAAATAGATGAATAATAATACATATTACAATGAATTTATATTAAGTATAATATACTGCTTACTGCTTTTTTTATTACAACAATGAAACAAACTGTTTAACATCCATTAAATGGATAACAAAGTCATAATTAGACATTCATGATTTAGACAGAGCATACAATTTTAAACAACGTTCCAATTTACTTCTGTTATTTAATTTGCTTCCTTCTCTTGTTATCCTTTGCTGAAAGGTACTCTCAGGAGCAGCAAAGAACCTACGTTCTAGCGGTTGATTGGTGGCTGCATATATATAGCGATTGTCATTGCATTGGCTCACCCATGTGTTCAGTTAGATACCAGTAGTGCATTGTTGCTCCTTCAACAAATGATACCAAGAGAATTAAGTAAACTAGAAAATTGTTTAAAATTCTATATTCAACCTAAATCATGAAAAAACATTTTTGGGTTTCATGTCCCTTTAAAGAAGCTGTTGTATACAGATATTTAAATGGACACTCAAGTCAAAATTAAACTTTAATGATTCAAATAGAACATGCAATTTTAAACAACTTTCCAGTTTACTTTCATTAACAAAATGTGCACAGTCTTTTTATATTTACACTTTTTGAGTCACCAGCTCCTACTGAGCATGTGCAAGAATAAGTGTGTATGCATTTGTGAATGGCTGGTGGCTGTCACATGGTACGTGTATGCATTTGTGATTGGAAAGAATTAACAGAATATACGTTTTTTTTTTAAACACCCCCTGTATCATGTTATTGGCTAATTGCTGTCACATGATACAGGAGGTGTGAAAAAAGACATAACCGAAATTTGGCAGGGAAAAATTGTTCTTTTGGGATCCTTTGTTGAAAAGCATACCTAGTTGGCTCAGGAGCAGCAATACAGTACTGAGAGCTAGCTGCTGATTGGTTGCTGCACATATATTCCTCTTGTCATTGCTGCTCCCTAAAAAAGGATAGCAAGTGAATGAAGCAGCAATGTTTAAGCATGTATGCTCTGTCTGAATCATGAAAGAAAAAGTTTGGGTTTTTACGTCCCTTTAGCTATTTAGGGCCAGATTACAAGTGGAGAACTAATTTATTGCACGCCCGTAAACGGCCAAAATTCAACTGTTTACAGGTGAGGGATTAATAACCAGCCATTCAAGTGGCTGGTTATTGCTAGCGCAAGCTCTCTGTAGCAAATAGTGCTCAGAAATTTAACCAGAGATCAGATCTCTGGTTCATTTCCAAAATATCTCCCAATTGTCCCCAAAATAAAGTATATTGTAGTCTTTTATTTTTAAAAAAATGTAGCATTTTGAAAAAGCCACAACAGTGAAACACGTCAGTGGCATCTCTGCTCTCAATTTTTAAACTCTCATAAGCTTACTCAATGACCTAAATAATTTGAATGATCTTTAAAATTAATTATAGGCAAAACTTAACAATTTAACATTGGACCGTTTCGCTACAGTATTTACTCAGGCCACCTTATATTTAATGGCTTGTCAGATAGCTATTTAAAGGCTCTGTTTCAGATATTTTTCTCAGTTTGCCTACATTTATCTATGGTCATTAGAGTATGCTTTTGTGTTTTTTAACCATTTCTTTAATTTTATGTTATACCTAATAAAGGTTAAGTTTTAACTTCTTTGAATGTATCAGATATAAATTTACACATTGTTGCAGACACTGAGTGCTACAAGTGTACTCTTTGGGGTCTATTTATCAAGCTCGGAACGGTCTAAAGAGCGCTGCTCCATAACCTGTCCTCCTGCTCTGAGGCGGCGGACAGACATCGCCGAAAATCAACTCGATCCAATACGATCGGGTTGATTGACACCCCCTGCTGGCAGCCGATTGGCCGCGAATCTGTAGGGGCGGCGTTGCACCAGCAGTTCTTGTGAATGATAAATCCTGAGAGCGTATGCATTTATTGATGTGCGGCGGACATGGTTCGCTATAGCGGATCATGTCCATCCGCACAATGATAAATGGACCCCTTTGTTCAGCCACCTGCTGAAATAGCTTTTCTGAGTCAACAGCAGTACTATCCTAGGGCTTGTTTTGGGAGATCATCTGCAGTGTCTTAAAGGAACATAAAAGTGCAAAAAACAAAGCAAAAAAAAAAATGTATTATGTGATTTTATTATTGCAGTATTGTGTGCATGCTCTTTGTATGGACTTAACAGATACTTTAGCGACAATGCAGTAATAAAATGCTCCCCTTTAATGAAGCTATTAAGATCAGTAATGGCCAACTCCCAAACAAATGAGCAGCAGATTAATATTATATCCATTAAAGGAATAGTCTAGGCAAAATTAAACTTTCATGATTCAGATAGAGCATACAATTTTAAGCAACTTTCTAATTGTACTCTTGGTATTTTTATTTGAAAAGGCAAGAATGTAAGCTTTGGGAGCTGGCCCATTTTTGGTTTAGCACCTGGGTAACGCTTGTTGATTGGGGTCTATATGTAGCCACCAATCAGCAAGCGCTACCCAGGGTTCTGAAAAAAAAATGGGCCAGCTGCTAAGCTTACATTCCAGCCTTTTCAAATAAAAATACCAAGAGAACAGAGATAATAAGAGTAAATTAGAAAGTTGCTTAACATTGCATGCTCTATTTGAATCACGAAAATTTAATTTTGACTGGGATATCCCTTTAACAGTTACATATAAATGTATGGCTATTTAACATACATTAATGATATATTTCCTAAAAATGTCCAGCGCTTTGTCCTCCAGAAGGCTCACATTTCCTCGGGCCACAAAATCAGAATATTGTTGCAATTACAAATGCTTAGGCATTCTCATCTCTATTTATTTTATTTGCATTGGTGTGACAAAAAAAAAGTGGAGAAAAAAAGCCAAATCTGACACGTTCCACACAAAACTCCAAAAATGGACTGGACAAAATTATTGCCACCCTCAATTTAATACTTGGTAGCACACCCCTTGGAAAAATAACTGAGATCAATCACTTCCTCTAACCATCAATGAGATCCTTCACCTCTTTACTGGAATTTTGGAACACTCTTCTTTCACCAACTGCTCCAGATCTTTTAGATTGGAAGGGTTCCTTTTCCCAACCTCTGTTTTGAGATCTCTCCACAGGTGCTCTATGGGATTGAGATATGGACTCATGGTTGGCCAGTTCAGTACTCTCCAGCGCTTTGTCTTAAACCATTACTGGGTGCTTTTTGAGGTGTGCTTTGGGTCATTGTTCTGCTGTAAGACCCATGACCTCTGACGGAGACCCAACTTTCTGACACTGAGCCCTACATTGCGCCACAGAATTCTTTGGTAGTCTTCAGATTTCATAATGCCATGCACACAGTCAAGACATTCAGTGCCTGAAGCAGCAAAGCAACTTTTCTTTAAAATCCCCATTTCTTTTTCTGAAAACAATAGAATGATGGGCGTTACCAAAAAGCTGTAATTTTGTTTCGTCTGTCCACAGCACATTCTCCCAAAAGGATTTTGGCTTCCTCAGGTAAGTTTTGGCAAACTCAAATCTGGCTTTTTTATGTTTCTGTCAGCAGTGGGGTCCTCTTGGGTCTCCTACCTTAGCGTCCCTTTTCATTCAGATGGCAATGTATAGTGCGAGCTGACACATTTGTACCCTGTGCCTGAAGGACAGCTGTAATTTGTCTGGAAAGTGATCAAGGTTCTTTATCCACCATTCAACAATCCTTTGTTGCAATCTTTGATAAATTTTTCTCTTTTGTCCATGTCCAGGGAGATTAGCTAGAGTGCCATGGGCTGTAAACTTCTTGACAATGCTGCACACAGTGGACACAGGAACATTAAGATCTCTGGAGATTGACTTGTAACCTTGAGATTGTCCCTGCTTTTCCACAATTTTTGTTCTCAAATTGTCAAACTATTCTTTGCTGCTCTTTCTCTTCTCCACGCTCAGTGTGGCACACAGAGACACAAACAGAAAGGTTGAGTAAATTTTTCACTATTTTAACTAGTTGCCCGTGTGATTTCTATATTGTCAGCACCTGTTAATTGATACAGGTGAGTTTTAATTACAAATTTCAGGAGCATCACAAACTTGGAATGCAATTATTTCTTACAATTATGAGAAGGTAATTTTGCCCAGTCCTTTTTTGGAGTATTGCATGGAATGTGTCAGATTTTACTTTTTTTTCTCCACTTTTTTGTTTAATATCAATACAAACAAGATAAATAAACACGAGAATGCCTAAACATTTGTAATTGCAATTACAATTAAAAAAAAAATAAAAAAACAGTTTAAATTTTTTTTTAAAAAAAATGACAATTTTTTGGGCGAAGTGGTGCATTATCTGACAGAAATTGAGGGTGCCAATATTTTTGGCTATGACTGTATATGCATAGCATTTATCAGTAACTGAGCGTTACACTGCAAAATATTTGTGTACAACAAGAAATGTTTTAAAATACTAACTCTGTCATTTTGTTGTCACTGTTTAGAAGGTTTTGCAAATCAAGAGTACACCATTTGAAATGCCTGGTGGAATACATATTTATAGTGTCTTTTGTTATGACCAGTTATGGATAAATGTGAATGAGCTTGAGCTGTGATGTAACCAATAGAATGTAGAATTCTAAAAGGCAGTAGCAGACCTACTCAAAAGAGGATCATGGTGTCAAATCTTTTTTGCCCCCCCCCCCCCAAGTTTACTCAGTATTAAGCAATAGTAACAATATACACTGCTTTGTGTATTGGTTTTGAGAATGGATAGAATGATGGATCTGCAACCTGCACTAATAAAAGGACGCATTACGATTGTACACATTCTGCACAAGCCTATTTATAGACTGGCTGCTATGGGCCTGCCCAGATATTGGGCGCTGGTGCCACTGCACCATGGCACCAATGGTAGTTCCAAAACTGGTTATAGAGCAAGTTACATTTCCAAATCTACACATGCAAGTTAAATAATCATTGTGTATTGAAATTGAAAAGTTCTATTTTCCTTAATGACCTAATTTGAGGTTCATTTTGTTTTCCAGCTTAATTTCCTTTTAAACACACAAATATTTTCCGGCAGATTTCAGTGCAGTTTCTGCAGCATAGGAAGAGGAGAGGGCATTGGGTCACTGAACTGTCTTGCAGGGTAGTTAGTATTTAAAAACATGCTTTGTATATTGCAAGGAGCTTAGATGGTGCTTAAATTACCTCATATAGCTCATGCATTTCCTTCACAGTGATGAATGAGATTCACTTTGTTGGAAGAAAGCCCGCACATTGGGTGCCTGCACTTTATCTGCAGATACTAATGGCTTTTAGTGGCATCTCAGAAAAACAACTCTAAAGGACGTTTCCAATTTAATTATGACCTTTAAACATACTTCCATTTTTTCCCTTTAAGTAATACATCTAAAAAGCAAGATTTTGTTTTAATATAAAAAATAAATTTAATGTAAACAAAATTAACAGTAGCTTTGCAAAAATAATAATAATAAAAAAAAGGCTTTAGGCTGTAATTATCTTTATTGGTTATTTTATAGAAAAATTACTGTAAAACACAGCAAGGTTTTTATTTTAAAGGGATATTTAAATAAAAAATGTTATTTTGTGATTCAGACAGAGCGTATCATTTTAAAACAATTTCTAATTTACTTCTATAATCAAATTTGCTTTGTTCCCATGATATTCTGTGTTCAAGAGATACCTAGGTAGGCATCTGCAGCACTACATGGCAGGAAATAGTGCTGTCATACAATTTGAAAAAAAAAACAGTAATCAAAGCATTTATTTGCAGATCAGCGACACACCACTTTAAAAGCCTATTGAGACTGTTTGTTTATCTCCTTTGTTTTAGCCAATCAAGCACCATTTTTTTCTAAGCCTCTGCAGACTGCCCCCTTATCTTAGTTCTTTTGATAGACATGCATTTTAGCCAATCAGTGCTGACTCTTAAATAACTCCACGGGAGTGAGCACAATGTTTATCTATATGACACACATGAACTAGCAGTGTCCAACTAGCGAAAACTGTCAAAATGCAGAGATAAGAGGCAGTTCAACGGTTTAGAAATTAGCATATGAGCCTAGCTAGGTTTAGCTTTCCACAAAGAATACCAAGAGAGCAAAGCAAATTTGATGATAAAAGTAAATTGGAAAGTTGTTTAAAATTGCATGCCCTATCCTATTGGAATCATGAAAGTTTAATTTTGACTACACTGTCCCAGTGTTGTTTATGCTAAATTGGGAAATGGGAAATAAAGGGATTATCTGTAACTTTAAACTTTAATCATTGACATTAAGCTACCTACACTAAAAATGTCAACAATGCCGCATTGGCTATGGGAAAACAGTGTAAACAAAACATCTCCATGGGTGGGGGGTGGGAGAGACCTTCTCAGAACCTTTGAAAGGGTGTTTCTGCAGTAACTTTGTATACAATGCTTACCTTACTTACGGGTAGATTACAAGTCTTGCATTATGAGGGGTGCGGTGCTAACGTGCAGTTTTTTCTCACTGCTCACTTACCTGCAGCGCTGGTATTACGGGTTTTTACAAACCCGGCTTTAACAGGCAAGAAGTGAGCGTAGAGCAAAATAGAGCTCCACACTGCATTTCAGTACCAGCGCTGCTTAAGTGAGCGGTGAGCTGGTTATACGTGCTCGTGCACGATTTCCCCATAGACATCAATGGGGAGAGCCGGCTGAGAAAAAGTCTAACACCTGCAAAAAAGCAGCATAAATCTCAGTAACGCAGCCCCATTGATTCCTATGGGGAAACAAATGTTATGTTTACACCTAACACCCTAACATGAACCCCAAGTCTAAACACCCCTAATTTTACACTTATTAACCCCTAATCTGCCACCCCCGACATCGCCAAAAACTGCATTATACTTATTAACCCCTAATCTGCCGCTCCGGACATCGCCACCTACATTACACTTATTAACCCCTAATCTGCTGCCCCCAACATCGCTGACACCTACATTATATTTATTAACCCCTAATCTCCCTCCCCCAATGTCGCCACAACCTACCTACATTTATTAACCCCTAATCTGACGTCCCCAACGTCGCCGCCACTATTCTAAATTTATTAACCCCTATACCTAAGTCTAACCCTAACCCTAACACCCCTAACTTAAATATAATTTAAATAAATCTAAATACAAATTACTATCATTCCCTAAATTATTCCTATTTAAAACTAAATACTTACCTATAAAATAAACCCTAAGCTAGCTACAATATAACTAATAGTTACATTGTATCTAGTTTGGAGTTTATTTTTATTTTACAGGCAAGTTTGTATTTATTTTAACTAGGTAGAATAGTTACTAAATAGTTATTAACTATTTAATAACTACCTAGCTAAAATAAATACAAATTTACCTGTAAAATAAAACCTAACCTAAGTTACAATAACACCTAACACTACACTACAATTAAATAAATTACCTACATTAAATACAATTAAATAAATTAAATAAAATTAGCTAAATTACCAAAAACACTAAATTACAGAAAAATTACAGAAAATAAAATACAAATTACAAGATCTTTAAACTAATTACACCTAATCTAATAGCCCTATCAAAATAAAAATGCCCACTCAAAATAAAAAAAAAACCCGAGCCTTACCTAAGCTATCAATATCCCTTTAAAGGGCCTTTTGCGGGGCATTGCCCCAAAGAAATCAGCTCTTTTACCTGTAAAAAAAAAAATACAAACAACCCTCCCAACAGTAAAACCCACCACCCACCAACCAACCCCCCAAATAAAAGCCTAACTAAAAAAACCTAAGCTCCCCATTGCCCTGAAAAGGGCATTTGAATGGGCATTGCCCTTAAAAGGGCATTTAGCTCTATTGCTGCCCAAAGCCCTAACCTAAAAAATAAACCCACCCAATACACCCTTAAAAAATCCTAACACTAACCCCCAAAGATTCACTTACCGGGAGAAGTCTTCATCCAAGCTGCAAGATGTCCTCAACGAAGCCGGCAGAAGTGGTCCTCCAGACGGGCAGAAGTGGTCCTCCAGACGGGCAGAAGACTTCATCCAGACGGGATCTTCTATCTTCATCCTTCCGACGTGGAGCGGCTCCATCTTTAAGACATCTGGCGCAGAGCATCCTCTTCAATCGACGGCTTCTTCGGAATGAATGTTTCTTTAAGTGACGTCATCCAGGATGGCGTCCCTTTGATTCCAATTGGCTGATAGAATTCTATCAGCAGATCGGAAATAAGGTAGAAAAAATCCTATTGGCTGAAGCAATCAGCCAATAGGATTGGGCTAAAATACATAAGGTTCACCAGCACTGTTAGGATAAAAAAATTATCTTTTATTGAAGATCCTTTAAAAATAGCAACGTTTCGTGACCATATGTCACTTAATCATGCCTTCAGGCATGATTAAGTGACATATGGTCAGGAAACGTTGTTATTTTTAAAGGATCTTCAATAAAAGATAATTTTTTAACCTAACAGTGCTGGTGAACCTTATGTATTTTTGCATCATACAGAGGATTTGCAGTTTAACCTCATCACCGTGCACTATTAGTGGTGCTGTATTCATGAATGATATTGAATAGGATTGAGCTGGCATTCTATTGGCTGTTCCAATCAGCCAATAGAATGTGAGCTCAATTCTATTGGCTGATTGGATCAACCAATAGGATTGAAGTTCAATCCTATTGGCTGATAGCATCAGCCAATAGGATTTTTTCTACCTTAATTCCGATTGGCTGATAGAATTCTATCAGCCAATTGGAATCTAAGGGACGCCATCTTGGATGACGTCACTTAAAGGTACATTCATTCCGAAGAAGCCCTCGATTGAAGAGGATGCTCCGCGCCAGATGTCTTGAAGATGGAGCCGCTCCGCGTCGGAAGGATGAAGATAGAAGATGCCGTCTGGATGAAGACTTCTGCCCATCTAGAGGACCACTTCTGCCCGTCAAACTTGCCTGTAAAATAAAAATAAACCCTAAGCTAGCTACAATGTAACTATTAGTTATATTGTAGCTAGCTTAGGGTTTATTTTATAGATAAGTATTTAGTTTTAAATAGGAATAATTTGGGGAATGATAGTAATTTGTATTTAGATTTATTTAAATTATATTTAAATTAGGGGGTGTTAGGGTTAGACTTAGGTTTAAAGGGTTAATAAATTTAGAATAGTGGTGACGACGTTGGGGACGGTGGATTAGGGGTTAATAAATGTAGGTAGGTGGCGGCGATGTTGGGGCAGCAGATTAGGGGTTAATAATATTTAACTAGTGTTTGCGAGGCGGGAGTGCGGCAATTTAGGGGTTAATATGTTTATTATAGTGGCAGCGATAACCGGAGCGGCAGATTAGGGGTTAATAATTTTATTATAGTGTTTGCGAGGCGGGAGGGCCTCAGTTTAGGGGTTAGTGTATTTTTTAGCACTTTAGGTATGAGTTTTATGCTACAGCTTTGCAGCGTAAAACTCATAACTACTGACTTTAAAATGCGTTAGGAATCTTGTCGGTAGAGGCTGTACTGCTCACTTTTTGGCCTCCCAGGACAAACTCGTAATACCAGCGCTATGGAAGTCCCATAGAAAAAAGGCTTTATGAAATTTACGTAAGTAGGTTTGCGGTAAGGCCAAAAAAGTGTGCGGTACACCTATACCTGCAAGACTCGTAATAGCAGCGGGCGTAAAAAAGCAGCGTTAGGACCTGTTAACGCTGCTTTTTTTACCTTAACGCACAACTCGTAATCTAGCTGTTAGTACATTGTTTTGTTACAGGAACAGTGTAATGTAAAATTTTCCTAGTGATAAACTTTACCTTCATAAGTTTATAAAAATGTGTAGAAGTAGCTCGTTTACCTTTATTTGTCATTTGAAATAAACTCACAATAAACACTTCAGCTTATCAGTCAGAGAAACGTGAATGATGCATAGGCCAGTTTATTTACCAATTGGCTAAGCTCTCTCTACAGCTAATTTGCCACACTGGGGTCCTAACAGTGCATATTATTTGCTACCTTTTCCAAAGGGGAATTGCCAATGGCAATTTACCGGTGGTGAGTGAAAGTTAGTGAGTGAATGTTGAATCAACATTCACTCACTGTCTGAAGTTTGGTGGCATGTTGTAAGTAGCAAAGTTAGCATATTGTAGATGGAAAATGTACATGTCTATTGCAGCACTGACAAACACACATTTTGGGCTATGTGCTAAAAATATCTAAAGGGATATTGTATTTATCTATTAAAGGGCAAGGATATGTTATTCCTCTAGGGCAGTAGGAACACCATTAGTACTTACTTCTGAGAGGGTAAACAGGGGCAGAGAAAGAGAGACCGTAGAGAAAAAGTGAAAGTGGAGAAGTTAATGTTAAGAGAGAGTGGATAAAAAAAAGAGTGAAGAGATATGAGAGAAGGGAAAGCGTGTCAAGAGAAGATATGGCCTGAGAGAGAAGGGAAAGGGTAAAAGAGATTGAAGAGAGGAGAGAGTGAAGGAAGATGGTTAAGGGATAGAAGGGAGAGATGATAATTATTCCAAATAAATCTCCAGTTCTGCTATGACCTTTCATGACTGTCAGCACTCTCTGCATTCTCTCAGTTCAACAACTTCTTTTTTCTACCCAGCAGTTATCATCCACAGAACCCTTAGTTGATGTTACTAATAGATATGCACTTATTTTTGTTTATTTATTACTGTACATATGATTATTTAATTTGTTATGGTATAGAATTAAAACAATATTAAAAATGACTGCACAATAAGGTGTTTCTCAATGGCTAAACATATGCAGAAAGGGGATAGAGTACTGCATGTGGTGTGGGCGGTTAGTGGATGAGATCAAAAGTGGCAAGTAATATTTTGGCCTGGCTAGTAGCTTAGCATTTGAAATTTTGAGCCCTGTATATATGTATGTATACATATATACTATATATATATATATAAAAGTATATATATATTTTTTATATATATATATATATATATATATTCAGTATATATATAATGCAAGAAGACCTGTAGCTATAGAGTTGAACCCAATCTCTTATGGAGTTTGTACTTACAAAATAAGACGTGAATCAAATGAGGTAAGTGTAGCGTGTTCAAGGAAAGCCTGAAAGGCACATCTGTAGTAAGCCGCGCTGGTAGTCTGATTCTACTCACTGAATGTTTTGCAGTCTCAACGGATTTGGGGGTGGTCTCCTTCAGTGCCTCTTGGAGTGTGGCAGAAAAGTTGTTCAGCTCCACCTGGACTATGAAGGCAGACAAGAGGAAAAGAACCGACCAATAGTGCAATACTGTAATTTATTAGGATCATCCAAACAGACAAACAATAACCCTTTTAGACAATGCGCTCACATCTATGGACCTTCACCAGACAATGAGTTATTTAACTCGTACACAACACATTGTTAGGACTATGGGAGTAAAAAATAAACACAGCGAGTCTGCTTGTTAAGAATATGATGTTCTTATGAGCACCTTTTGGGATATGGTTGGTGGATGAAGCAAGTTTGTTTACATATATCATATAAAAACAGATAAGTCCATTGAATCCATTGACTGGATTGCCTTATTAAATGAAAAATAATATATGAATGTATTATCGTGGTATACAATTTATCATATATATCTATTTGTTTTTATATAGATTATAATAGGCTTGTGCTCATCCAATACTCGCATTTTGCTATCATTACAGTGGTGTATAGTTTGGGAACTATCACCAATTGTAATAGGATAAGGTTGCAAATAGGCTATATATATATATATATATATATATATATATATATATATATATATATATATATATATATAGGTACAGGCACACACTGGGCTTTTTATTGCTTCAATATGAAAATCATTCATAACGTTTCGGCATATTCCAATGCCTTTGTCAAATGTCAAACATCAAAAAAGACAAGTACACCCAACCACCTAAAACTACGGTAGTCATTGGTCACTAAAGGGATATGAAATCCAAATTTTTTTCTTTCATGATTCAGTATGCCATTTTAAGCAACTTTCTTTCATTTACTTCTATTATCAAATTTTCTGTATGAACATTGTTTCTGATTAAAATAACTATCAAACGGTTCAAAGAGCAACTTATTATAGCACTCATCAGAGCCCCTTTAATTAAACCAATTCTAATAAAAATATTTTTTTGTTTTCTTTAGGTGAACACAGAGGATTCTGCTCAAGGCCATTGAAATGTACTGTAAGTATATTATTTCATGTTAGTTGCAAAATAAACCCCCCCCCCCCCCAGCAATTTGTACATTTTAATTGCATCTGTTAAAAAGAAAAATGGACTACATTGCAAACGGTCTGTGTACAAAATACATGTTATTATAAAATGTGATGTAATGTATGTGGTTTTGAAGACCAGGGATATACATCTTGAAAAGCCTTATTAGTATGTTTATCTTATCTTGTTTGCTGTGATCAATGAGCAACAGATATAAATGAATGAGCAGTCACTGCAGCGTGTAGGATGGTAAGGGACCTGGGAATGCATCAATCCCTCTGGAAAGGCGTGGAACAACTACAATGTCCAAAATACAGTGCATTGCACACTTCTTTTCATTATGCATAATTTAACCTATTACTAGCAATAATATTTTCAGCTTGTTGTCTATTTAATACAGAGTTTCCACTGTAATGCTAAATAATAGTGATCGTCTTAGGAATCAAAATGTAATTTAGGTAACATTAAATGAAAACTCATTTTCTTTCTTTATTCAGATAGAGAGGCTTATTTATCAAGCCGTCAACCGCAAATACGCTGGAATTCCGCAGTGTAATTGTGGCAAGCCTGATTCGCCCTATTTATCAAAGCCTACAGACCGGCAAAAGTTGAAATATGTGACGTAACATACGATCCGTCGGTCTCAGTCTGACACAGATCGATGCTTACGTCATTACAAATGTTCAGAATAAAAATTTGGCACTATCTGACAACTTTTGCTAGTTATCAAATTTCTAACAGGTACGCTCACCACTATTCCGGCCCAGCATACCTGGTTTTAAATCTGCCACCCTGGAGGCCGCAGATGCCATAGGAATCAATGGGAGTCTGAAAGCAGCGAAAGCTTATGTTCGATTCTGCCAGATATCCCATTGATTTCTATGGTAGAAAACAAATTACGTTTACACCTAACACCCTAACATAAGCCCTGAGTCTAAACACCCCTAATCTGCCACCCCCGACATTGCCGCAACCTAAATAAAAGTTATTAACCCCTGTCCCACCACTCGAGGAACCCCACCGCAACTAAATAAATGTATTAACTCCTATCCCGCCGCTCCCCGACCCCACCACAACTAAATAAAAGTATTACCCCTATACCGCCGCTCCCCGAGCCCACTGCAACTAAATAAATATATTAACCCCTATACCGCCGCTCCCGGACCCTGCCGCAACTAAATAAATGTATTAACCCCTGGCCTCCCACATCACTACCACTTACTAAACCGATTGACCCCTAAACCGCCAGCCCCCCACATCACCATAAACTGAATTAAGCTATTAACCCCTAAACCTAAAAATTGGATCAGCCAACAGGATGAAAGCTCAATCCTATTGGCTTATTGCAACAGCCAATAGGATTTTTTCCATCTTAATTCCTATTGGCTGATAGAATTCTATCAGCTAAGCGGAATGTAAGTGACGCCATCTTGGATGACGTCATTTAAAGGGAAACTTCATTCTTCAGAAGACGTCGTAAGAAGAAGATGCTCTGGGCTGAATGTCTTGAAGATGGAGTCGCTCCGCGCCGGATGGATGAAGATAGAAGATGCCGTCTGGATGAAGACTTCTGCCCGGTTGGATGAAGACTTCGGCCCACTTGGATGAAGACTTCTGCCGGCTTCGTTGAGGATGGATGTCGGGTCTTTAAAAACTGTAAGTGGATCTTCGGGGGTTAGTGTTAGTTTTTTTTTAAGGGTTTATTGGGTGGGTTTTAATTTTAGATTAGGGGTTTGGGCTGATAAAGAGCTAAATGCCCTTTTCAGGGCAATGGGGAGCTTAGGTTTTTTAGATAGGTTTTTATTTGGGGGGTTTGGTTGTGTGGGTGGTGGGTTTTACTGTTGGGGTGGTATTTGTATTTTTATTTACAGGTAAAAGAGCTGATTTATTTGGGGCAATGCCCCGCAAAAGACTCTTTTAAGGGCTATTGGCAGTTTAGATTAGGCTAGGGTTTTTTTTATTTTGGGGGGGCTTTTTTATTTTCTTAGGGCTATTAGGTGTAATTAGTTTAAATATTTGATCATTTCTTTTTTATTTTGTGTAATTTAGTGGGGGGGGGGGTTTTGTAACTTAGTGTTTTTTATTTTGTAACTTAGTAATTCTTTATAGTAGATTTAAATAATTTGAGTAGGGTTAGGTTTTTAAATATGTAATATAGTTAATTTAATTGTTAGTTTAATGTAATTTTAGTATAATAGGGTAGGATAATCAATAGTTTAATATAGTTTAATGTAATTTAATGTAATTTTAGTATAATAGTTAGGGTAGATTAATGAAAAGTTTAATATAGTTTAATGTATTTTTAGTATAATAGTTAGGGTAATTAGTAGTTTAATATAGTTTATTTTAATTCTAAAGGTAAGTTTAAATTTATTATAAGATAGGGATGAGTTAATATTTAATGTAAAGTTAGCGGGTTGTTAGGTTTAGGGGTTAATAGCTTACTTTAGTTTATGGCGATGTGGGGGGCTGACGGTTTAGGGGTTAATAGGTTTATTAAGTGGTAGTGATGTGGGAGGCCAGGGGTTTAGGGGTTAATACATTTATTTAGTTGCGGAGGGCTCCAGGAGCAGCGGGATTGGGGTTAATAACTTTATTTAGCTGCGGCGGTGTCGGGGAGCAGCGGGATAGGGGTTAATATATTTATTTAGTTGCGGTGGGCTCCGGGAGCAGCAGGATAGGGGTTAATAACTTTATTTAGTTGTGGTGGGCTCTGGGAGCAGTGGGATAGGGGTTAAACATTTTAGTATAGTGGCGGTGTTTAGTGACAGGGTATTAATAAAGTTGGGAAAAAGCTGAATAGCAGCGAGATCGATGACTGTTAGTTAACAACAGTCCGCTGCTCATCGCCCCGTACTTGGTGCGCCGCTTTTTGACAGCTTTTTTGATAAATAAGGAGAGGGTATTCAGGTCCGCGGCCGCAATGTTTGGTGATGTTAGGCGAGCGTATTGGTGCCGGCGAATGCAGCATACTTGACGGCTTGATAAATAGGCCTCAGAGAATACAAATTTAAAAAAAGTTTCCAATTTACATCTATTATCAAACTTGTTTCGTTCTTATGTTACTCTTTGTTGAAGACATACCTAGATAGGTAGCGTGCACATGCCTGCAGCACTACATGACAGCAAATAGTGCTGCCATCTAGTTCTCTTGCTAATGCATAACATTGTTGCAAAACGGCTACCATATAGTGCTGCAGACACGTGCACACTAGTGAGCTTACATCCTTGATTTTCAACAAAGGATACAAAGAAAATTAAAACAATTAGATAATAGAAGTAAATTGGAAAGTTGTTTAAAATTGTATTATATATCTAAATCATGAAAGAAAAAAATTGGGTTTTAAATCCTTTGGTTGCTAAGCCATTTCCCACCTGGGTGCTAAGCTGGTTTTCAACTTTTATTAAATATATTTATTTGTAACTTTTTTTACAAATCCCCAAAACTTATACAGTTGGAAAGGTTAGGCGATTACCTTTCCAACAGTGGGTCTTGGGGGTCTGTAGCTGCTTAGATGCCTGAGATACAAGCTTCTAAGCAGCATGCCCCCATCTCTCTATACTTGTCATTGTAAACTTTAAATAAAGTTGCGCGGTGACGTCACCATGCAAAACATCAAGCCCCGGTGATGCCTGCCACTATACAGTCCAGATCGCCAAGGTGGGAGTAGGTGGGAGCCCCCAGATTGCCCTCAAGGTGGGTGAGTGCTAG
The DNA here is from genome assembly GCF_027579735.1 of Bombina bombina. NCBI lineage: Eukaryota > Metazoa > Chordata > Amphibia > Anura > Bombinatoridae > Bombina > Bombina bombina. Next base: position 959,737,558 of record NC_069504.1, read on the forward strand.
CGACGGCTCTGAGCCATCTTCAGCACCTGACTGGGACAATTTGTGACGGCTCAGAGCTGTCATTAGAAGGGACATGAAACCTAAAACATTTATTTTACGATTCAGATAGAGCATACAATTTTAAACAACTTTCCAATTTACTTTTATTATCTAATTTGCTTTGTTCTCTTGGTATCCTTTGTTGAAAAGGTAACAGGCTCGGGAGCTAGCTGATGATTGGTGGCTGCACATATATGCCACTTATCACTGGCCTAATAATACTACATTGCTGCTCCTTCAAGAAAGTGTGCCAAGAGACTGAAACAAAATTAATGTTAGAAGTAAATAACAAAGCAGTTTAAAAATGAAATTTTGGGTTTCATGTCCCTTTAACACAGGGTGGACTAGTAGTTTCTTACCACAGAATTAAAGGGGCTGTATATTCAAATCTAAACTTTGAATAGAGCATGACATTTAAAGATATTTCCAATTCACTTCTATAAATGCATTTAGCTTAATTCTCTTAATATCTTTGTTAAATAGTAATCCTAGGTGGGCTTAGGAATGTGCTTGTATCTTTAGCCATTGCAAACACTGCTGCAATAGGGGCCTATTTAAAATCAAACCAAGTCAAAACTCACCTCAGGTGGTATTCAAAACCAAGCTGTCTGGCTTGAGGTAACAGTTAATATATTTACCTTTCTTGTCATTGAGGATGAATGGATTTGGTTGGACCATTAAAGCAATTAGTTCACACAATAAATCCAAAGGTTTTAGGGGAATCATGCCAAGGTGAATAATAAATTATCTCAGTTTGTATAAGGTATTGATTAAGGCATGTAGATGATGTGGAGGCAAATTGTGATTTTATTTACTCTTAAAGGATTACTTTCTGTTATAATTTTTAAGCTAAACAACTAACATATTAAAGTTAATAAACATTAATTAAAACCTACTGACCTATATTTTCTCCAAAACGAAGTTTCATAACGTTCTAAAAGTTATATCTTTTATTCGCCGATGATGTCACGTTATCCTGCCCACTATTTTCAGCACTGTGTGTTCAAAATACTTAAAGGGATACTAACCCCTCATTTTTTCTTTCATGATTCAGATAGAGCATGCAATTTTAAACAACTTTCTAATTTACTCCTATTATCAATTTTTCTTTGTTCTCATGTTATCTTGATTTGAAAAAGCAGTAATAAAAGGTTAGGAGCCGGCCCATTTTTTAGTTCAGCACCTTGGTAGAGCTGCTTATTGGTTTGCTTCATTTAGCCACAAATCAGCAAGTGCTACCCATGTGCTGAACAAAAAATGGTCTGGCTCTAAAGCTTACAGTACTGCTTTTTCAAATCAAGATAGCATGAGAACAAAGAAAAATTGATAATAGGAGTAAATTAGAAAGGTGCTTAAAATCTCATGCTCCATCTGAATCATGAAATAAAAAAAAAATTGGGTTTAGTATCCCTTTAAACCAATAACTTTGTGTTTAAAGCGCCATTTTGAAACCTAGGTATTGTAAACGGATTGGTACAGAGCAAAAGATACCCACTGAGTGGGTTTGGAAAACAATTACATTTCCAGACAAGATTTCTGATATACGGTAGAGATATGTTAATGAATTGCTATTGATAAAAAGCGTATTTGGGGTAGTTAGTTAGTAACAGGCATAGAAAATATTTACTTACAGTGGCCCTTTAAAGACATACATGTCAGTGACCTTTACATATCTAAAGGGCATGAGTGAGAGTGCATCATGACAGTGAAAGAAGGTCCAGCCATGATGGCGTCCACAGGTGGTTCACTGTCCAAGGCAAAAATGTGGAGGCTAGGGGTGGAACTACCGGTTATGCAGCAGACACGATTGTTACTGGGCCCCCGGGAGGTCCCCCATCAGGGGGGCCCCAGCTTCAGCACAACAATTTTTTTTTAAAAAAAAGTTTTCAAATCCCCCCCCCCCCAGAATTTCTTGTGCTCCCCTCCTTGAACCCTCCCGAGAAACCATCATGGCGGCAGTGCCACTGCTTAACCCGGATATGGAAGCCACAGCAGCCCTTTTAAAGGTTGAGCTGAGACAACCGGACAAAACCATTGCAATTAAACAGCTGAATGAGCTACTGGACGAAGTGCTTAGTGTTGACAAGCCCACCGGAGAGACAGCGGATGCCCTGGAGTGGTGCAAGTGTCTACTGGCTGGAAGGGACAAGTTCAAGGACTTCTGTCTATCTGTGCATTCATATGATAATGCCACACACTATGTGGCCTGGTGTGGACTGCCAACTTCGTGGCCTATCGCTGCCGGACGTGTGAGATCTCCCCTTGCATGTCCCTGTGTGCCGAGTGCTTTAATTACAGGGAACACGCCGGTCACAACTTCAACATGTTCCACAGCCAGGCTGTGGGGGCCTGCGACTGCGGGGGCAGCAATGCCATGCGGGAAAGTGGGTGAGTGATAGGGGGGTTCTGGGGGAAGACATGGAGGTGCTGAGGGTGCGCAGGTGTATGTGACAGCTGATGCACAACCAGGGCATACGTGCTAATGGACATACTGAACAGGCAGGCTACAGGTGACCGCATAGAAAGATGTCTGTATAAGCTGGGTATTTGTTTATGTGCAGGTAAAAGTAACTATATGCCCAGCAGACAGTTTATATATTATATGTATGGTATTTTATGTGTAACTAGATGCATAACAGGCAGGTAATGTGTGTATAGCAAGCAAGGGTACCTGTTTATGTGTATGCTATATGTAACTATATGCACAGCAGGTATTTATAGCATAATCACAAAATGACTGAGTATATAAGCTGGGCCTGGGTAGCTGTTTATGTGAAAGATAAATGTAACTATATGCATAATGGACATATATGCGTGGCTATATAACAAGCAGGGTGTCAGTTTGTATGCATGCTATATGTAGCTATATACACAGCAGCCAGGATCACTGTGACTGTATAGCATAATGTCAAGAGGTGTATGTGAGCTGGCTTTCTGTCTATGAGCATAATATATGTAACTATATGCACAGCAAGCAGGGTTTGTGTGACATACTGACAAGTGGTGTATGTAAGCTGGCCCCTTCATCTGCCTGTGCCGCTGTCTCTTACTCCTGACAGTTTTAAATCAGAGCGTTGCCATGGTAACCTGCGGCAACGCTCTGATTTAAAACTATCATTTCCTGCTGAGCGGGAAAGAAGAAGCTGCCTGTGTAACGCAGTTGCCATACTGCGAAGTGGATCAGTGTCTGGACTCTGGAGGGATGGCATTATGGCTATGCAACCTCATCTGTGCATGTGCAGAGGGAGGAGTGCAGGAACTGTGCTCAGACACAACTTAGCTCAGTCAGTGCATTACAAGTCAGTGTCACCATGGCTAGCAAAGCTAACGCCGGCAAAGGAGACATGCAGAGCTTCATGTTAAAGGTATGTTTGGTAATGGTGCCACTGCTGACTTCAGAAACTGACACTCTACAATCCATACCTGTAGTAAGGGGGATCACTTTCAGCATGAATTTATTTATTTCTGTTTGGTTGTACTCCCTCCCCTGTGTCTCCCTCACTTCCTCCCCTGTGTTTCCCTCCCTCCCCTGGGTCTCTCCCTCCCTCCCCTGTGTCTCTCTCCCTCCCCCGTGTCTCCCTCCCTCCCCCGTGTCTCTCTCCCTCCCTCCCCTGTGTCTTTCTCCTTCCCTCCCTCCCCTGTGTCTCTCTCCTTCCCTTCCTCCCCTGTGACTCTCTCCTTCCCTCCCTCCCCTGTGTCTCTCTCCTTCCCCTGTGTCTCTCTCCTTCCCTCCCCTGTGTTTCTCTCCTTCCCTCCCTCCCCTGTGTCTCTCTCCCTCCCTCCCCTGTGTCTCTCTACCTCCTTCCCTCGCTCCCCTGTATCTCTCTCCCTCCCTCGTGTCTCTCTCCCTCCCGTGTCTTCCTCCCTCTCTCCCCAGTGTCTCTCCTTCCTCCCTCACCAGTGTATCTCTCCCTCCCCATGTGTCTCTCTCCTTCCCTCCCTCCCCTGTGTCCCTCTCCCTCCCTCGTGTCTCCCTCCCTCCCCTGTGTCTCCTTCCCTCCACTGTGTCTCCCTCGCCTGTGTCTCCCTCCCTCCCCTGTGTCTCTCTCCCTCCCTCCCCTGTGTCTCCCTCTAGGGTTGCGTGAAACCCGGACACATTATTCAACACTCAACAGCACGGTGGGCTCCTGCTGGGAAGTGTCATCCTGTAGAGTACAGTGTAGGGTGATCACGTGTTCCAGAATCAGCCCCTAGGTGCTGTTACTGCTGTCAATATTAGATCATTGTGTGTCACAGTCTAATCTACCTGAAGCCACTGCTGCCGCTATCCCTGAGCTACCACTATAAGCAGTAGCGGCACAGGCTGATGACATCACTCTAGGCTGATTGGCTGTATAAACATAGTCTTCAAATTCCACCCCGCAATCGCTTTACCTAGTTTACTTTAACTCTTGAACTTCTTTCATTTGCCCCTTTACCTGACTTCTCACACCCCTCCTGTGCCAGTCATGAAGTTTGCATCCTCCCCTTCACTCTGGGCTCACATCCTCACACACACAGTCGTGTGGCTCTGGGTTTGACTCCTGCATTGACTGCTCAATGTGTTGCCCCTGGTACTCCTGGACTACCTGTACCTGCCAATGTCTCTGTGGAAACTGCGCTTGAGCACTGCCTGCTGGTGGGTGCTGGCTGCTGGGTATGGCAACACAAAGGAAGATGCTGAAGGTCTGTTCTACTAAAAATTAAACATTTTATATTTCAGTGCTATACTTCCATGCCCCTTTAACAGAAGAATAAATCTCCTATCCCATCTCCCTATCTCCCTCCCTCCCCCTCTATCTCCCTCCCCCTCACTCCCTCTCTCTCTCTCTCTCTCTCTCTCTCTCCCTCTCTATCTCTCCCTCCCTCTCTCTCTCCCTCCCTCTCTCTCTCCCTTTCTCCCTGTCTCTCTCCTCATCCCTCCCCCTCTCTCCCTCCTTCTCTCTCTCCCTTCCTCCCTCCACCCCTCTCTCTCTCCCTTCCTCCCTCCCTCTTTCCCCCTTCCTCTCTCTCTGCCTCCCTCGCTCTCCTCCCTCTCCCTATCTCTCTTTATCTCCCCCTCCCTCTCTCTCCCTCCCTCCTCCCCCCTCCTGCCCCCCCCACGGGTGTTCGGGTTTGGCTTGAAGAAAAGGTGGCAACCTTATCTCCCTCCCTTCCCTGTGTCTCTCTCTCTCCCTCCATCCCTGCCTCCCCTGTGTCTCCCTCCCCTTTGTCTCTATATCTCCCTCCCCTGTGTCTCTCTCTCTCCATCCCAGGGGCGTTTCTCTCTCCCTCCCCCCATGTCTCTCTCTCTCCCTCCCCCCTGTGTCTCTCTCTCTCTCCCTCCCCCTGTGTCTCTCTCTCTTCCTCCCCCCCCATGTCTCCCTCCCTCCCCTTTCTCAAGAAAAGCAGCATCAACTATTCCATCAACTATGTACTCACTTATGTATATGAAATGTGTTCAGTGTCCTTTAAGGCAACCATATATACATCAAGTACCAAGTGTCAAAACATCCCCCAAATAAAAGTTAAAATGATTGTAAATTTTGTCTTTCAAATGCAGATTTTATGTAATTCTTAATAAAAAAGCGGGGCACTTCCAACAATTAGAATAATTCAAGACTCTTTATTCTTAAAATAATTACCATTTCATAATCATAAACATTGCATTGCATCGTTCCTATACCCACATATTTGTTTACTATCAAATAAATTGTACATATTTTTTTAAGATTGTTTTTATTGTGAAACAAACAAAGCATTACATGCACAAATGTGTATACACAATACATCAATGGATGGCATTAACAGTGCACAACCACAATTACCTTATTTAACTGTTCAAAAAATCAAAAGATAATTGTCCTTGTGATAGCAGGTGTGGAAAATAATGAGAATGAAAGTAGGAAAGACAAACTTAACTGGTAACGAGTGATGGGCAGCCTTGTCGAAAGGAATAAGCTGGAAATAGGAGAGGGATGAGAGGGAAGAGAGAGGAGGAAAAAAAAACAAGGAAAGGGGAAGTCCACCCAGAAGCAAGGCTTATAGACTTCTAAGCCCACAGTCTTGTCGGCCTAAGTAATCTGTTTCCATTTGTTCCAAATCTGGGAGTGTAGATGCAATTTATTGTTTTATGTAAAAATTGGGCTTTCCATGGATTCTAAATAATCCATGATTTCAATGACATCCTCCCATACAGGGGGTGTCTTGTTTCCATAATCTGGCAATTGTCAATTTAACCGCCATGAATAAGTAAACACCAAGCAAGTCAATGTGAGTTGAGGACGATTTGATGTCTACATGAAACAAGATAGTTTGCAGAGTGTTCCCTAGTTGAGGTTCCAGTCTAGAGCACCTGCACGAAAGCAAATTTCAGAAAGGTTGCAATATTTGGCATTCCCACCATATATGAGCCGGCGCCCCCACCATTCCACACCCCCTCCAACACAGAGGGGAAGTTGTGGGTGATATTTTAAAAAGTCTTAGGGGTGTGAGATGCCACTGAGTACATACTTTGATATATAGCTCTAGTAGGGTGATACAATGAAGAGCCTGCCTAGTAAGCACAACGGCCCTAGACCACCCATCCTGATCAGCGTGAAATTTAAATGCCCTCTCCCAGGATATGATGTAGGCAGATTTATAATATACCAGAAGATTAAGCATATCTCTGTATGGAAACAGAGAGCGCTCTTGGTACTCTCTTCATGAGTGCCCATCTTTTTTCCCAGTTGGTAGGTTCGCGCAGTGGCTGATCAAGGAATCCCCATGACCTTAGCAGGCTGTGAAGTCTCCAGAACTCAAACTGTAAGAGTTGTGGCAGATTGTAAATGGAGTTAAATTGTGTTAGGATGATTAGGCGGCCATTAGGAAACAGGTCAGAAATACAATTGATACTATAAGTTTGCCACAAAGATGGATGGGAGTCCTTAAGAGCCTTGAGTAAGCCAAAGAGGAAATGGATGGGCAAGTGGTGGGGGGCAATCTGTGGTAGCGACCGGGCTCTATCCCAAAAGCAAAGGGCAAATAAGATGACAGTGTTTTGGATATCAAAATAGGATCTAACGTGTTTGGGTAACCATATGAGATCAGCTAGTGGTAGTGAGCTGGGTAGAGTTGCCTGCTCCAATGTCCACCACTTGCTGTTGGCAGAATCAGTATTCCAGGAGAGTATATGAGCTAGCCTTGATGCTTCATGGCAGAAGGTTAAGTTTGGGGTGCCTGCACCCCCGCATAGAAGTGGCTGCTGCATAATTCTCGTGGCCACTATTTTAAGAATTAAGAGTCTTGAATTATTCTAATGAATGAATGTGCCCCTCTTTTTTATTAATAATTACATATAGTGTGCATTTAAAGGATAAAGGCCTAGATTACGAGTCTTGCGTTATGGTTAAAAAGCAGCGTTAAGGGGTCCTAATGCTGCTTTTTTACTGACGCTGGTATTACGAGCATTGAAATGACAGGCTCACCGCTCACTTTTTTGTCCAGACTCGTTAATACCGCAAATCCACTTACGTAAATTGCGTATCCTATATTTTCAATGGGACTTGCATAACGCCGGTATTACGAGTCTGCAAAAAAGTGAGAGGTACAGCCTCTCCTGTCAAGACTGGTACCGTATTTAAAAGTCAGTAGTTAAGAGTTTTATGGGCTAACGCCGTAACAAAAAACTCTTAACTAAAGTGCTTAAAAGTACAATAACACCCATAAACTACCTATTAACCCCTAAAACGAGGCCCTCCCACATTGTAAACACAAAGAAATGTTTTTAACCCCTAATCTGCCGAACCGGACATCGCCGCAACTATAAAATATATATTAACCGCTGCACTGCCGCATCGCAAACACTAGTTTAATTTTATTAACCCCTAATCTGCCATCCCTAACATCGGCGACACCTACCTACATTTAATAACCCCTAATCTGCCACCCCCAACGTCGCCGCAACTATATTAAAGTTATTAACCCCTAAACCTAAGTCTAACCCTAACACCCCCTAACTTAAATATAATTAAAATAAATCTAAATAAAATTTCTGTCATTCACTAAATTATTCCTATTTAAAACTAAATACTTACCTATAAAATAAACCCTAAGCTAGCTACAATATAACTAATAGTTACATTGTTGCTAACTTAAGGTTTATTTTTATTTTACAGGCAAGTTTGTATTTATTTTAACTAGGTACAATAGTTATTAAATAGTTATTAACTATTTAATAGCTACCTAGCTAAAATAAATACAAATTTACCTGTAAAATAAATCCTAATCTAAGTTACAATTACACCTAACACTACACTATAATTAAATTAATTACCTAAACTAACTACAATTAAATACAATTGAAAAAAATGATCTAAATTACGGGAAAAAACACACTAAATTACAGAAAATAATTAAATAATTAAATTTTTTTTAAAGGTAATTACACCTAATCTAATCCCCCTAATAAAATAAAAAAGCCCCCCAAAATAATAAAAATCCCTACCCTATACTAAATTACAAGTAGCCCTTAAAAGGGCCTTTTGCGGGGCATTGACCCAAAGTAATCAGCTTTATTACCTGTAAAAAAAAAAAAAGACAATACCCCCCCTAACATTAAAACCCACACACCCAACCCTTCTCTAAAACCCACCCAATCCCCCCTTAATAAAACCTAACACTAACGCCTTGAAGATAACCCTACCTTGAGAAGTCTTCACCCAGTCGGGCCGAAGTCCTCAACGAAGCCGGGCCAAGTGGTCCTCCAGAGGGGCAGAAGTCTTCATCGAAGCCGGCCAGAAGAAGTCCTCCAGACAGGCAGAAGTCTTCATCCAGACGGCATCTTCTATCTTCATCCATCCGGCGCAGAGCGGGTCCATCTTCAAGACATTCGACGCGGAGCATCCTCTTCAAACGAAGTCCAACTGAAGAATGAAGGTTCCTTTAAATGAGGTCATCCAGGATGGCGTCCCTTGAATTCCTATCAGCCAATCGGAATTAAGGTAGGAAAAATCCTATTGGCTTATGCAATCAGCCAATAGGATTGAACTTCAATCCTATTGGCTGATCCAATCAGCCAATAGGATTTTTCCTACCTTAATTCCGATTGGCTGATAGGAATTCAAGGGACGCCATCCTGGATGACGTCATTTAAAGGAACATTTAAATGACGTCATTTAAAGGAAGTGGTCCTCCAGATGGGCAGAAGTCTTCATCCAGGCGGCATCTTCTATCTTCATCCTTCCGGCGTGGAGCGGGTCCATCTTCAAGACATCCGACATGGAGCATCCTCTTCTTCCAACGGACTAACAACGAATGAAGGTACCTTTAAATGGTGTCATCCAAGACAGCGTCCCTTAGATTCCGATTGGCTGATAGAATTCTATCAGCCAATCGGAATTAAGGTAGAAAAAATCCTATTGGCTGATTGGATCAGCCAATAGGATTGAGCTTGCATTCCATTGGCTGATTGGAACAGCCAATAGAATGCGAGCTCAATCCTATTGGCTGATTGGATCAGCCAATAGAATTAAAGTTCAATCCTATTGGCTGATCCAATCATCCAATAGGATTTTTTCTACCTTAATTCCTATTGGCTTCAAATATTGCTGTAGGGACCTAAGTTTTACAATATCTACACTAAGTAGTTCAGGCTTTTTTTATTTTGATAGGGCTATTAGATTAGGTGTAATTAGTTTAAATATGTTGTAATTTTTTTTTTATTTTTTTTTTTAAACTTTTTATTTTTGTTGAGGCAAAAATGGCATATACAGACAGTCACATCAGACAGGTTACATTATACTCATGTCATAAGAAATGAAAAAGCAATGCGGAACAACTTATAGAGACATCAACACAAAAAAGACCAACATGACGTGATAATCCAGATACCTCAGTTTTGTGATAAGTTTGTAGTGTCCTCCAAACAAACAGGTCCGCTCAAGGGACCAGAGACTGTAATGACATGCTAATGGAGCTAATAGTAAAAAGTCTAGTTTCAGCAAGTATAAAGTAGAGGTAATATTTGAATTGTAGCTACAATCTCAGAATATAATTAGAAAGGAGGGCACCCAAATTAATCTGAGTCAGCGTCAGCCACCATCAGTCACAGTAAACTGAGAAATATGTTGTGCCAAAAAGATTCCTCAGCTGGCAGTATAAGCATAGATGGATATTAACATAGAATATTTGTATTAATGTACATATTAGTAAAAGTATTAGTCTAGACAATTTTAAAGTATTCCCGGAAATCATAATAAAATTATATGAACTTGTTGCTTATAAGTAATAAAGAAAATACATATGAACACGACAATATTGCTGGTGCTAAAGCCAGAAAAACCTATTTACATATAAATGGGAGAAACGTTAAGCAAGGTTCTTCAAGCTGGGCAGAGACTGCGTAACTCTGCCAAAAAAAAGAGTGCAGAGGATAAAGGTACTTATCCCTCACGCACAAGAGGGAGGGGGGTGCACAATAGATTCCAGTAACAATACAAAAATCTGCCCATTCTTCAGACTTCTCAAACTGGAAGATATGCCATAAGGCACCAAGCCAATGGTCATCCTTTAGTATAAGGTATGGATGTGGTGATCAGTAATATAGTAAAAAAATAATTAACCATTTATGTATTAACAATAAACTAATGGCTATCAGGCTTAATACATACTAGGTGAGTTCCAGGATATGACCATGGGCCAAGTATTCATTGCATGTGCACCCTAATCAGCTGAAGGCTTAAGACAGAGGGGACTCATGTTATAAGAAAAATGTATTTATTATTATATAAAGACTGTAGGAGCTTAAGTAGGAAAGTTACAAGTATGGAATCTACATAATTTCAGAACATGTGTCTTTATAAATCTAAAATCACCCCACTTACTATATACAAGATATTAGATCTGTGACCGTGAGTCAACCACTTGTAGGAACCAAAGGCCATCAGACTAAATACAGATTAGGTGAGGTGCAATGTATAATCATGGGTTAAGTATATATTACTGCTAAACTATTAGGAGACTAAGACACATGTGTAGGTGGTTATATTGTAGGGTCACTATTGGCCTATCAATTAGGATACCTTACCAGGTAATAAAAGTTTTCACATGCTATAGCTTACAACCGTTTTGAAACCATTATAAGGTTACAATAGCTGATGTATAATAACCCACTTGGGTAAAGTGTGAGTCAGATATTGTGTCAGTAAATGATATGTGCAGATAGTAGTCCATAAACACAACACCACCTATACAAACACATAACCAATAAGAATTCTCAAAGAATATAAAAGTAAAGCATCCGATTAAGTAAAAATAAACTAGAACAAACATTCTAATATAAATAAACAGATAAATAGTGTTAGGTACTCCAAGGCTATACATATATGAAGCACTACAGAACAAACCCTCAGAGTCACAGTGGTAAAGGTAGTCCCTCATACGTGTGTCCCGTAGTAAACTTCCTATACCCAGTGCTGCACAGATCAGAGAGTCCCACCGTGACCATACTTGCAGGCACTCTGGTACCAGGGCCATGTGTGACTACCCTACTCCAGTCTGGACAGCTAAGAAGATGGTGGCAATTTGATAGATCTGATCAGTATAGATCGCACATGGATCGGTAAGGTAAGTCTGTGTGACCAGCCAGGTGACAGTTCCTCCGAGTAAAGAACGGATATCGGACATCAGGCACTGAGTACCGCAGTCTTCCTACGGGCAATTGCGCAGCAATAGAAATCTGTTCTTATGCAGGGAGAGGTGTCCCAGCGTTAACAGCATGGGCTGAATTTGTAGACTCCCCCCTGTCACCATCTCAGCTCGCGTGTCATCCTCGGCCTCCATAGAGCCAGCAGAAGCTCCCCGGATGAGAACCAAGGCAGGCAGGGAGGTCCCACAGGGATCCAGTCGCACACAGACCTCCAGAGTCACAACAAGATGTGGGCTTCTATCTAGACGTGCTTCACCACACCATTTAGGTAAATCTGTATTCATCCCTCCTTTGTTCTTGAGGAACTCCATCTCCGTTGCAGAATGCCTAGTGGTAGACACTTGGGTAGGACTCGCAGGGGTATCAGGAGCCACAAGAGGCTCATTATCATCTCTGTCTGCACCCAGGGGTCTGGTAATCGATATGAGCCGGTCCAATCTTCTCAACAGATTGCGATCAAATTTGTCAAAGAGGGCTAGTATAGCCATGTGGGAACCCTCCATGTTCACACCACCTCGTAACTAGGCCGCACCTTGTAGATTAGACAATAAACTGAGGAAGCGCTCCCAAATCTTGCTCCAATTTGTACAGCAGGGTTTTAGGTAGAGGGAGATTATGTTTCTACCCTTTATGGGCTGCTATGTCAAAAGGAGCCCCAAAAATCTATGATAAAGCCAGGAGCTACTGTTCTGTGCGTCTAGTCACCTCGGCGGTTAGCTCCGCCCCCCCGTAATTTGCTTTTTATTTTCTGTAATTTAGTGGGGGGTTTTGTGATTTAGCAAATTTAATTTAATTTATTTAATTGAATTTAATTTAGGGAATTTATTTAATTGTAGTGTAGTGTTAGGTGTTAGTGTAACTTAGGTTAGGTTTTATTTTACACGTAACTTTGAATTTATTTTAGCTAGGTAGTTATTAAATAGTTAATAACTATTTAATATCTATTCTACCTAGTTAAAATAAATACAAACTTGCCTGTAAAATAAAAAATAAACCCTAAGCTAGATACAATGTAACTATTAGGTATTTTATAGGTAAGTATTTAGTTTTAAATAGGAATAATTTAGTTAATGATAGTAATTTTATTTAGATTTATTTAAATTATATTTAAGTTAGGGGGTGTTAGGGATAGACTTAGATTTAGGGGTTAATACATTAAATATAGTGGTGGCGACGTTGGGGGCAGCAGATTAGGGGTTAATAAGTGTAGGTAGGTTGCGGCGACATTGGGGACGGCAGATTAGGGGTTAATAAGTATAATGAAGGTGTCAGCGATGTCAGGGGTGGCAGATTAGGGGTTAAGAAGTGTAAGATTAGGGGTGTTTAGACTCGGGGGTTCATGTTAGGGTGTAAACATAAAATGTTTTTCCCCATAGGAATCAATGGGGCTGCGTTACTGAGCTTTACGCTGCTTTTTTGCAGGTGTTAGACTTTTTCTCAGCCGGCTCTCCCCATTGATGTCTATGGGGAAATCGTGCACGAGCACGTACGACCAGCTCACCGCAGACTTAAGCAGCGCTGGTATTGAAGTACGGTATGGAGCTCAATTTTGCTCTACGATTACTTTTTGTCTTTTAACACAGGGTTTGTAAAAACCCGTAATACCAGCGCTGTAGGTAAGTGAGCGGTGAGAAAAAACTGCTCGTTAGCACCGCACAGCTCATAACGCAAAACTCGTAATCTGGCCGAAAATTTGCTTAAAGGGACATTGTACACTAGATTTTTCTTTGCATAAATGTTTTGTAGATGATCAATTTATATAGCACGTCTGGGAGTGTTTTTGTAACAATGTATAGTTTTGCTTACTTTTAAATAACATTGTACTGATTTTCAGACTCCTAACCAAGCCCCAAAGTTTTAGATGTACACTGATGTCTACAGATTTCTGTGGCTTCTGTTTGTATTATGGGTCTTTTCATATGCAGGGGAGGGGGGTTCTGCTCTCAACCCCTTTCAGTGGTTGTCCCATCCTAACCTCATCAACAGTGCTAAATTGGGTGCTTTTAAGTAAGTTTCTTAAAAGGTTTTATAGTGGATTTTTAGATCAGTATCTGTGCATTATTATTTATAGTAGTGTCTATTGCATGCAGTTAAATGAAAATTGGTGTATATTGTCCCTTTAACAATTTGATAAGTCAGTTCATCATCAGTTGTTTATGCAATTCAGTCTCTGTAATAGTTTTGCAATAATAAAAAGAACTTTGTTTTAAACTAGAATTGTGGCTTTTTGTGGAGGGCATAATTTTAGTTTGAGATATGGAGGCAAAGTAAAGCAAAATAAAATTAAAATCAATGTCAGACAAATGCACTGTCTTTGGTTTTCGTAGAATGTTAGATTTTTTATGATTTACATGAAGGACATTTGGGTAATTAGCAATGATATCTGTGTGTGTGTCTTCCTTGCCTGAAGCATTTTCTAATAATTTATGGTTTGATATCAAATCCTTTTTTGAGGACAGTCTTGACAGCTCTGACAAGGCTAGAATTGTCATCATTTTAAAAGCTATTTAATGAAATGCTATGTATTGTTGTCATAACATCTGTATCATATATTATTATTGTAAACTGGCATTTGTCTCTAAAGAAACATAGGGGATCGTACAGAGACATTGTACTCAATAATTATATTATCCATATGAAACAGCAGCACTTAAATATATTAGCATCTGTTTTATCTGAACAAATAAGATGTTTAAATTGAAAATTAAACTAATACATCAGTAATAATTGTGAGCTTTGTTCTAATGTTAATTGGCTTACAGATTCTTCCTACTGATGTAGGAAGTACTAAGTATAGGCAGAAAGTGCCTAACAGCAAATAAGTTTTAGTAGGAAGTACATAAACTGCTTTTCCTTCACATTTTATTCATGCAAAAACAAAAAAAAACATGTTTAGATTTCTTTTCAAGTGCAGTGTGCCTTTAATATTTTAAAACAATTTGATAATTATGGCCTAGATTACGAGTTTTGCGTTATGGTGCTGTACGGCTATTACCACTGAAAAATGAAAAAATGCGGTGGTATAGCTATACCGCAAGCATTTTAGCCTGTATTGCAACCTCTATTCCGCACTCAAAAATGACGTTTGAGTGCAGGATTTTCCATAGCGCCGTATCACAGGTTGTGCGGTCCGGCTAAAATGCTTGCGTTACAGCCTATACGAACATGATCCATTCCGCCATCTGAGACCAGTAGTTATGGATTTTGCGAATCAAAAATGTTTCACAAAACTCATAACTAAAATGTTACAAAGTACACTAACACCCATAAACTTCCTATTAACCCCTAAACCGCCACCCTCCCACATCGCAAACACTATATTAAACCTATTAAACCCTAATCTGCCGCCCACCCACATCATGACTATTAAAGAAACCTATTAACCCCTAATCTACCGCCCACCCTCATCGTCGACACTAAAATAAGCCTATTAACTCCTAAACCGCCTCCTCCCACACATCGCCAACACTATATAAACCTATTAACCCCTAAACTGCCGGCCCCCCACATTGCCAACACTATATAAACCTATTAACCCCTAAACAGCAGCCCCCCAAATTGTACCTAATAAACTAAACCTATAAACCCCTAAACCGCTGGACCCCCACATCGCAAAACACTCAATTAAACTATTAACCCCTTAACCTAATACCCCCTAACTTTAAATTAAAAGTTACAATATAACTATCTTTAAAACTATAAAAACTTACCTGTGAAATTAAAAAAAACTAACATTAATCTATAAAGTAACCTAACATTACTATTCTAATAAAATAAAAAAAACGACCAATTAAAAAAACCTAAATTACAACTTTATAAAAAAAAAATACTACGAAAAAAATAAAAAATCTAACATTACAAAAAATAGTAAACACTAAATTACGAAAAATAAAAAACTCAAATTTTAAAAAAAAATTAAAAATAAAATTATCAAAAATAAAAACAATTATGCCTCTAATAGCCCTATAAAAATAAAAAGCCCCCTAACCTACAATAAACTACCAATAGCACTTAAAATGGCTTTGTGTAGGGTATTGCCCTAAGTTAAACCTAGAAAAAAATATACAAAGACCCCCACACATAAAACCCCCCCCACCCAACCAACCCCCCAAAATACAACGAGAAGTCTTCATCCATTTTGTTTTTTTATTTCACAGGTTTTTATTTATTTTAAGATAGTTATATTGTAACTTTTAATTTAAAGTTAGGGGGTGTTAGGTTTAGGGCTTAATAGTTTAATTTAGTGTTTTACGATCTGGGGGTCCAGCGGTTTAGGGGTTAATAGGTTTAGTTTATTAGTTACGATGTGGGGGGCTAGCGGTTTAGGGGTTAATAACTTTATTTAGGTGTCGCGCTTTTGGGGGTGGCGGATTAGTGGTGTTTAGACTAGGAGATGTCTATGGGGGAAAGCACGCACGAGCACATAAACTCAGCCCTTGGCTTTTGTGCAGTATGGAGCTTATCGCACCATACCGCACAGCACACAGAGGTTTTTCAGTAACTCGTAATGGCAGCGCTATGGAAAGTGTGTTACCGCTCATTTTATTGCGTTCCTTACGCACCCAGTATAGTGCAAAACTTGTAATCTAGGTGTTGTTAACAATAGGTTTTTACCATTAAACGTAAGACTGTAGATTTTGAACTATTTACAAAAGATATGTTGATTGGTGATCAGTTTTACATCCTCATATGAAGATAAATGTACATTTTGAAGGTGCCAGCGGCATAGATGTTCACAGGATTACCCTTTCTGTTCCAATATATAGATGATGTCCCAGAGCTTCCAGCAAATGATGCACACAACTTCAAACAAGATCTCATTCGTACTGCAAGAAGATGCAAGGATAATATGATGCTGCATATGAAGATTTGTAACATAGTCATGGCTGGTATCAAAAGATACAAAATGGACAAACTGATAAGCTTGTTTTTAACAGAAAATGTGAATGGTCTTTTGTACATATATGAGCATATTATGATGTACCTTATAACACATTTAAGTCATAAAATTGTTAATCATTATTAAACATACCTTTGTATAAAAAGCTTCAAAAATGAAGAATCTTTCTTCTTTATATCTCCCAAAACAAATCTTGCTTAATCTATAAATCTTGTAAAGGAGAAGGTAAAAATAAAAAATTCTAAACAGGAAATATTTAAATTCAGATGCAGTTACAAAGATTTATAGATATGACAGCTAAGTTTTTGCAAAAAATAGTTTATTATTATATGTTAGTTCAAAACTCATGTTAAATGTTTGCCAAACAGTTTTTGCAAAAAAAAACAAACAAAAAAAAAACTTCTAATTATTCTTTTATCAAAAATAACATTTAATTGTAACATTCAAATGTTGGTTCTATTAGACTTAAAAGTAAGTCAATGAAAGCGGAATAAAGCATCTACTATTTCTTTATTCAGTTTATATGGACACTAGCTGTATATAAGGCATTTGTAAATATAAAACATTCATTTTATTATTGTTGTTGTACATTGATCTATTTTTATTAAAGAGACTTGAGCATGCAGTGACATATTAAATGCACATTAAACACTAAGGCCCTGATGTTCAAAACATTGCAGCCCGACGGTCCTTCGAATGTTTAAACAAAAGGGGCGTGTCCAAGCAATGCCGGCGAGTGGCGATGTCGCTCCTATAGAAGTCAATGGGAGCGTGACATCACCGCCCACATTGTCGACATAGCCGCTCGTTGGCATTTTACTGCAGAGGGGACCCTATTCGAAGTGTGCTTACACAGCGCAAACAGTGTGCTCACTGAAACTGAAATTAGTTTACGTGTAGGCACACTTCAAATATTGCCGTAGGGACCTAAGTTTTACAATACCTACACTAACTAGCTCAGGCGATACCACCCTCGCAACCTGCACTTTGCTGCTTTGAACATATTGATCTTATGTCGATGTGTCCAAAGCAAAGTGCAGGCTGCTCCCTCTAGCAGGCCTCGCTAACTCTCCATAAATGCCTATTTCTACGTCATGCCTAAGCTACACTCCCCCTGCTCCGCCTCACTACCGACCGCCAACACCTACATCATGGCTAACCTACACTCCCCCTGCACCGCCTAGCTAACTCACCCCTGACCTCCTACAACTACGTCACGCCTAAATTACACACCCCTAAAATGCCCAGCTAAGTCCCTAATACCACCTACACTGTCGTCATGTGTAAACAACACTTCCCCTGTAACGCGGCATCTAACTGCCTACTGCAAAAAAATAACTAAGTATAATCAACTATACTATAAGTAATAAACATTTTTATAACTATATAGCTAGTTATCATCAATGTTTAAATAATGCGTCACAGCTCGGCCTATCCAGGCTTCTGGAACTCAGTGCCAAACTGGAATTGAGCCCTAGACCGCAGGAGGACCAGAAAAACCTGCTGGGCCTTTCTGGGCTTCTGAAACTCTGGACCGGAATTTAGCTTGGCTCAATTCTGGTCCGGCACTGAGAACCAGGAGCCCGGATAAGTCAAGCAGGTTTTTCCAGTGCTGCCAGCATTTTAGCGCATCTCTGTGACAAAATATGCATTTTCATGTTGTTTAAAGTATTGGAGATATCTTAAAAGAAGTCTAATAGCTGCTTGCTATTATTTCAATTATAAAGATATATTTGAAAATATATGTTTATGTTTAAAATAATATTAAGCAAACATTAAATCCCTTTTAAGATATCTACAATAATTGAAACAATATGCACTGTACATGACAAAGCATAGTATTTAAACATTAATCCCTAATCTGCCATAACCTAAAACTAACTGTAGAAGCTAAGGCCCAAAACATAAATATTCAATATTCAATATTTATATTTGCATATACATTAAAATGTGATTAATGTTGATAGTTTTTTTTATTATTTTTAATTAAAGACAGTATATTACTGACTACTGTAACATAAATATATATTTACATGTATATCTATGTTATCTTATACAATAAATGATTTTGTAACGCGTCCGTCACCGTCAGTTGCGTGTGCAGCCAAAAGAATGTTGGCTGCGCGTTACAGCTTCAGGAAGCTCCAGCACTCTTAGGTGTTATGTTACAGCCGAGAGCTGGGGCTTCTGGAAGCTTCAGGCATCTGTCGCATATGGAACCAGAGTGAGATCGGTGCTCCGCCTCCATATGAGAGCAGTTGCCTGATCGTAACCAATGGTGACACTTTGTGTGTCACCGTCTTTAACGATCTGCTGGTGCCGGCGGGAGGTGTGGGTGGGAGGCAGGTGGCAGGTGGGCAGCTCAGCAACGGAGGAGGGAGGGAAGGGGAGGGAGTGCCCTATGCTACAGTTATTAAAGGAACAGGAAGAAATGGTGTGGCCACACTACAGAAAAGGGGTTTGGGGGTGCGGAGGACAACTAAATAGTGATCGCGGGAGGGGGGAGGTTGTGGTACCACTAAACTACAGAAAAAAAATTAAACAAAAAAAGAATAAGAAAAGGGGGTTATAGATACTGGCAGAAAGCTGCCAGTATCTAAGATGGCTGCAATAGTTAAAGGGGGGGGGGGTTAGAGAGCTGTTTGAGGGGGGGATCAGGGACAGAGGGACAGGGATAGAGGGATAGGGCAGAGGGACAGAAGGATAGGGAGAGGAACAGAGGGATAGGGATAGGGACTGAGGGATAGGGACAGAGGGATAAGAACAGAGGGACAGCGACAGATGGATAGGGATAGAGGGACAGAGGAATAGGGACAGGGGATAGTGATAGAGGGACAGAGGAATAGGGACAGGGACAGAGGGATAGGGACAGAGGGATAGGGATAGAGCGATAGGAACAGGGACAGAGGGATAGTGACATGGATAGAGGTACAGGGGCAGAGGGATAGGGACAGAGGAATAGGGACAGAGGAATAGGGATAGATGGATAGGGATAGATGGATAGAAGGATAGGTATATTTCTTTCATTAAACATTTTGGCCCGTGTACACAGGCTTTACCACTAGTCCCTAATAAACACAACAAGTTTAAATTAACACATTTTACTGTATATGCAATAGTTAAATCAGTATGCAATATATATGCATAACTGTCATGTATAACGAATATTAATGAAGTATTGGATATATAAATTAAAATGTAGATATTCTTGCTTGATGCATTTATTATTGTAAATAAAAATATATTTTTAAAATAGATATTTAAGTTATGAAAGATAGTTGCAGTATAATTCTGATTAGTATAGCCTATGGTGACTAAATAATCTTGATTTTATTAAAGACAGGGGGCGAATATTTTGCATCTAATCTTTACTGAATTCAAACAGCAGCAAAGAAAACATATAGAGAAAAAATAAATAACATAGTAACAAAACCAGGGATCAAGTTAAGCAGGAACCCATGGGAACGGAGTTCTTGCACTATTTTTGAAGGAGGAACTAAGTTCCCCCTTGGCAGAGAACAGAAACGCTTCAGAAAAAAACTGCTGATGCTGGTGGGAGGAGCTGGAGCACAGTCTGTTTAGAGGGATAGTGAGATCCTTCAGTAATGGGCAGTAACTCTTTCTACAATATACTAAATGCAAGCCTGTCAGCGGTCCTGTTGTGTGATTTCCCCGCACTGTGTGGAACACATGGTGCTTAAACCCTTTAGCAGAAATATGACTATTGTACCTTAAGTGGGTGAGACTCTGTGACAGAGGAGGAGTTTGGAGTTGCTGTAAGACACGGAGGTCTCAGCCTGCCCTGGAAAGGAAGGAGGGTGTGAGGAACTGAAGCTAAGTTGACTATGCACCCTGTGAGTAAAACCAAAATTTGGACACCCTGGATCTTGACCTTAAACAGGCGTCCATGTGTGTCTAGTTTAGTTATTTTAAAGTTGGTTTTTAAAAAAAAAAAAAAAAAAAGTTCAGTGTTTCACCAAAGAACAAATGTGCTCATCAAGCAAGGAAGAGTAATGTACTTCCTGCTTTCGCTCTGACTGGAATTCCTTTTAGATCTTCCAGAGTACGTGTGTATACACAAAGGAAAATAGTCCCTACAATAAAAAAGGGTTTGTGAAACATCTTGAAGTAGGGTAAGCCCAATTACTTTATTTTACACCAATAGTATGTGCAGTCTGTATCTATGTTAGTGTCTGTATGTCTATCAATTTATGGTCATCAGGCCAGATTCTGACCTGTGCAAGGTAATATATTTGCTGCAGATTCTGTTTTGCTTTCAATGTTACTGTGCCCTCATGCCTCCTGCTTCCTTTGCCAGTGTTACTTGCTTCACATTTACTTGGTATATGTGTTAATGGTTAAAGAAAATGACACTCCGATGCCTTGTGACCATAATTTTACTTTAAATCCCATTATCATTGTTTTTTAATACAGAGTGAGAGCACACACAAACCTTATCAAGATCAGGATATCATTAATACATTACAATCCTTACACATCCTGAGGGCCAGGGAGTAACATCGCCTAAAATTTTACTAAGGCTCTTTTTGAATTATAAAACATCATCTACATACAAATGCCCCTTCATGTGTTCTAAAAAAAGTGTGTGTCTGGCTTCTCAGTATTCAGTATCTTTATCAGTTTTAACCTAAAATGCAAATAAAAAAAGTCACTCCTGCCATGTAAAAATGTAACCATGGGTTTCCATCCTAAAGCCAAAAGCCCTTCATTGGTTTTATAAAACAATACTAATTGTGAGGGTGGTGGTGGAAATCTTGGTGAGTTCCCGCACTTTTTTTTGTAGGACTTGACCTCTAAACAAGACTGCACCAACCAGCACACAACAGCCTAATAAACTGTAATGAACATGTCCAGCACTTCCTCTTCTCTTTGACCATTAGACAGCGGAACCAATCAGAAAGAAAACAAACTCCAATGAATATCCATCATAGCCCAAAATGGAACAGCAACTTCCAGGAAGGAAAACAACAGATGACATGGTCCGAATATAAATGAGGAAATAAAATCCACAGAATCACTGAAAGAGAAAAAAAACTAAATATATCAACTAACCTCAGAAAAAGAAAAAGAAACAGCAATAACATAACAAAATCCTTATTAACACATCATGGGAGGGGACAGAAGGGGGGGGGGATATTCACCTCCTGTCTTTAATAAAATCAAGATTATTTAGTCACCATAGGCTATAATAATCCGAATTTTATAACAAGACAGGAGGCTTCATATTTTGCATTTTTAACGCACCTACAGAAGAACTTTAAAACAAAATTAATCATTTCAAAATTTGCCAGAGTCGAAGCTCTGATGCCCCTCTTGAAAACCCTGGGGGAGGAGGGTTCTTTTAACCCCATTTTACCTCTGGGGAGGAGGTTCTATCACCCCTATGTGAAAAACCTGGGGCACTACTTTAGTGCGACAACAAAGGTCAAATAAATATGAGCAGAAAATCCTCTTTAGAAGAAGGACGGGGAAGTGTAATAGTCTGAGAGATCTTAGGAATATAGAGGGATTCCTCTACAGACGCCATTTAGAAAAATCTGTATAAGCATGGCTCACATATGGTGGAAATGCCCTTCGATCGTTGATGTGTGAGAAAATGTTGCTAGGGAGACCTCAGAAATGTTAGAGCTCACAGTTTCCTCAGACCCCCGCATATGGCTATTTAATATTCTCCCTAAAAAACTACAAACACATATGAAAAAATTAATATTTATTGTTCGTAATAGCATGAAGTCACTTATAGCTAAGAATTGGAAACAAAAAGACACACCCACCATGGCCAAGTGGCTCCACACGTTTCAACACATCCTACAGCTGGAGGAATATGCTTACATTAAACTTAGGACCGAAGAATCATATAGCCAATTGAAAATTGTTTGGGACAAATATATAGCGAACAAATTTTCAACACAGTAACTAAACCTGGTCACCTGATTATGTTTAATCATGTGCATAACTCTTTGTTCTAGATACTTGGCAAATGTAGCAACAGAATGTTTTAGTTGATCATTGTTAAACGCATCAAACTGTACAACTGCAAAGACATACGAGAAAAGAAAACTTCTTATTGTAAAATAATGATGCTGTTCAAAGAAGTTTGTACTAAGAATGATTACATGATAATAAATTAAAGTATAGATTGCAACTAATCAGCAGTGGGGCAGAGCTATTTAACCATTGGTTTAGATACTTCCAACTTAAAAACTTTCTCACAACACACCCAAACAAACAGGATTTAATAAGACAAAGGCTACCATTTGAATTATTATGTTCAGGGAAATTTTCAATTAGAGGTAGACTATCGCTGATTTACAAAATACTAATGACATCTACATCTTCACAATTGCCACCATACACTAATGGATGGTAGGGGACCTTACCAACCCACCTTCTAGGAAGGAATGGAACATTATCTTTCAACATCATGCTAAAGCTTCAATATCAATGTCCATTTTAGAAACAAATTATAAGTTATTAATGAGGTGGTATTTAGCCACTAATAGAGTTAGAGCCATATTCCCTAACTCTTCAGACCATTGTTGGAGAGAATGCGGAGAGAGAGAGGTACTCTTATACATATCTGGTGGTTTTACCCAAAATTATTTAATTACTGGTCTTTAGTGGGAATAGAGATAAATAGGTTACCCCTATTACAAATACAGCTAGACCCAACAACAATGCTACTGCACAAGCCTATACCGAAAATAACAAATGTATATGATAGGGCATTAATCATCCTTTTAAATAGCGCTAAACAGATAATACCGAGATACTGGAAACAAATTAAAGCTCCAACAGTATCCGAATGGCAATCACAAGTACACCATACAGTTGTAATGGAAAAATTACATTACCAATTAATGGACCAGATGGATGTTTATTATAATATAGTAAACATACTACAGATAAAATTATAGAATGTTATACTTGGTATGTAACCTTATGAGAAATAAATAATATATACAGTTAGCTAAAATACTATACTGCAGAAGATTTGTTCAATGTGTTAGCTTGTAATGTTATTTTATATATTCACTTTATATTTTTAATTAACATGCACTATTGTTATTAAGGAATACTAACTGGATGGTAGATGTTGACCCCACGGAATCTACAGGGTATTTGTGGACTGTCCTGAACTTCTACACCTTAAACGTGGGACAAACTATTTAGTATACATTTTAGTTGAAATATGACAGTCATCACTTAGTGCTGTCTATTTTTTTCTCTCTCTTCTTTTTATGTGATGTTTGTATTGTAAAGTGTTGAATAAAGTTTTTTGAAAAAAAAAATAAAAAAAAATAAAGGGACATTAAACACTTTCGCCTAGATTACGAGTCTTGCGTTAGGGTGAAAAAGCAGCGTTGAGAGGTCCCAATGCTGCTTTTTTCCTAACGCTGGTATTACGAGTCTGGCAGGTACAGGTGTACGGCTCACTTTTTTTCCGCGACTCGAGCATACCGCAAATACCCTTACGTCAATTGTGTATCCTATCTTTTCAATGGGACTTGCCTAACGCCGGTATTACGCGTCTTGGAAAAAGTGAGCGGTACACCCTCTCCTGTCAAGACTCCTACCACATTTAAAAGTCAGTAGTTAAGAGTTTTATGGGCTAACGCCGTAACATAAAACTCTTAATTAAAGTGCTAAAAAGTACACTAACACCCATAAACTACCTATTAACCCCTAAACCGAGGCCCCCCCCACATCGCAAACACTATATTAAAATTTTTAACCCCTAATCTGCCTAACCGGACATCGCCGCCACTTCAATAAATGTATTAACCCCTAAACCGCCGCACTCCCGCCTCGCAAACATTAGTTAAATATTATTAACCCCTAATCTGCCGTCCCTAACATCGCCGACACCTACCTACATTTATTAACCCCTAATCTGCCGACCCCAACGTCGCCGCCACTATATTAAATGTATTAACCCCTAAATATAAGTCTAACACTAACACCCCCTAACTTAAATATTATTTAAATAAATTGAAATAAAATTACTACAATTAAATAAATTATTCCTATTTAAAACTAAATACTTACCTATAAAATAAACCCTAAGCTAGCTACAATATAACTAATAGCAACATTGTATCTAGCTTAGGGTTTATTTTTATTTTACAGGCAAGTTTGTATTTATTTTAACTATGTAGAATAGTTATTAAATAGTTATTAACTATTTAATAACTACCTAGCTAAAATAAATACAAAAGTATCTGTAAAATAAAACCTAACCTAAGTTAAAATTACACCTAACACTACACTATAATTAAATTAATTACCTAAATTAAGTACAATTAATTCCAATTAAATTAAATAAACTAAATTATGAGAAAAAACCCCACTAAATTACAGAAAATAATAAAATAATAAAAAAAATTTAAACTAATTACACCTAATCTAATCCCCCTAATAAAATAAAAAAGCCCCCAAAATAATAAAAATCCCTACCCTATACTAAATTACAAATAGCCCTTAAAAGGGCTTTTTGCAGGGCATTGCCCCAAAGTAATCAGCTCTTTTACCCCCCCAACATTACAACCCACCAGCCACACACCCAACCCTACTCTAAAACCCACCCAATCCCACCTTAATAAAACCTAACACTAACCCCTTGAAGATCACCCTACCTTGAGATATCTTCACCCAACTGGGCAGAAGTGGTCCTTTAGACGGCCAGAAGTCTTCATCCTATCCGGGAAGAAGAGGTCCTCCAGACGGCAGAAGTCTTCATCCAGACGGCATCTTCTATCTTCATCCATCCGGAGCAGAGCGGGTCCATCTTCAAGACATCCGACGCAGAGCATCCTCTTCGTTCGACGGCGACTGGAACAATGACGGGTCCTTTAAATGACGTCATCCAAGATGGCGTCCCTTCAATTCCGATTGGTTGCTAGAATTCTATCAGCCAATCGGAATTAAGGTAGAAAAAATCCTATTGGCTGATCCAATCAGCCAATAGGATTGAAGTTCGATCCTATTGGCTGATTAGAACAGCCAATAGGATTGAGCACGCATACTATTGGCTGATTGGAACAGCCAATAGAATGCAAGCTCAATCCTATTGGCTGATTGGATCAGCCAATAGGATTTTTTCAACCTTAATTCCTATTGGCTGATAGAATTCTATCAGCCAATCGGAATTGAAGGGACGCCATCTTGGATGACGTCATTAAAAGGACCCGTCGTTGTTCCAGTCGCCGTCGAACGAAGAGGATGCTCCGCTTCGGATGTATTAAAGATGGACCCTCTCCGCTCCGGATGGATGAAGATAGAAGATACCACCTGGATGAAGACTTCTGCCCGTCTGGAGGACCTCTTCTGCCCGGATAGGATGAAGACTTTGGACCGTCTGGAGGACCACTTCTGCCCGGTTGGGTGAAGACGTCTCAAGGTAGGGTGATCTTCAAGGGGTTAGTGTTAGGTTTTTTTAAGGGGGGGATTGGGTGGGTTTTAGAGTAGGGTTGGGTGTGTGGGTGGTGGGTTTTAATGTTGGGAGGGTATTGTATTTTTTTTTTACAGGTAAAAGAGCTGATTACTTTAGGGGAAATACCCTGCAAAATGCCCTTTTAAGGGCTATTTGTAATTTAGTATAGGGTAGGGATTTTTTTATTTTGGGGGGCTTTTTTATTTAATTAGGGGGATTAGATTAGGTGTAATTAGTTTAAAAAACTTGTAATTATTTTATTATTTATTGTAATTTAGTGGGGGGGGGTTGTACTTTAGTTTATTTAATTGTAATTAATTGTAGTTAATTTATTTAATGATAGTGTAGTGTTAGGTGTAATTGTAACTTAGGTTAGGTTTTATTTTACAGGTATATTTGTATTTATTTTAACTAGGAAGTTATTAAATAGTTAATAACTATTTAATAACTATTGTACCTAGTTAAAATAAATACAAAGTTGCCTATAAAATAAAAATAAACCCTAAGCTAGATACAATGTAACTATTAGTTATATTGTAGCTAGCTTAGGGTTTATTTTAGAGGTAAGTATTTAGTTTTAAATAGGAATAATTTATTTAATGATAGGAATATTTATTTAGATTTATTTTAATTATATTTAAGTTAGGGGGGTGTTAGGGTTAAGGTTAGACTTAGATTTAGGGGTTAATAACTTTATTATAGTGGCGGCAACGTTGGGGGCGGCAGATTAGGGGTTAATAATTGTAGGTAGGTTGCAACGATATTGGGGGCAGAAGAATAGGGGTTAATAAATATAATGTAGGTGTCGGCGATGTTGGGGGAGACAGATTAGGGGTTCATAAGTATAATGTAGGTGACGGCGGTGTCCGGAGCAGCAGATTAGGGGTTAGTAATATTATGCAGATGGCGACGATGTCGGGGACGGCAGATTAGGGGTTAATAAGTGTAAGATTAGTGGTGTTTAGACTCGGGGTTCATGTTAGGGTGTTAGGTGTAGACATAAAATGTGTTTCCCCATAGGAATCAATGGGGCTGCGTTAAGAACTGAACGCTGCTTTTTTGTAGGTGTTAGGTGTTTTTTCAGCCGGCTCTGCCCCATTAATCCCTATGGGGAAATCGTGCATGAGCACGTTTTTCCAGCTTACCGCTACCGTAAGCAGCGCTGGTATTGAGGTGAGATGTGGAGATAAATTCTGCTCTACTCTCACTTTTTAGCGGCTAACGCCGGGTTTCTTAAGACCCGTAATACCAGCGTTACTGTAGGTGAGCGGTAAGGAAAAACTGTGCGTTAGCAACGCACCCCTTACCGACAAAAACTCGCAATCTAGCCGTTTGAGATGGTAATATAAAATGATAAATCGTATATAGAAAAAATCTATACAATATACTTTTTGTCCCCTTTTCCTGTAATTCCACTCTGAAATATTGAGCTTTTCAGTTCATTTTAGAAATGGAAGTGCAGAACACTGTTATATTAACAAAAACAAGATGGACGGAAAAAAGTGTAAGTGGAGTATATGGCAGTAAATACTGGATGACAATCGTGAATGCAGAGTCCATAAAGTGATATGAGTCACATTAAATGAGGGTGAGACTCAGTAGATCTTAACGTGAAAAATGAATATACCCCTTTGCACACTATGGTAAAGACTCTCACACTCCTGCAACGTTCACAGGCAAAATGTGGAGAGAATACCTAAATAGCATAGGCGACCTGTAGCGGATCACCGTATTATGGTTAGTGACCGCATAACAGGCAAAAAAGAGTATAGACAAAAATTAGATAAACCATCAAGGTAGGCTGAATCACATATATAAGCTTAAAGGTACTTCACTCACCCCATAAAGGACTTGAAATACCACGGTAGTAGCAGTGATCAACTTCACTCAGACCAGGGGAAATCTTCACCAACTTCCAGGCACAGTGTTCCGTTAAAGATCCTCACTGAAACGCTGATATCTCGTGTGTGCTGCTAGGTCATGTGACCGGAGGTAGGACCCATCACACATATTCAAAGCGTAACATCATCTGCCAATAGGATAGCCTCTTAGAGTAGTCAGTGAATAAGCTGTGTAGGTAGGGACTGAGGCTTGAAGCAGGACAACAAAACGGACCCCTGTAGCCCGCAGTAAAAATGTCTGACCGGTTTTGGTCACAAAGACCGTAATAATTATTTCTTTATTAAAGGGACAGGCCCCATTTAAAGAGCAAAGTTTCGGACCTCTCTCAGTCCTTACTCATGCTAAAAACATAAGATCCACATTACATTTAAATAAAACAAAGCAACCAATCACATCAACTGTAAACCTTTCACAGTTAACTATTTAATAACTCTAAAAATAGTTTTTTTGTTTTTTTTTTAAAAAAAAACAGTGACTTCTGTAGAGCATTTCTAGTAATTACAAACAATTATTCAAACCATATGATAATAAATCAGTTTTACTAACTGAAAAACATGTATAATATCATCTCTATCATCCTCTAGTGGTAACTCTATTTAATTAATCTTTTTACATTCTCATATACTTGAATCCAACCACAGGACCAACATTTTATACAAACAGAATATTAAAAAAAAATCTTTAAAAAAGAATTCTAAAACAATTACAAATTATTTACAAAAATAAATGTAATAGTATTTTTTCATTCTTTTTGGCTCAAGAATACCCAAGCAATTCTTCCCCCCAAACTCCCCCTTTTCCTTAATAAAAGTTCTCTATCCCCTCACCTTCTTAATTTAGGAACATGATCAATAGCTTGAAATCCCTGTTAAGGATGTGCACAGTGTGGTTTGATGATTAAGGGAAGACATGTGGCTCTAATTAATAAAAGGAAACAATTGTTTATTAACGGTTATTTTATGTTCGACTGGTTTTGCAGACTATTTATTTAAAGTGAAGGTAAAGTTTTACCAATCTGTAAACACTAATGAATTATTCATAGTTTAAATTATAAAATTGTTACCTTTTTTCCACAATGCATTATACATTTATATAATAATATAGTTTTATATTTCCCTACCGTTACGTTCCTGACTCCTCCCAACAGCCATTTCCTGATCTTAGAGAGAGTGACGTATAGAGCGGTCCCACCCGCTCTATACGTGTCTCCAAAGCGCGTTCACGAGGATCCAATGAACTGCGCATGCTCATAGCAGCGACTACTCTCAGCAATGCGCATGCGGTAATCTGTTAGTTGCTTTCCAATGCGCAGGCGTCATTCTTCTCAGTGGTAAATCAATAACAATAGAAATAGGCATGCGCGAAACGGGAGCGCACTTGTCTTACAAAGCCAAAAAATATTTCTAAACGCATGCGCAGATCATCCCGGAGGCGGATAACGTAGATTGAAGGCCGCCTTATGGACAGAATTTCAATAGGCTGATAAAAAAAACGTGACCTGCCATTAAAAAAAAAAAATAACTGGTTGAATTTACGGATCTTAAAAATTTAAGTAGAAAATGGCGAAAACTCAGTTTATGCTTAGAATTAAAAAAAATGATGAATAAAAACATAATTTATGCTTACCTGATAAATTTATTTCTCTTGTGATGTATCGAGTCCACGGATTTATCCTTACTTGTGGGATATTCTCCTTCCCAACAGGAAGTGGCAAAGAGAGCACCCACAGCAGAGCTGTCTATATAGCTCCCCCCTTAGCTCCACCCCCCAGTCATTCGACCGAAGGCTAGGAAGAAAAAGGAGAAACTATAGGGTGCAGTGGTGACTGAAAGGTTTAAAATAAAAATATATATGCCTGTCTTAAAAAACAGGGCGGGCCGTGGACTTGATACATCACAAGAGAAATAAATTTATCAGGTAAGCATAAATTATGTTTTCTCTTGTAAGATGTATCGAGTCCACGGATTCATCCTTACTTGTGGGAGGGACAAGACAGGGACCTTAAACGGAAGGCACCACTGCTTGTAGAACCTTTCTCCCAAAAATAGCCTCCAAAGAAGCAAAAGTATCGAATTTGTAAAATTTGGAAAAAGTATGAAGCGAAGACCAAGTCGCCGCTTTACAAATCTGTTCAACAGAAGCCTCATTTTTAAAAGCCCATGTGGAAGCCACAGCTCTAGTAGAATGAGCAGTAATTCTTTCAGGAGGCTGCTGTCCAGCAGTCTCATAGGCCAAACGGATGATGCTTTTCAGCCAAAAGGAAAGAGAGGTAGCCGTAGCCCTTTGACCTCTCCGTTTACCAGAGTAAACAACAAACAATGAAGATGTTTGACGGAAATCTTTAGTTGCTTGTAAGTAGAACTTTAAAGCACAAACCACATCAAGATTGTGTAACAGACGTTCCTTCTTTGATGAATATTCTTATTAGAAACAACCTTAGGAAGAAAACCAGGTTTGGTACACAAAACCAACTTATCTGCATGGAAAACAAGGACAGGGGAATCACATTGTAAAGCAGATAGCTCAGAAACTCTTCGAGCCGAAGAGATAGCTACTAAAAACAAAACTTTCCAAGATAGAAGTTTAATATTTATGGAATGCATAGGTTCAAACGGAACCCCTTGAAGAACTTTAAGAACTAAGTTTAGGCTCCATGGCGGAGCAACAGGTTTAAATACAGGCTTGATTCTGACCAAAGCCTGACTAAATGCTTGAACGTCATGGACATCTGCCAGATGTTTGTGTAGTAGAATAGACAAAGCAGATATTTGTCCTTTTAGGGAACTAGCAGATAATCCCTTCTCCAAACCTTCTTGGAGAAAAGACAATATTCTAGGAATCCTTATCTTACTCCACGAGTAACCTTTGGATTCACACCAATAAAGATATGTGCGCCAAATCTTATGATAGATCTTCCTGGTGACAGGCTTTCTAGCCTGAATCAGGGTATCAATGACCGACTCAGAGAAACCACGCTTTGATAGAATCAGGAGTTCAATCTCCAAGCAGTCAGACTCAGAGAAATTTGGATTTGGATGTGTGAACGGACCTTGGATTAGAAGGTCCCGCCTCATTGGCAGAGTCCACGGTGGAACCGAGGACATGTCCACTAGGTCTGCATACCAAATCCTGCGTGGCCACGCAGGTGCTATCAGAATTACCGAAGCTCTCTCCTGCTTGATTCTGGCAACCAGACGTGGGAGGAGAGGAAACGGTGGAAATACATAGGCCAGATTGAAGGACCAAGGCACTGCTAGAGCATCTATCAGTACCGCCTTGGGATCCCGGGACCTGGACCCGTAACGAGGAAGTTTGGCATTGTGACGAGACGCCATCAGATCCAATTCTGGTGTGCCCCATAGCTGAATCAGCTGGGCAAATACCTCCGGATGGAGTTCCCACTCCCCGGTTGAAAAGTCTGACGACTTAGAAAATCCGCCTCCCAGTTCTCTACCCCTGGGATGTGGATTGCTGAGAGATGGCAAGAGTGATCCTCTGCCCACCGGATTATTTTGGTTACCTTCATCATCGGTAGAGGACTCATTGTTCCTCCTTGATGATTGATATAAGCTACAGTCGTGATGTTGTCCGACTGAAATCTGATGAATTTGGCCGCAGCAAGCTGAGGCCACGCCTGAAGCGCATTGAATATCGCTCTTAGTTCTAGAATGTTTATCGGGAGGAGAGCTTCCTCCCGAGACCATAAGCCCTGTGCTTTCAGGGAGTTCCAGACTGCACCTCAACCTAGCAGGCTGGCATCTGTCGTTACAATGAGCAACTCTGGCCTGCGGAAACACATTCCCTGAGACAGGTGGTCCTGAGACAACCACAAGAGAAGAGAGTCTCTGGTCCCCTGGTCCAGATGCAGTTGAGGAGATAAATCTGCATAATCCCCATTCTACTGTTTGAGCATGCATAGTTGCAGTGGTCTGAGGTGTAGGCGGGCAAAAGGAACTATGTCCATTGCCGCTACCATGAGTTCGATTACCTCCATACACTGAGCCACTGATGACCGAGGAATGGAATGAAGAGCTCGGCAAGTGGTTAAGAGTTTTAATTTTCTGACCTCCGTCAGAAATATTTTCATTTCTACTGAGTCTCTCAGAGTCCCTAAGAAGGAAACTCTTGTAAGAGGAAAGAGAGAACTCTTTTTTATGTTCACCTTCTACCCGTGAGCTCTCAGACAAGCCAACACGATGTCCATGTGAGACTTGGCTAGCTGGAAAGTCGACGCCTGAATTAAGATGTCGTCTAGATAAGGCGCCACTGCTATGCCCTGTGGTCGCAGAACCGCCAGAAGGGACCCTAGCACTTTTGTGAAAATTCTGGGAGCCGTGGCCAACCTGAAGGGAAGGGCCATAAACTGGTAATGCCTGTTTAGAAAGGCGAATCTGAGAAATTGATGATGATCTCTGTGAATAGGGATGTGTAGATACGCATCCTTTAAGTCCACGGTAGTCATATATTGACCCTCCTGGATCAGAGGTAGAATAGTCCGAATAGTCTCCATCTTGAATGATGGAACCTTGAGGAACTTGTTTAGAATTTTGAGATCCAAGATTGGTCTGAAAGTTCCCTCTTTTTTGGGAACCACAAACAGGTTTGAATAAAACCCTAGCCCCTGTTCCTCTATTGGGACTGGGCAGATCACCCCCATGGTATGTAGGTCTTCTACACAGCATAAGAACGCCTCTTTCTTTGTCTGGTTTACAGACAATCGAGAAATGTGAATTCTTCCCCTTGGAAGGGAGTCTTTGAATTCCAGAAGATACCCCCCCTGGGACACAATTTCTAAAGCCCAGGGATCGTGAACATCTCTCGCCCAAGCCTGAGCGAAGAGAGAGAGTCTGCCCCCTACTAGATCTGGTCCCGGATCGGGGGCTACCCCCTCATGCTGTTTTATAAGCAGCTGCAGGCTTCTTGGCCTGTTTACCCTTGTTCCAAGCCTGGTTAGGTCTCCAGACTGACTTGGATTGGGCAAAATTCCCCTCTTGCTTTGCAGTAGAGGAAGCTGAAGCGGGACCACTCTTAAAGGTCCTCATCTTACTTGATCTATCCTGAGGGAGTGCATGACCTTTCCCTCCAGTGATGTCTGAAATAATCTCTTTCAGTTCAGGCCCGAATAGGGTCTTACCTTTGAAAGGAATGTTCAAAAGTTTAGATTTCGATAACACATCAGCAGACCAGGATTTAAGCCATAACGCCCTGTGTGCTAAAATGGCAAAACCTGAATTCTTTGCCGCTAATTTAGCCAGGTGAAATATGGCATCTGTAATAAAAGAATTAGCCAACTTAAGGGCCTTAATTCTGTCCATAATCTCCTCTAATGTACGCTTAGACAGAGTAGAAATAGCTCCCTCCACCTTAGGAACTGTCTGCCATGAGTCCCTTATGGTGTCAGATATGGGAAACATTTTCTTAAAAACAGGAGGGGGAGTGAACGGAATACCTGGTCTATCCCACTCCTTAGCAATAATATTCACAATCCTCTTAGGGACTGGAAAAACATCAGTGTAAACAGGAACCTCTAAGTATCTATCCATTTTACACAATTAACCCCTTAATGGCAAAACCGGATTAAAAAAACGTCAAAACCGGTAAAAAAAGACTTTCAGCACCTACCTGCCCTTCAGAACGATTTGTGGGGAAAAAACCTCCTTTACAGCCCTCAAACACAGCAGGAACCACTGGAGAAGCAGTTGGATGTCTCTAAAGAAAAGAAACTGCGCAACTGAGGCGCGAAAATAGGCTCCTCCCACCTAACTCGATGTTTTGAGGCCTATTAGAAAAAAACACCTGAGTGTCTCTTAATTAACCATGTGGGTTAAAAAAAACTAAAACAGCCACAATGACCCCTTTAGTCCCTTCAAAAAAACGTTATAATTGCATCATTTACTGAACAAACATAAACGTTTTTTTTTTCCTAACAGTGTCACCAGTAACTTATGAGCCCTTCAAGCAAGCTGAAATTCCTATCCAAGTGTCTGAATACAGCTTACCCTTCCCTCGTGGGGATATTGCCAGCCTTTTCTAGAATTAACACAGTCTGTCTAGAAAAAATATAGACTGAACATACCACATATGCAGCTTAGCATGCAAACCGTTCCCCCAACTGAAGTTTTCCTGTACTCTTCAGCCCTTGTGAGAACAGCAGTGGATCTTAGTTACAAAGTGCTAAGATCATAATCCTCCTTGCAGAAATCTTCATCCCTTTTTCTGCCAGAGAGTAAATAGTACACACCGGTACCATTTAAAATAACACACTTTTGCTTGAGAAATAAAAAACTAACATTTTTGTCACCACACTCGCTCTGCCCTTCCTAGTTTCTTAGAGTAGGCAAAGAGAATGACTGGGGGGTGGAGCTAAGGGGGGAGCTATATAGACAGCTCTGCTGTGGGTGCTCTCTGCCACTTCCTGTTGGGAAGGAGAATATCCCACAAGTAAGGATGAATCCGTGGACTCAATACATCTTACAAGAGAAATACTATTCATTTAGGGGAACATGTATAATTAGATACTGAGATCGAGCGGACTTTACCTTCACTTTAAATTGAGTCAATTGAAATTTAAAGTTATTGATCACGTTTCTAAATTAAGAAGGGCAGGAGATAGAGAACTTAATTAAAGAAAAGCAAGGTTTGGTGGGTTAATTACTATAGTGCCAAAGGGTCTAAATAGAGATTAAGATTTATATTTATTTTTGTAAATAATTTGTAATTATTTTAAAATTCCTTTTTAGGATGTTTTTATTAGCATTGAGTTTGCATGAGATTTTCGCCTTGTTATAGGGTTTAAGTATATGAGAGGTTAAAAAGATTAATAAAAGGGATACTAAACCCAAATCTGTTTCTTCCATGATTCAGACAGAGCATGCAATTTAAGAAACTTTCTAATTTACTCTTATTATTATCTTTATTTGAAAAACAGGAGTTTAAAACTTAGGAGACGGCCCATTTTAGGTTCAGTACCCTGGATAGCGCTTGTTTATTGGTGGTTAAATTTAGCCACCAATCAGTGAGCGCTACCCAGGTGCTGAACCAAAAATGGGCCGGCTCTTAAGCTTAGATTCCTGCTTTTCAAATAAAGATCAAATGTTTTGGCTTTAGTTTCCTTTGGTTGTCACAATCTTTGTATCAACACATTATTAAGATATATTTTACCATCTTTGTAATAGATAGATAGATAGATAGATAGATAGATAGATAGATAGATAGATAGATAGAGAGATAGATAGATAGAGAGATAGAGAGATAGATAGATAGATAGATAATTCCAGGTGACATTTTTATTAACTTTCTTAAAACATCAACAAGGCTGTACCGCTGAAAACCCAAAACAAAACACATTTTAGAGCAGGCATTATTTAAAGGGACATGAAACCCAAACTTTTTCTTTCATGATTCAGATAGAGAATACAATTTTAAACAACTTTCCAATTTACTTCTATTATTTATTTTGCTTCCTTCTCTTGTTATCCTTTGCGGAAAGGTCTATCTAGGCAAGCTTAGGAGCAGCAGAGAACCTAGGTTCTTGCTGTTGATTGGTGGCTGAATATATATATATATTAGAAACCATTAGTGCATTGCTGCTTCTTCCACAAATTATACCAAGAGAATGAAACAAATTAGATAATAGAAGTAAATTAGAAAGTTGTTTAAAATTGTATTTTCTATTTGAATCATGAGAGAAAACATTTGGGTTTTATGTCCCTTATTAACAACACCTCAGTGAGCTTTTGTTGTATAAACTGTACTTTATGTCATTGTGCTGCCTGAGGGAATAATAAAAGAGCATAGTTCATTGTTAGTGATTTTCCATTGTAAATTTCAAAGTAAACTTTTCTGGGCTAAATTTCAAAAGCTATTATTAAACAAATGTAAAATTGTGAGGCAAGGGTAAGCAGAAAAAATACATTAGAACTGTTATATAATTGTATGCTTTTCAGAGAGATTTCTCTGATTTTATTCCTAATCACTATGCCCACCAGTCACAGCAGGACCAATAAGGGAGTTATCTGCAGTAGTCAGATAAGAATGTATACTTAAAAGATTACAAATAGGCAACTGATACAGAAATATGTTACATTACTGATAGATATTGCAATTCAAATATTTAACATTTTACTGAAAAATAAACCTTATTGAGAAAAAGAAAAATTAATTTTAAGTTGAATACAGAAATTATGATATGGACTGTAAAGGTCAGGAGCAAACTACAGAGGTCTCAGCTGGGCCCGCACCTCAAGGGAGGGGGCCAATATGGCCCTTAGTGTTGCTACAAGGGAGTCTGGGGAATCCATGGCTCCACCTGCATTATGTCTGGATGCTCTGTGTGCACCCCCTGTAAAACATGGCTCACAATTTCAGGAAAGTGTGGCAAAGTTTCAAGATGGCCACCACTGTGTTGCTGTACAGAAAAAAAAACTTGTAATCATATTTGTACAGCAAGGCTACACAATTGCATATCTGCTGGTGCAGACTAAGGGGAAGCATGACTCAAAGTCACAGAGAAACAGCACCTTTTTCTTCTATGTGTCTGCTGGCTAAGCTTCTGGTTATTGCAAATAGCCAGAAAGGGCACTGTTGAAATGGGGGCCCTACATAGACTTTGCCGTGGGGCTTAGTAATGTCTAGCAATGACCCTATAGGAGGTATAGTAAACATTTGCTATCAAAATATCAATCTAAATATCAGAATTATATCCATTAAAGGAGCTGAACAATGTTTTTTTGCAAGGGTCTTCTCAGAAATTTGTTCAAACTCATCTACAATCCTGGCTTATTCTTAGGTTTCTATTCCCCCCCCCCCCCCCCCCCCCCCCCGCAACACTTTCCTCTGTATAACTTTACTAAAGATCCTTGGTGCAGTGGCACACCTAAAGGGAAAAGCTATTGACTAGACAAGGGTAAAGTTAACAACTAGACAAGAAACATATAAATAAATAAATAAATAAAAAGAGAGAAGCGCTCAACCTGGGAATGAACAATAGCATAATAGCTTGTTCTATGGCTAGTTACCACCCAAGAAGCAGCCTCTTTATGCTCAACATGTGCCTTTCACAGAGAATAACTTTCCTGAAGCATATCAGTCTGATCCTGACTTCACAGTACAGTCCAGCACCGAAATACCAGGCAATCCCTCTCTGAACAAAAGAAACAGTAAAACCCCAGACATACGTTTCGTCCTATTGTGGGCCTCGTCAGTGAGGTGCAGCCATATCCCTCTAGGCACACTGAGCAATGGGTCCATGTCTGGATTCCCGCATCACACTTAGGGAGACATCCCTAAGTGTCATAATTTGCATAAATAAAAAGAGAGAAGCGCTCAACCTGGGAACGAACAATAGCTTAATAGCTTGTTCTATGGCTAGTTACCACCGAAGAAGCTGCCTCCTTATACTCAACATGTGCCTTTCACAGAGAATAACTTTCCTGAAGCATATCAGTCTGATCCTGACTTCACAGTACAGTCCAGTCCCAAAATACCAGGCAATCCCTCTCTGACAGGAGAAACAGCAAAACCCCAGACATACGTTTCGGCCTATTGTGGGCCTCGTCAGGGAGGTGCAGCCATATCACTCTAGGCACACTGAGCAACGGGTCCATGTCTGGATTCCCGCATCACACTTAGGGAGACTTCCCTAAGTGTCATAATTTGTATAAATAAAAAGAGAGAAGCGCTCAACCTGGGAACGAACAATAGCTTAATAGCTTGTTCTATGGCTAGTTTCCACCCAAGAAGCAGCCTCTTTTTGCTCAATATGTGCCTTTCACAGAGAACTTTTCTGAAGCATATCAGTATGATCCTGACTTCACAGTACAGTCCAGCCCAGAAATACCAGGCAATCCCTCTCTGAATGAGAGAAACAGCAAAACCCAAGACGTACGTTTCGGCCTATTGTGGGCCTCGTCAGTGAGGTGCAGCCATATCCCTCTAGGCATACTGAGCAACGGGTCCACGTCTGGATTCCCGCATCACACTTAGGGAGACTTCCCTAAGTGTCATAATTTGCATAAATAAAAAGAGAGAAGCGCTCAACCTGGGAACAATCAATATCTTTGTTCTATTGCTAGTTTCCACCCAAGAAGCAGCCTCTTTTCGCTTAATATGTGCCTTTTACAGAGAAGAACTTTCCTGAAGCATATCAGTCTGATCCTGACTTCACAGTACAGTCCAGCCTCAAAATACCAGGCAATCCCTCTCTGAACGAGAGAAACAGCAAAACCCCAGACGTACGTTTTGGCCTATTGTGGGCCTTGTCAGTGAGGTGCAGCCATATTCCTCTAGGCACACTGAGCAACAGGTCCACGTCTGGATTCCCGCATCACACTTAGGGAGACTTCCCTAAGTGTCACAATTTGCATAAATAAAAAGAGAGAAGTGCTCAACCTGGGAACGAACAATAGCATAATAGCTTGTTCTATGGCTAGTTACCACCCAAGAAGCAGCCTCTTTTTGCTCAACATGTGCCTTTTACAGAGAAGAACTTTCCTGAAGCATATGGCCCCGGGGGCGGGGTCCTTTAGGAAAATGTGGGTGTCCCAAAAATACTTGATAATGTACTGTGCACAGGGAGGTAGAAAAATAGAAGAGTATAACTTAAGGCTATGTTGTAATTACTAACCAAACAACAGCAGTGGAGCAATTAGGCAGAAAGGATCAGGTGGTAGCTGTTGACATACACTTGTTTTTTAAATATATGTTTTGTTTGGTGTCTTCATCTCTTCACAGATAAAATAAATCCACTCTGAATACTAAAAGGAAAAGGATAAAGAGTAGGAGGCATCCTTATTAAAAAATAAAAAAGTACTATAATAGTTAGATCACTGGTTTTCAAACCTGTCCTCAGGCCTCCCTAACAGGCCAGATTTTTAGGATTTCCATGGGTGAGAGCCGGTAAATAACCATGTTTACTAATCAGCTCATTATTTCACCTGTGCCCTAGTTCAGATATCCTCAAAATCTGGTCTGTTTGGGAGGCCTGAGGACAGGTTTGAAAACCAGTGAGATAGATTAATCACACAAGTTTCTTAAAAAAGTCCCAAAAAAATGGTTAAACAACCATCATATTTTCAACATAAAATTCCAGACTGTGAAATCCACACACATATATTTCTTTAAATGACCATGATCCTTTTGCACAGCCGGCTCTGTGTGCAAGGCGTAGGTCCACATTTTATGGTAATAATCTATAGAAATAAAAGAAAACAAGGGTGAAATATTCTAGCACAGTCTTGATAAAATTCCAATGTAGAAAAAGTGGATACACTCAGATATCCAACTCCTGGTGCTGTAAGGCTGGAACGTCATCCACTAGACTGAAACAACATATATATTGAAACCGGAGTGAATGTCACTTCTTCTCTAAGCTCAATCTTACATCAAGAGATATACAAGTGTGTAAAATAAAATATTTTTTTTAGAATCCAATAAAACTGTGACGCATTTCTCGGCCACATAAGGGCTGTTTCAATATCAGGGAAAAACCGCCTATAATAAATCACAACATAATACCAAAAAATAAATTATAGTCCATCAAAGTTATAGACTGGGTAGGTTAAAATATATTTATACTATTGCCCTGTGAATTTCAACTCACTGTGAGTCCCACTGATGCGGCTTACACAGGGTTAGTGACAAACTTGTACAAAGCTTCCCAGATATGTTGATAGTTATTTGAACATAGGCTTACAGCAAGAGAGCGAAATCCTGTCTGGAGATTCTGTTATTTCCTCCGTAAATTGAGAGCGTCTGCTCCTCAGTACTGATGGCGTGTAGTGCTCAACTCAAACTGAGCGTGTAGCCTCGTTCTGATACCGACACTGAATCGGCCGGCATTGGCTGAAACACAGACCGCTGGGGTTCTCCACTCAGCCCCAAACAAATTCAAGGTATCCAAACAAAGCAACAAATGTAGCGGTCTCTGTTTTCAATAAGCCAGGAGAGATTCTATAGTTAAAAAATTTATTTTATTGAATGCATGCGTCAAGAACAACAAGGGCACAGCAGACAAGTACTGCAGCTGACGTGTTTCCTGCCTCAAGGGCACTTCGTCAGAGCTGGAAATTGAGTATTCTGATAGCTGTTAAATTAACAAAAGGAGGTGTTCACTACAGCCAATCACAGGTTATAGATAGTATATAAAGGACTTTAAACCTTTACATAACCACCTCACAAATGTGTCAATAACTACATATATATTCTAACAGCCTACACTACACTTAAAGTCATATAATTCATATATTGAAAAGGAGAAACTATAATATACAATGATTTCATATTGTTCTTATATACATCTTATAGCAAATAAAGATAATTTTGACTAGCAAGCTGTCATGATCCGGTGTACATGCGCTCAGGACACAGACCCTCGGGGCAGTGGTAGGGATTTGAAGACACTGACCCCTGACCCGGGGAAGAGTACCCTGGACGTGGATAGACGATATTCTGTGATTCATAGTTTCTAGAAGTTATTGTAGAATAAATGGAGAGTGCAACATTTGTATACAATATAATCTGGCTTCACTGTGACTTATAGTTAGTTAATAGGAGTAGTTGCAGGATTCAATGAGTGGAAAATATAGCAATGTGGAATGTTCAGGCTTCAGAGTAAACTGGTAAAAGATTGACACTTAGATGCAAACTAAGGTTTGTTGCAGGTTCACAGTACATAATATTATATAAAGCTGTATGTCAGTATTAAGCACAGGTGATAAACAAGCTGCAAGTTTAGGCATTAATTACTGTTTGTGCATATATTGGAGAATCACATGAAAGCTTTTAACTGAACACATAGATGCAGAGTTCTGAATATGTTAACATATTTGCAGCAGGATATTTCAGCAATGACAACTTGTAGCAGAGAAATAGTTATAAAGTTCTGAGTAAGATGCTGTTGTTGTAATTAGAGAGTGATGATATCCAAAAGCATACTTGTGATTTATAATAAAGTTCAGAGTTTGTTAAGTAGCAGAGTCCAGGAAACAGAATGAAATTATTTGGATACTTGCGATTTGATGATTTAAAGCATTGGTAATAGAAAATGCTGTAGCTTGAAATAGTTGGTGAATTCATGCAGGAAACAGTTACAGACCTCTGTTGTTCAGGATCACAACTTCAAAGTTAATGCAAAGCACATTAGACCTGAGAAGGCTTAAAAAGAGGCTGAGGGAATCAGGTGCATGAATGATTAATCAGGCAGGCAGGCAAGCTGAATGTAAATACTGCCCAAAACCAGCAGTCAGGGAAAGAAGTCTTAAAGGGATAGTGACATTAGGCTGAGATATGTTACAGATCCCCCTCCTTAAAGGCGACCTCCGGGCGCCCAACACAATCCAAAAGGAGAGAGAACAAAAATGATATGGAGAACCGGTAGTAGGTGTATGGAGGTAGTGAGTCCAATCGGAAATCAAGATAGGAGGGTTGGAGATCTCTTGAAAAAGTTGAATGACGAAGCAAAGGCCATGGAATTCAGGTATCAAAAGATCTTGATAATGATGAGAGCAAAACTTGAAGTCATCTTTCTTGTAGTCATCGTGAGAGTGCATGAACGTAACATACAATGAGCTTCCTACCACAGAATCATCCTGAGGGTTGAGAGGTGGATGTTCTTCATAATAGATTACCATGTACACAGCCAATGAAAAGGCGCCCAGTCCTAGACATATGAATAGGCTTTCCTCAACATCAGAACTAGAGATGCAGCATTCTGGATTGATAACCAGATTATCCACCTTTGTGTCAGAGATTTGAGTATCCTCAGAATTAACCTCTTGTCTGAGGATTAGATATACTCCAAAAGAAAATGCTATAGCCACTTCTAACCCAATAGCAGGGCTTTCTTCAAAGTAGAAGATAGGAGTGTAGAGTGCAAGATTTGTCCAGTTCTTGCCATCTTATGATTCAATATGAAATGTCTCCTTACTGGATTCAGAGTCAAGAGTGTCCTCACTAGGAACAGGTATATGAATGCCCACACCAGGGCAAGGTTCAGGAATACCCACATCAGGGCAAGGTACAGGAATATCCTCAATAGGATCAAGTGAAGGAATGCCCTCACCAGGGCAAGGTTCAGGAATACCCACATCTGGGCAAGGTTCAGGAATATCCTCAGTAGGATCGGGTGAAGGAATGCCCATGCCAGGGCAAGGTTCAACTATAGAAAAAGAAAAAGAACCCACTTTAGAGCCAGGAACCATACTCTCTTCTGAGCAGAGGGCGAGGCTTTCTTCAGGGTTCACAAACGAAGAATTTACAAGACCCACTTTAGAGCCAAGAACCATACTCGCTTCTGAGCAGAGGGCATGGCTATCTTCAGGATCAAGTATTATTACACCCATTTCTGGGTTAAACAAATGAATACCCATACCAGGGTCAAAAACAGGAGAGTCCACCTTGATGCCAGGTTTAGTGGTATCATCATGGAAAACAGGGACAGGATTGGCCACTGGGGAATCTTCTTGAAGAACTTTTGTACAAGTTTCAGGGTCAAGAATGTTCACTTGCAAACTTGGTTCAATGTTGTCCTCACAG
The DNA here is from genome assembly GCF_027579735.1 of Bombina bombina. Lineage (NCBI taxonomy): Eukaryota > Metazoa > Chordata > Amphibia > Anura > Bombinatoridae > Bombina > Bombina bombina. The sequence continues at coordinate 959,780,032 of NC_069504.1, forward strand.
GATTCAGTATCAGGAATTCCTGTACAGGAAACTGATGTAGTAGAAAATGTAGGTTTGTGCAAAGTATCTCCCAAGGGAAACAATTTCTTAGATGCAGTAACAGAAGAATTTTGAGAAGGTGAAGTGTACTGAAATATGCCACACTCAGGTAGATGTGGAGGAATTGTGACACAAGATTCTGACTGAGAAGTTGTCTGTAGTTCAGTAGGCATACTTATTTGAGTTTGAATATCAGAGCTAAAGTCTCCAGGGACTATCTCTGGTAAACTGTTAGATTGTATATCTGGAACAAAATTATCTTTTGTTTCTAGCACAGGATTTATAGACATTGAGGCAGCATGAGTGGGATGCAAGAAATCAGTAGTTGGAAACAGTTTTTGTAGTTGTTGTAGAGTCTGAGAAGAGATACCATTAGATGCTTTAAGAACAGACTGATGGTGACTAGAGACAACATCCAGCTTAGTGTTGACAGTGTCATGAGGCAAGAGAGGGTCTGGCACAACAGAAACTGAAACAGGAGATTCAGGCTGAGTTTCCTCTTTGCACTTCTGATTTTCTGTAGGCAGAAAGACTTTCTTCTTCTTCTTCTTCTTCTTCTTCTTCTTCTTTTTCTTAGAGAGCTTAGATAACTGATATTTCTTCCCAGTATGAGGCTTCTTAGGTTGCTGCCATTGTGGCTTGTAGTAAGGTTGAGAACAGAAATCCTCTTCATCACTGGAAGCATAATTCTGATGTAATAAATCAGCATAGTAGTTGAGGGGACCTTTTCTCCAAACAGCAGTCTGTAAACCAGATGTCTTTTCTTCCGGCTCTGAATCTGTCTAATCTAACAAATCCATGGGAATATCAGAAATAGGAAAATCAGTATTTCCATGAGAGGTTTCATGATGGGAGCTGTCTGTATCATCCATATTGTAAATATAACAACCAATGATGTCATTATAGCCAATAGGTTGAGGTTTTGTCTGAGTTTGTGGCGAATTAAAGTTGCGCTCATACCAGTCTAATGCCAGTTCAGCTGGATCTGTAAAGTCATCCTCCTTGTTGACATATTCAGACTCAGAATCAGTATCACCAGGATAGGAATCACAAACAGGAGGAGTAGATGGTATTCTGAAACAGTAGTCCTGCCTCTTTAAATCTTTAAAAGGTCTGATTTTTTTCTGCTGAATCTATGAATGCATCCTCTTCAGTTACATAGTCAGACTCAGAATCAGTTTCACCAAAATGGAAATCACGAACATTGGGAACAGATGAAATTCTAGAAAAGTGGTTCTGTTTCTTTAAATCTTTAAAGATCTGAATGTTTTTCTGCTGAATCTATGAATGCATCCTCTTTAGTGATGTCGGAAAAGTTCACCGGCGAATAGTTCCCGGCAAACATAGCTTGTTCGTGTTCGCCGCGGCGGGTGAACATATTCGATGTTCGATCCGCCCCCTATTCGTCATTATTGAGTAAACTTTGACCCTGTATCTCACAGTCTGCAGACACATTTCAGCCAATCAGCAGCAGACACTCCCTCCCAGACCCTCCCAGCTCCTGGACAGCAGCCATTTTAGATTCATTCTGATCCTGCATTCTTAGTGAGAGGAGGGATAGTGTAGCTGCTGCAGATTTTATAGGGAAATTGATAGCTAGGCTCCACTACAGTCCTGAAGGACTCATCTGATCTCTGCTGTAAGGACAACACCCCAAAAAGCCCTTTTAAGGGCTAGAACATCTTTTTTTTTTTTGCCTGTGTAATTTTTACTTTGAAACATCAGTCTGCTAGTGTAATCTAATTGCAGTTTCCTGCCTGTAGTGCCACCACTCATATCTGTTGTAACAGTAGTGTAAATTTTGTAAAAAAAAAACTTTTTTGACTGTGAAACATCAGTCTGCTAGTGTAATCTATAAGCAGTTGCCTGCCAGCGTGTGTGCTAGGCCCACTTGCCAACTAGTGCCACCACTCATATCTGTTGTAACAGTAGTGTGAATTTTGTAAAAAAAAACTTTTTTGACTGTGAAACATCAGTCTGCTAGTGTAATCTAATTGCAGTTGCCTGCCTGCCAGCGTCTGTGCCAGGCCCACTTGCTAAGTGCCACCACTCATATCTGTTGTAACAGTAGTGTAAATTTTGTAAAAAAAAACTTTTTTGACTGTGAATGATCAGTCTGCTAGTGTAATCTAATTGCAGTTGCCTGCCTGCCAGCGTGTGTGCCAGGCCCACTTGCCAACTAGTGCCACCACCCATATCTGTTGTAACAGTAGTGTAATTTTTTTTAAAAAAAACTTTTTTGAATGTGAAACATTAGTCTGCTAGTGTAATCTAATAGCAGTTGCCTGCCTGCCAGCGTGTGTGTCAGGCCCACTTGGTATCCAACCTTGTGCAAATGGGGAGTTTGTGTTTGTGCAAATGGACTGTTTGCGGTTGTTTGCGGTGCGTTACACGGGGAGTTTGGTCTGTCACTGTGAAGCGGGCGTAACCCTTACACTACCTGAACAATACAACATCATACCTGATGTTTTAAAGCACGTTATTCCAAACAATTTAGGAATTTTAGGTGATTTATGCCCTTTATGGATTAAAAACAGACTCTGCATCAACTATGTAATTTTCCATGGGAGTTTTGCCATGGATCCCCCTCCGGCATGCCACAGTCCAGGTGTTAGTCCCCTTGAAACAACTTTTACATCACTTTTGTGGCCAGAAAGAGTCCCTGTGGGTTTTAAAATTCGCCTGCCTATTGAAGTCAATGGCAGTTCGCCCGTTCGCAAACTTTTGCGGAAGTTCGCGTTCGCTGACGCAAAATTTTAGGTTCGCGACATCACTAATCCTCTTCAGTTACATAGTCAGACTCAGTTTCACCAAAATAGTAATCACGAACATGAGGAACAGATGACATTTTAGAAAAGTGGTTCTGTCTCTTTAAATCTTTAAAGATTTGAATTTTTTCTGCTGAAGCTATGGTTAAATCCTCTTCATTTTCATAGTCAGATTCAGGATCAGTTTCACCAAAATGATAACCACGAACATGAGTAAAGGATAGTCTAGAATAGGAGTACTGTGTCTTTAAATTTTTAAAAGTATGAAAATCTTCTGTTTTTTCTTTAGGGATAGCGTGGGTCTGAAATATGTTGCAATTTTTTATTTTCCTTTGAGGGTCGGTGCACACACTACCACTGCGGATCCCTTTTTTTGGCATTAACTTTCTGTCATGATCCAGTGTACATGCGCTCAGGACACAGACCCTCGGGGCAGTGGTAGGGATTTGAAGACACTGACCCCTGACCCGGGGAAGAGTATCCTGGACATGGATAGATGATATTCTGTGATTCATAGTTGCTAGAAGTTATTGTAGAATAAATGGAGAGTGCAACATTTGTATACAATATAATCTGGCTTCACTGTGACTTATAGTTAGTTAATAGGAGTAGTTGCAGGATTCAATGAGTCTAAAATATAGCAATGTGGAATGTTCAGGCTTCAGAGTAAACTGGTAAAAGATTGAAACTTAGATGCAAACTAAGGTTTGTTGCAGGTTCACAGTACATAATATTATATAAAGCTTTATGTCAGTATTAAGCACAGGTGATAAACAAGCTGCAAGTTTAGGCATTAATTACTGTTTGTGCATATATTGGAGAATCACATGAAAGCTTTTAACTGAACACATAGATGCAGAGTTCTGAATATGTTAACATATTTGCAGCAGGATATTTCAGCAATGACAACTTGTAGCAGAGAAATAGTTATAAAGTTCTGAGTAAGATGCTGTTGTTGTAATTAGAGAGTGATGATAACCAAAAGCATACTTGTGATTTATAATAAAGTTCAGAGTTTGTTAAGTAGCAGAGTCCAGGAAACAGAATGAAATTATTTGGATACTTGCGATTTGATGATTTAAAGCATTGGTAATAGAAAATGCTGTAGCTTGAAATAGTTGGTGAATTCATGCAGGAAACAGTCACAGACCTCTGTTGTTCAGGATCACAACTTCAAAGTTAATGCAAAGCACATTAGACCTGAGAAGGCTTAAAAAGAGGCTGAGGGAATCAGGTGCATGAATGATTAATCAGGCAGGCAGGCAAGCTGAATGTAAATACTGCCCAAAACCAGCAGTCAGGGAAGGAAGTCTTAAAGGGATAGTGACATTAGGCTGAGATATGTTATACAAGCTTATCATGGAAACATGCACAACATCTCAAGTAATGCATAATAATTGACAAATATAAAAGATATCAAAACATCAAAATAACATTAACCCAAGACTGTCCAATAAGTATGTTTACTTGCTATAAGTTCACAATCACCCCTGGTGGACATAAAGGGGGGTAGTTATCAAGCCGTCAACCTCAAATACGCTGGAATTCCGCAGCGTATTTGTGGCGAGGCTGATTTGCCTTAGTTATCAAGCCCTAGATACCGGCAAAAGTAGAATTTTGTGATGTAAGCTTCGATCCGCCGGACTCAGTCCGACACAGATCGATTCTTACGTCACTCCTGATGTTCCGCACACAAGTGCGACACAATCTGACTACTTTTGCTAGTTATCAAAAAACTAGCAGGTACGCTCGGCACTTTTGCGGCCTCCAGCGTACCTGGAGGCGGTGGATCCCATAGGAATCAATGGGAGTCTGACCATAGCGAAAGTTCATGTTCGCTGCTGCCAGACATCCCATTGATTCCTATGGGAAACGTCTGCACCTAACACCCTAACATGTACCCCGAGTCTAAACACCCCTAATCTGTCCCCCCTACACCGCCGCAACGAAATAAAGTTATTACCCCCTAAACCTCCGCTCCCGGAGCCCACCGCAACTATAATATATGTATTAACCCCTAAACCGCCGCTCCCTGACCCCGCCGCAACTATAATATATGTATTAACCCCTAAACCGCCGCTCCCAGACCCCGTCGCAACTATAATATATGTATTAACCCCTAAACCGTCGCTCCCTGACCCCGCCGCAACTATAATATATGTATTAACCCCTATACCGCCGCTCCCAGACCCCGCCGCCACCTACATGATACCTATTAACACCTATCCTGCCCCCCCTATACAGCCGCCCTCTATAATAAAGTTATTAACCCCTATCCTGCCGATCCCGGACCTCGCCACAACTAAATAAATAATTTAACCCCTAAACCGCCGCTCCCTGACCCCGCCGCAACCTATATTAAACTTATTAACCCCTATCCTGCCCCCCTACACAGTTGCCACCTATAATAAATGTATTAACCCCTATCCTGCCCCCCCTTCACCGCCGCCACTGTAATAAAATTATTAACCCCTAAACCTAAGTCTAATACTAACCCTAACACCCCCCTAACTTAAATATTAATTAAATAAATCTAAATAATATTTCTCTTATTAACTAAATTAATCCTATTTAAAACTAAATACTTACCTTTAAAATAAACCCTAATATAGCTACAATATAAATAATAATAATATTGTAGCTATTTTAGGATTTATTTTTATTTTACAGGTAACTTTCAATTTATTTTAACTAGGTACAATAGCTATTAAATAGTTATTAACTATTTAATAGCTACCTAGCTAAAATAAAGAGAAATTTACCTGTAAAATAAATCCTAACCTAAGTTACAATTACACCTAACACTACACTATACTTTAATAAATTATTCCTATTTAAAACTAAATACTTACCTTTAAAATAAACCCTAAGATAGCTACAATATAATTAATAATTACATTGTAGCTATTTTAGGATTTATATTTATTTTACAGGTAACTTTGTATTTATTTTAGCTAGTTAGAATAGTTATTAAATAGTTGTTAACTATTTAATAACTACCTAGCTAAAAAGAAATACAAAATTACCTGTAAAATAAATCCTAACCTAAGTTACAATTAAACCTAACACTACACTATCATTAAATTAATTAACGGCTAGATTCAGAGTTTGGCGGCCAAAGGGGTGCGTTAGCTACGCATGCTTTTTTTCCCCCGCACCTTTTAAATACCGCTGGTATTTAGAGTTCACAGAATGGCTGGGTTTTCAGTGCGTTAGGCTCCAAAAGGGAGCGTAGAGCATAATTTAACGCCACTGCAACTCTAGATACCAGCGGTGCTTACGGACGCGGCCAGCTTCAAAAACGTGCTCGTGCACGATTCCCCATAGAAAACAATGGGGCCATTTGAGCTGAAAAAAAACCTAACACCTGCAAAAAAGCAGCGTTCAGCTCCTAACGCAGCCCCATTGTTTTCTATGGGGAAACACTTCCTACGTCTGCACCTAACACCCTAACATGAACCCCGAGTCTAAACACCCCTAACCTTACACTTATTAACCCCTAATCTGCCGCCCCCGCTATCGCTGACACCTGCATATTTTTTTTAACCCCTAATCTGCCGCTCCGTAAACCGCCGCTACCTACATTATACCTATGTACCCCTAATCTGTACCTATGTAGCCAATCAGATTGAGCTCGCATTCTATTGGCTGTTCCGATCAGCCAATAGAATGCAAGCTCAATCTGATTGGCTGATCGGATCGAACTTGATTCTGATTGGCTGATTCCATCAGCCAATCAGAATTTTCCTACCTTAATTCCAATTGGCTGATAGAATCCTATCAGCCAATCGGAATTCGAGGGACGCCATCTTGGATGACGTCCCTTAAAGGAACCGTCATTCATCGGGAAGTCGTCGGAAGAAGAAGATGGGTCCGCGGTGGAGGTCTTCAAGATGGAGCCGGACCTCATCGGATGAAGATAGAAGATGCCGCTTGGAAGAAGATGGTTGCCGGTCCGGATCTACTCTTCTTCCCGGATAGGATAAAGACTTTGGACCCTCTTCTGGACTTCTTCAGCCGTCGGATGATGGATGTCTAGCCCCCGCTTGGGCTTGGATGAAGATTTCGGAGCCTGGAACGATCGGTGATACCTGGCATGGTAAGGTAAAAGAGCTTTGAACTTTTGTAATTTAGAATAGGGTAGGGCATTTTTTTATTTTGGGGGTGTTTGTTATTTTATTAGGGGGCTTAGAGTAGGTGTAATTAGTTTAAAATTGTTGTAATTTTTTTCTAATGTTTGTAAATATTTTTTTATTTTTTGTAACTTAGTTCTTTTTTATTTTTTGTACTTTAGTTAGTTTATTTAATTGTATTTATTTGTAGGAATTGTATTTAATTTATTTATTGATAGTGTAGTGTTAGGTTTAATTGTAGATAATTGTAGGTAGTTTATTTAATTTATTTATTGATAGTGTAGTGTTAGGTTTAATTGTAACTTAGGTTAGGATTTATTTTACAGGTAATTTTGTAATTATTTTAACTAGGTAGCTATTAAATAGTTATTAACTATTTAATAGCTATTGTACCTGGCTAAAATAATTACAAAGTTGCCTGTAAAATAAATATTAATCCTAAAATAGCTAAGATATAATTATAATTTATATTGTAGCTATATTAGGATTTATTTTACAGGTAAGTATTTAGATTTAAATAGGAATAATTTATTTAATAAGACTTAATTTATTTTGTTAGATAAAAATTATATTTAACTTAGGGGGGTGTTAGTGTTAGGGTTAGAATTAGCTTAAGGGGTTAAACAATTTATTAGAGTAGCGGTGAGCTCCGATCAGCAGATTAGGGGTTAATACTTGAAGTTAGCTGTCGGCGATGTTAGGGAGGGCAGATTAGGGGTTAACACTATTTATTATAGGGTTATAGAGGCGTTAGTGAGGCGGATTAGGGGTTAATACATTTATTATACTAGCAGTGAGCTCCGGTCGGCAGATTAGGGGTTAATAATTGTAGGTAGCTGGCGGCGACGTTGTGGGGGGCAGATTAGGGGTTAATAAATATAATATAGGGGTCGGCGGTGTTAGGGGCAGCAGATTAGGGGTACATAGGGATAACGTAGTTGGCGGCGGTATACGGAGCGGCAGATTAGGGGTTAAAAAATTTAAATATAGTGGTGGCGATGTGGGGGGACCTCGGTTTAGGGGTACATAGGTAGTTTATGGGTGTTAGTGTACTTTAGAGCACAGTAGTTAAGAGCTTTATGAACCGGCGTTAGCCCAGAAAGCTCTTAACTACTGACTTTTTTCTGCGGCTGGAGTTTTGTCGTTAGAGTTCTAACGCTCACTTCAGGCACGACTCTAAATACCAGCGTTAGAAAGATCCCATTGAAAAGAAAGGATACGCAATTGACGTAAGGGGATCTGCGGTATGGAAAAGTCGCGGCTGGAAAGTGAGCGTTAGACCCTTTCCTGACTGACTCTAAATACCAGCAGTAGCCCAAAACCAGGGTTAGGAGCCTCTAACGCTGGTTTTTACGGCTACCGCCCAACTCTAAATCTAGGCCTAAATAAATTAACTACAAATAACTACAATTAAATACAATTACATAAACTAACTAAAGTACAAAAAATGAAAAAAGCTAAGTTACAAAAAATAAAAAAAATAAGTTACAAACATTTAAAAAATATTACAACAATTTTAAGCTAATTACACCTAATCTAAGCCTCCTAATAAAACAACAAAGCCCCCCAAAATAAAAAAATGCCCTACCCTATTCTAAATTAAAAAAGTTCAAAGCTCTTTTACCTTACCAGCCCTTAAAAGGGCCTTTTGCGGGGCATGCCCCAAAGAAAACTGCTCTTTTGCCTGTAAAAGAAAAATACAACCCCCCCAACATTAAAACCCACCACCCACATACCCCTAATGTAACCCAAACCCCCCTTAAATAAACCTAACACTACCCCCCTGAAGATCATCCTACCTTGAGTTGTCTTCAGCCATCCGACCCACCGATGGGGGTCTTCAATCTTCTTCTTCAGGATCCATCTTCATTCCGCCGAAGCGGAACATCCTTCTTCCCCGACGGACTACCGACGAATGAAGGCTCCTTTAAGGGACGTCATCCAAGATGGCGTCTCTTCAATTCCGATTGGCTGATAGGATTCTATCAGCCAATCGGAATTAAGGTAGGAAAAATCTGATTGGCTGATTGAATCAGCCAATCAGATTGAAGTTCAATCCGATTGGCTGATCCAATCAGCCAATCAGATTGAGCTCGCATTCTATTGGCTGTTCCGATCAGCCAATAGAATGCAAGCTCAATCTGATTGGCTGATTCAATCAGCCAATCAGATATTTCCTACCTTAATTCCGATTGGCTGATAGAATCCTATCAGCCAATCGGAATTGAAGGGACGCCATCTTGGATGACGTCCCTTAAAGGAGCCTTCATTCGTCGGTAGTCCGTCAGGGAAGAAGGATGTTCCGTGTCGGCGGAATGAAGATGGATCCTGAAGAAGAAGATTGAAGACCCTGCTTGGAAGATGACATCGCCCGGATGGAAGACTTCTTCAGCGCCGCTTGGAAGATGACATCGCCCGGATGGAAGACTTCTTCAGCACTGCCTGGATGATGACTTCATCGGATGGAAGACTTCTTCAGCGCCCCTTGGAGGATAACTTCTGCCGCTCCGGATCTCCTCTTCGGTTCCATCGGTGGGTCGGCTGGCTGACGACAACTCAAGGTAGGATGATCTTCAGGGGGGTAGTGTTATTAATTACATTGTAGCTATCTTAGGGTTTATTTTACAGGTAAGTATTTAGCTTTAAATAGGAATAATTTATTTAATGATAGTGTAGGTTAGTTTTTATTTTACAGGTAAATTTCTCTTTATTTTAGCTAGGTAGCTATTAAATAGTTAATAACTATTTAATAGCTATTGTACCTAGTTAAAATAAATTGAAATTTGCCTGTAAAATAAAAATAAATCCTAAGATAGCTACAATATAATTATTATTTATATTGTAGCTATATTAGGGTTTATTTTAAAGGTAAGTATTTAGTTTTAAATAGGATTAATTTAGTTAATAAGAGAAATATTATTTAGATTTATTTAATTAATATTTAAGTTAGGGGGGTGTTAGGGTTAGTGTTAGACTTAGGTTTAGGGGTTAATAATTTTATTACAGTGGCTGCGGTGTAGGGGGGGCAGGATAGGGGTTAATAAATTTAATATAGGTTGCGGCGGGGGTCCGGGAGCGGCGGTTTAGGAGTTAAACTATTTATTTAGTTGCCGCGAGGTCCGGGATCGGCAGGATAGGGGTTAATAACTTTATTATAGAGGGCGGCGGTATGGGGGGGGGCAGGATAGAGGTTACTAGGTATAATGTAGGTGGCGGCGGTGTCCGGGAGCGGCGGTTTAGGGTTTAATACATTTATAAGAGTTGCGGCGGGGTCTAGGAGCGGCGGTTTAGGGGTTAATAACTTTATTTAGTTGTGGGGAGCTCCCGGGGCGCCGGTATAGGGGGTAGAACATTGTGGGTGCTTAGTGACAGGTTAGCAAGAAAGCTGTCAAAAAGCCGAAGAGCAGCGAGATCGGATGAGTGATAACTCTCACAATCCGCTGCTCATCGCCCCGTACTTGGTGCGCGGCTTTTAGACAGCTTTTTTGATAACAGGCAAAATTTTGCAGGTCAGCGGCGGCGATGTGAGGTGAGCTTAGGCGGGCGTATTGGGCCGGCGAAGGCAGGTAAAGTAGACGTGTTGATAGCTACCCCCCAGTGACAGCCATTATTGATATAACTACATTATATCTTACTACATAGAATCATACCCCTAACTTATTTCTATATATATTAAGTATCTGTTTATTATAGGGTTAACTATAATTTTCACAATTCCTATAATTTTCCAAATAATGTACTTATGGATTAAATGAAAACATTGATGTGTATCAACATAGTGACCCAAAAGTACAGATTTGAATGACATCAAATTTGGTTTTCTCAGAAAGGACTCATTGGTTACCACAGAGTTATTGTGAAGCTTCAGACTTAGCTCCTATCAATGAAAAGCTTAACATCACTGATTTTGTTTATTCCATGTGGAAAACCTGTCTTTAGGGTATAGATCCAGAAGATTTCTTTTTTACCTAGGGCCAAATATTTGTCTCCACCTCTGATCCCTAATTTAACCTATTCAATATTCTGAAACTTGAAGAAATCCAGATTGCTGTTATGCTTTGCAAAATGTTTCGCCACAGGTGTTTTGGGGGCCTCTGCTTCCATGGATAGCAGATGTTCCCTTATTCTGTCTTTCAAAAACCTTGAGGTAAGACCTACATATTAAAAAACTACAGCATGTGCAAGTAATCAGATAGACAACATATGTATAATTACAATTAATCCGATCCCTGATTTTATAGGACTTTCCTGTGTTGGTGGATGTACAACTCTCCCCTACTAGAGCATAGTCACAGCACTTGCACTACCACACTTATAAAAAGTAAAAACCTGTCTTCATGGATAGCCAATTACTTTTGTTGTCACTATATATAGTAGTCTTGGAACCAAAAAATGTTGCCACCCTATCTCCTATGGTTTCTGCCCTGCGAGAGATGTAGTTACAATATGTAGTGATAGTTTTTAAATCATCATCACTCTCTAGTAATGGTATCCTTTTCTTAATGATGTTACATATGTCATTAAACTGTTTGCTGTACATGGTAATAAAGTTAATACCAGTACGCCTCTCTATCAAAACCCGCAACCAGTTCAGTTATTCCTATCCATCATAGCCTCTATCTATCAATGTCACTGTTAACTCATTGGCATGTTTTTCATAATTTTCCAGGGTGGTGCAATTTCTTCTGAGCCTAATGTACTGTCCTTTCGGTATCCCTCTTTTGAGATGTTGTGGGTGTAGTGAATCTGCTCTAAGTTTTGTGTTGCCTGTTATTTCTTTCCTATACTCCTCTGAAATAACTTTGTCATCTTTATAGCCTAGAAGTACATCTAAATACGGTATACTTACTTCAGAAGTGCTAAATGTGAAACTCAGGTTGTCAGTATTATCATCCAGATGACTCATAAATAGATTAAGTACTTCCTTTGAGCCTTCCCAAATTAATAGAACATCATCTATAAATCTTGTATAAAATTTAATGTTGTCTCTATAGATGTTCTGTTTGCCAAAAATAGCTCTCAACTCAAAATCTGCCAGGTATAAATTTGCATATGATGGGGCAAATTTTGCCCCCGTCGCTGTCCCTCTCTGTTGTATGTAGAACTCTCCATTAAAGACAAAGCAGTTGTGATTTAACAGAAAGGTAATTGCCTCCAAAATGAAAGAGATGAGGTCTGAATCATAACTTGAGTATCTCTCCAGCATTCTCCTTACTGCACTAACTCCTAAATCATGTGGAATACATGAAAAGAGTGAGACTACATCAATAGTGACAAATGAATATACTCCCTCCCAATAAAAAGTATGTAATATTATGAGCAAATGCTTTGTGTCTCTCAGGAATCCAGGTAAATATTGAACAATAGGCTGGAGCTGTGCATCCACCCATTGGCCCAATCTTTCCCCCAGAGAGCCAATAGCCAAAATAATCATTCTCCCTGGGGGATTGACTAGAGACTTATGTACTTTTGGTAAGTACTTGAACACTGGAGTCCTGGGAGACACAACATACACAAATTCACTGGTTTTATTAGATAATATCAAATTCTCCACACCTAAATCAAGTAGATGTTTTAACTCAGCCTGAAATTTCAAAGTGGGATTAAAGGTCAATTTTTTATAAGTGCACACATCACCCAGCTGTCTATAAGCTTCCTTAAGGTACTGTTCCTTATCCAAGACTACAATAGAGCCCCCTTATCTGATATGACCACCACCAAATCTGGATTATTTTTTAATCTATTAAGTGCTTGTATCTCTTTCTTTCTTACTTAGATTATTACCACAATACTTATTCCTAATATTAACAAACTTATTAAGTCCCTCTGACAAAGATAGAAGCTCTTGTTCTAAAAATGAATGAAAAATTTCAATAACATCATTATGGGTTTTAATAGGATAAAAAGTACTGGCTTTAGATTCTTTTATTATTTGTTGTTTGCTAATGGACCCTGACTCACTAGAGTCACTCTGTAACTCACATAAGGATACAATATCACAAAGTTCTTTAAAGTCACAATCTTCAGCAAGAACTCATGTCACTTTGTGGTCAGTGCAGAGGAAATCGATGACACTGAGATCTTTAAACATGTTTTTTCAGCATTAATTTTCTTAGGAATTTATTAATATCTAGAATAGTTTCAAACAAATTAAAGTCTGTAGAGGGGGAAAAACCAAGGCATTTAGAGAGAACAGTCTCTTCATAATAGCTCAATTGTTTTTAGTACAAATTAATTATCTTTAGTTGTGATTCTTCTTTTTCCACTGAGCTCTGCGACTTGGATACCTTGGTGTTGGAATTTATATGATGGCCTGTGTGCCTTCCAAAATCAGCCCTTCTTTCTCTTCTTGCCCCGTTTTTTGGCCTTGCTCCCATTTCATCATTTGAGCGATCTATTGCTCTAATGGGGGTAGAAGTATTTGGGGCGGCTGATGTCACAGATGTTGCTGGGACTGAATCATTCACAAAAGCTGTGCTCTCAAAGCTTGAAAAAGTAACTTTTCGTTTGTTATTAGTATTTTTGCCATTATTCCTCCTTCTGCCTTGTTTGGTATTTTGAGTTCCTTTTTCAATGTTCCAACTGTAGACCAGTCCCATGTCATAGTCTTTACAGTCTCTTTCATACTTCTTATACTTGTTATCTGATAATTCAGTGCTCAATTCTCCGTTTCATCAAGTTGTTTTTGAAAAGGTTCCATACTCTCATCATCTTTAAATCCTATGAGTTGTTGATCCAGCTCTTCAATCTCAAGTAAAGCTCCATCTCTCTGTTCTTTCTTGAATTTAACAAGCTTTTCCATAAGTATAAGTGAGCATTCTGACAGAGACTGATTCATGTCACTCATAAACTCTGGATATTCTTTGTGAAAAGCTGGACATTTTTTCATTCTTAAGCCTCGAGGATTTTTTTTCTCCTTTAAATAATGTTCCAAAAACTTAATGTCCCACCAGAGTTTCAGTTCTTTAATGTGAACTTTCTCTTTATTACCATACAATGTTCCCAAATCAATTTTATTGATGTTCTATGTCACTGTGCCCTTAAATAATTTTTCAAATCTCTCCCTCCTGCTTGTATAAAATAAATTAGACTCGATGATCTGAATCTCACCGTAAACATAAATATGAATATCGGACTGAAGGCACATTAAAAAAATGTGAGAAAACCTCACCTGCAAATAACACTTTGTCCTAGTATTACTGAATCAAAGATAATCCTCACGATTCACTAAAACAGAAGTAAAAAAACCAACTTGTGTCGCATCTGTCTGATAATCTATCTAGATAATCTAATAGTAATATCAATTTTGGATAGATTGGGAGTGTAGAGTCTGAACTATCTCGATTAAGGAATGACACAGGTGTCTCTGATGTTCAGTATTCATCAAGGTACGTCTGTATATCTTTATATAGCAGGTGTATATTTGAACTTGTATAAGGTTGAGGTAACATCCATTATGTGGCTGAGAAATGCGTCACCATTTTATTACATTTCTAATAAATTATTTTATTTTACCCACTTGCTGATATATATGTCTTGATGTCAGATTGAGTGGAGACAAGAAGTGACATTTATTCCAGTTTCAGTATATACTGTACGTTGCTTCACTCTGCTGAATGACTGAGAAGTTCCAGCCTGTGTTTACAACACCCAGAGGTGCACTTGATATGTGAGTGTATCCACGTTGCATACATTGGAAATTTGTCAAGACTGTGCTAGGCCCTTTGGTGCCCTTGTTCTCTTGTATTTCTGTAGATTCACAGAGCCTTGTTCATAAAGTAAAACTAATACAGGTAAAAATTTTTACATATTGCAATACACAAAAGTGTTGTGTGTAAAATTACAAAAGATTGTAAAAAATGTTACTTTCCTGATGAGAGTCGCTGCCTGCCTTGGTTTGTCTAAACCAGAATCCAAATTCTTGTTGCTGCTTTTAATCTTGTCTCTAATGGAAAATCCCTCTCTGCTGGAGAGTGATAGAGTCCACGGGAGGAATCAACATTACAATATTGCTAGTACAAATCAACACACTAAATGGAATGTACTCATAGTGTAAACCTATCATCACACATACAGCATTCAGTCACCATAAAACTTCAGTACAATTTGCAGTTAAAATGCACAACGTTACTCATAATACAACAGTTCATAAACAGATTTTAAAAATTCTTTATATTAATGTCATAGGAGACCCTGGCAGTGTGTATGTAAATATATATATGTATATGTGTATATGTAAATATATGTATGTACATTATATGTGTGTATATGTAAATATATGTATGTATATGTGAGTGTGGATGTATGTGTGTGTGTATATACTATGTATGGGCGAGTGTGTGCTGTGTGTATATATGTGCGTGTTACAAGTGTGTGACTGGGTGTGTTTGTATGTAATAATGATATCATAAGTGAGTATATGTGTATATGAGTAACTTTTTGCAGGTAGGCACATAGCTTTTTTGTGCCTCTTAACTTGGCCACAATTTTGGTGCACGCTGTTCAAAAAAATTAGAGGGAACTTTGCAAGCAGAGAACATACAGTGCATGAGCATTGCTTATCACCACATGCAGGGGAGAAGCCTAAATCAACAATACATGGAGTTAGACAAAGTGGTAGATTTATGAATAAGTGAGCGGACATGTCCGCTCGATCTCGCTAAATGCCAACAGCATACACTGTCGGCATTAAACATTGCACAAGCATTTCTGGTGAAATACTTGTGCAATGCCGACCCCCTGCTCATTTGCAGTCAATTGGATTTCAATCCACCACCTGAAAGGTGGCGGAGAAGCTAAGGAGCAGCGGTCTTACGACCACTCCTTCCTAACTTCTGTTTCAGGTGGACCTGAAACGATGGGGCTCCAAAGCAGCATAATAAATGGAGCCCGATGAGTCTAAACATTAGTGATTAGTAATTGTCATGAAAGTTAAATGTACGTATTCAAAATAATAATCCCCTCACTTGTGTGGTATATTGGTGTATAAAAAAACAGAAAATGGTATACCCATCTGACAAGGGGTTTGTTTTGTACAATATTAAACAATGGGAGTCACAAGAAATTTTCAAATATAAAAAGGAGTCCTAGCTGAAAAAGGGCAGATGCATCCTTCAGGTCTAATATCATCTTATAAATGTACCAGGTTCTTCTAGGGCCCAAATATGGAAAGTGACTCTATTGAGAAATGAGGACCTTAATGAAATCTGATAAGTCTTTTTAATGTTTACTTTAGAACATTGAAAAGATAAAAAAGGCTTTATTAAAAATAAAACTATGCAACTCCCTTCCTGTGTTATAGCTAAGGTTCAGAATTGCTTATCATATTAAAACATCTGTATTTATTTTTCTTGTTCTTGCTGTAAAATATTTCTAAAAAAACATAAATTATGCTTACCAGATCATTTCCTTTCCTTCTGTATGAGGAGAGTCCACAACTTAATTCCTTACTTGTGGGAATACAGAACCTGGCCACCATGAGGAGGCAAAGACACCTCAGCCAAAGGCTTAAATACCTCCCCCACTTCCCTCATATCCCAGTCATTCTGCCAAGGGAACAAGGAAAAGTAGGAGAAATATCAGGGTATAAATGGTGCCAGAAAAGTAAAACAAAATTTAGGTCCGCCCTTCAGAGAATACGGGCGGGGGCCGTGGACTCTCCTCATACAGAGGAGAGTCCACGGCTTCATTCCTTACTTGTGGGAAACATATACCCAAGCTCCAGAGGACACTATTTGAACGGGAGGGCAAAAAAGCAGGTGGACCCTATTCTGAGGGCACCACAGCCTGCAAAACCTTTCTCCCAAAATCTGCTACAGCCGAAGCAAAAACGTCAAACTTGTAAAATTTAGAAAAGGTATGCAAGGAGGACCAGGTAGCCGCCCTACAAGTCTGATCCATAGAGGCTTCATTCTTGAAGGCCCAAGAGGAAGCCACTACTCTAGTTGAATGAGCTTTAATCCTCTGAGGAGGCTTATGTCCTGCTGTCTCATAAGCTATTTGAATAATGCTCCTCAACCAAAAAGATAAGGAAGTGGACGAGGCCTTCTGACCCCTACGCTTCCCAGAATAGACAAAAAACAAAGAAGAAGTCTGTCTAAACTCCTTTGTAGCCTGAAGATAGAACTTCAAGGCCCGAACCACATCTAAATTATGAAGTAACCGTTCCTCCGAAGAGGAAGGATTAGGACACAAGGAAGGAACCACAATCTCCTGATTGATGTTGCGATCTGAAACAATGTTGGGAAGAAAACCTAACCCAGTACGAAGAACAGCTTTATCAGCATGAAATACTAAGTAAGGAGGCTCACATTGCAAGGCAGCCATTTCAGAGACTCTGCGCGCTGAAGCAATGGCCAGTAGAAAAAGAACCTTCCAAGACAGTAATTTAATGTCAACTACATGCATAGGGTCAAATGGAGCCTTCTGCAAAACTTTAAGGTTGAGATTTAAACTCCAAGGAGGAGCGCTAGATCTAAACACAGGCCTGATTCTAGCCAGACCCTGAACAAAAGATTGAACATCTGGAAGCTCAGCAAGCCTCCTGTGCAGTAAAACAGATAGGGCCGAAATCTGTCCCTTAAGGGAGCTAGCAGAAAGGCCCTTCTCCAGACCATCCTGGCGAAAGGAAAGAATCCTGGAAACCCTGACCTTATGCCAGGGTGATAAACATTACCCTCTTCACACCAGAATAAGTAAGTTCTCCACATCTTATGATAGATGCGATGAGTAACAGGCTTATGAGCTTGAATGAGAGTATCAATAACTCTATCAGAGAAACCTCTCTTGGCTAGGAATAAACAGTACAGGAAAATAGAACACAAAGCTGTGCTTCTCAGATTGAATCAAATAACCTTATAAGAGTCCTATACCAGCTCATAAAAATGTCCCTTATAGGATCCACTTGAAAATCCTCTTGAAAAAGTAAGGTCGTAGCCTGAGGAAATGCGTTGAGGCGGCATCAACACCTCCTCCCGGTCACTGAAACGCCGGTGCTGAACACGGAGTATCCCTCGATACGGCGAGTCCCCTTGCGGCTTTCCGGAAGCTTACCTGAGGATCGAGCCAACGAGGTGACGGAGAATACACCCCCAGCATCCGGCGAAACGGACTTGGACTTGGTGATTTTGCTTTTAAACTTTTTTTACATTGTACGTGCGATCTACACGCTTTGAATGCTTGTCAAAATTAAACTGTGTTACACTTAGAGTGGGATGCGCTCTGTGTCTTCTTTTGTTTTGTGGCTAGGAATAAGCATTCAATCTCCACGCAGTCAGCCTGCTTCTACTCATTAGGGAAGTGTATAGTATCTAATAGAATCAGTAGTATATATTTAAAACATTTATTTTAATGCTCAGCCATCATGTAAATAGAACGTAAAAGTACACCAATGCATAAGAATCTTTGAATCGCAGGTGGATCTCATGGACATGTAACTTCTCTAGGTCTCTTATCAAAATTGTCTATAAAGAGATAAACAGTAATTCTAACTTTCTCAGTATGTCCCATTGCCTCGGCTGCAGGCAACAGGACTAAGCCCAGTACCAAGGGATTAGTGGTAGTCATAATTTCCTGTAGAATCTGGTGTCTAATAGCATGACCTATCACCTCTGTGGCGAGCTTTCAAAAGTATTAGACTATCAAAAATGTTACCTTATATGAAGGGTGATTATAAGAGGTGAGGCAATAAAACCTAGCAGATGCCAACCAACGTGTCATGCTGATGAAAGAAAACAAAACAAATAAGAGGACACTTAGTACACTTGCAGACCCATAAGATGAAAGGTTACTTGCCGGAGGGCCACACAATGCATTGTGAAGCACTGGGAAACTCCATTCCATATTGGCCAATTGAGGAAATACTATAGTCTAGGTGGTCCCCCTATGAATATGAGCAGTTAAATATATGAGCAGGCTCAGATGCATGGATAAGTATGTGTATCTGTTACGTTCTACCCCAGGGTTATATATAAAAGCAGACAATGTACAGTAACATATAATCATCTGAGAATCCAATATGAAGTCCACATGACCAGAGATCAACTGCAAACGTCCTTTAATTTAATGATCAACTATAACTTTAACTTTGAACTGAGCTGTAAAACAGATAAGTAGTACAGATGAAATACTAGGTACCTGCTATAACCCACTCTAAATTGTATGACAATTTGCGGCAGTCCAGTCTCACTGTATGCATAACTTAGCCCCCTGGATCCCACCTGAAGAATCGTGCAGTCGCCATTATGTGGGGCCATCCTCGTCGGCACATTATCATTGTAGGATTATTGTCAGCCGCTCTGGAATCAATCCGGGATGTAACCCAACTGCTAGCGTGAATTGAAAGCACACGCTAGCACACTGAGAAATATCCAGGACGTGACCCACTCAGGAAGCAGATTAGAAGATAACAAAAATGAATATTGTTCCAGAATGCAGGAAAGCCACAAAGGATAAAACGTCCCTTTAAGTAGTACAAAGAACAAAAAGGAAATGCTCTTACTTTGAAGCTTCTGAAAAAGGTCCTCTTTAGCAGGCTTGTAAAACAAAGGAAAAGTTCTCTTTTGCAGCTTGTAAAAGTATAATGTCCCTTTAAGCAGGTTTATAACAAACAGAAAGGCAAAGTTCTCTTTTGCAGCTTGTAAAAGTAAATGTCCCTTTTAAGCAGGTGTATAACAAACAGAAAGGCAAAGTTCTCTTTTGCAGCTTGTAAAAGTATAATGTCCCTTTAAGCAGGTTTATAACAAACAGAAAGGCAAAGTTCTCTTTTGCAGCTTGTAAAAGTAAATGTCCCTTTTAAGCAGGTGTATAACAAACAGAAAGGCAAAGTTCTCTTTTGCAGCTTGTAAAAGTAAATGTCCCTTTTAAGCAGGTGTATAACAAACAGAAAGGCAAAGTTCTCTTTTGCAGCTTGTAAAAGTAAAATGTCCCTTTAAGCAGGTCTTGTTTAACAAAGAATAGGTTTAAAGGTAAAGGCCAAAGCAAGGTCAGGCAGGCAGAAGTCGGCATCCAAATATCAGCAAAAGGTATAGGCAAAAGACAGGGTCAGGCAAGCAGAAGTCGGCATCCAAGAGACAGCAAAAGGGTAATAGCTACAGGCAAGGTCAGGCAGGCAGAAGTCAATGTCCAAATATCAGCAAGTAGGGATTAGGCAAGAGGCTTGGTCAGGCAGGCAGAAGTCGGTACACAGAAGAATAAAACTGATATGGTACTCACAATCCAGGGAAACAAACAAACGGGCCCAGATTCAGATCTCCCGCCGAGATTTAAAGGGCAGGAGCGTAACCGTCATCAGAGGGGTGTGAGAGAAAGCGTCATGTTGCTAAGCAACATGACGTCAGAGACACAGAGGAGTTCCGGGAGCCGCGGCGACACGGCGATGAACGGAAGCGCTCATGACAGCACCCCCACCTCAAGGGCCCCTCCGGGGGACAGGACCAGGTCTATCAGGATGAGTCTTGTGGAAGGTCTTGACCAATATTGGAGCATTTACTTGATGAGCAGGTTCCCAAGAACGTTCCGTGACTGGATAACCCTTCCAATGAATGAGATAATACAATTTCTTGCCCCGCAATTTGGAATCTAGAATATGGCTGATCTCAAACTCAGGATGTCCATGCACCAATAACGGTGGAGGTTTAGAAAAAGGCTTAGAATACCTGTTAATCATCACAGGTTTTAAAAGAGAAACATGGAATACCGGATGGACTTTGAGAGACTTGGGTAAAGCTACCCGATAAGCAGTGGAACATACCTGACCCAGTATTCGGAAAGGACCCACATATCGTGGTCCCAATTTGTTAGAAGGTTGTTTCAGGCGAAGAAATCGAGAGGAAATCCAAACTTTATCACCAGGGCGATATTTGGGAGCCTTTTTCCGTCGAAGATCCGAAAAGAACTTGTAACGTCTAGAAGTTACAGAAAGAATACGATGTATCTTCTGCCAATGTCGAGTTAATCTTCGGGCTGTAAGATCAGAAGCAGGATTCACTGTGGAGGAAGTATGCAAAGGGAACGTCCTAGGCTGATATCCGTAAGCTGCATGAAAAGGAGAAGTCTGAAGGGAGGAATTGTACCGGGCATTATGGGCCAATTCAGCCAAAGGAAGGTAAGAAGTCCAGTTAGAATGATAATGATCCACATAATGTCTAAGATATGTTTCAAGACACTGGTTTACTCTTTCAGTCTGACCATTCGATTGTGGGTGGTGAGAAGTAGAGAGAGATATAGTAGTACCAAAATGTTTACAAAGTGACCTCCAAAATCGAGAAACGAATTGTACCCCTCTATCTGAAACAATATCAAGAGGAAATCCATGGATTCTTACAATATGTAGAATAAAAAGTTCAGAGAGTCTTTTGGCAGATGGTAATCCTGGCAAGGGTACAAAATGAGCCGTCTTAGTGAACCTGTCGACCACCACCCAGATAGTATTGTTCCCAGTGGACAAGGGAAGATCGGTAATAAAGTCCATGGATACATGAGTCCAAGGCTGGTGAGGTATAGGCAATGGTTGGAGTAATCCTGAAGGAAGTTGGCGTGGAGTTTTGTTCATGGCACATTGTGTGCATACTGAGACGTAATCCTTCACATCTTGAGAGAGTGTAGGCCACCAGACATGTTGTTTGAGGTTTCGAGTGGTAATACTGATGCCAGGATGTCCAGAAAGGGGACTATCATGAGCCCAAAATAAAATCTTGGAACGAAGGCGTTCAGGAACAAAGAGTAAACCATTGGGAGGTTTACAGGACAAAGGAAGACGCTCTTGAGCGGACTGTAATTCTTGTAACCAAGAAGTTGTTAACTGGGCAATGACTTCATGAGGTTGGAGAATGGTACCAGACTCAGGAACTGGGGTATCTTGAAATTGTCTGGAAAGTGCGTCTGCTTTAATATTTTTTGAACCAGGTATGTAAGACAAATTATAGTGAAACCGAGAGAAGAATAAGGACCAGCGTGCTTGCCTGGAATTTAGTCGTTTGGCTGTTTGGAGATACAGAAGGTTCTTATGATCAGTAAGTATAGTAAATGGCAAAGAAGTACCTTCCAGCCAATGTCTCCATTCATCCAATGCCATCTTGATGGCAAGTAACTCTTTATTCCCTACGTCATAGTTAAATTCGGAAGGAGTGAATTTTTTAGAGAAAAAAGCAACAGGATGAATCCTTCCAGTCTCTGGTATTCGTTGAGACAGAACCGCTCCAGCAGCAACAGAGGAAGCATCCACCTCCAGAATAAATTGAAACTCAGGATTTGGATGACGAAGGATAGGAGCTGAGGAAAAAGCTTCTTTGAGAGATTCAAAAGCTTCTATAGCCTCAGACGGCCATACTTTACAGTTTTGTCCTTTTCTTGTGAGAGAAGTAAGAGGAGAAGTAATAGTAGCAAAATTCTTGATGAACTTTCTGTAATAATTGGCGAAGCCTAGGAAACGTTGTAAAGCCTTCAAAGAATCAGGTCTAGGCCAATCCAAAATGGCAGAAAGTTTAGTAGGGTCCATTTCGAATCCAGATGCCGATATTACATAACCCAGAAAGGGTATGATTTTTTGATGGAAAGAACATTTCTCCAGTTTAGCAAACAGATGGAATTCTCTTAGACGTTGAAGTACTTTCTTGACGTGGTGCACATGATCTTGGTGGTTCTGAGAAAAAATTAAGATGTCGTCCAGGTATATGATAACAAAAATATTCAAAAAATCACGAAAGATCTCATTTACAAAATGCTGGAAAACCGCCGGAGCATTGCATAGCCCAAAGGGCATGACCAAATATTCATAATGCCCAAATCGAGTGTTAAAGGCAGTCTTCCACTCATCTCCTTTGCGTATACGGATCAAGTTGTATGCACCACGTAGGTCGAGTTTGGTGAAAATGGTGGCTCCCTGAAGATAAGTAAAAAGTTCAGGAATAAGGGGCAGAGGATAACTGTTCTTGATGGTAATCTGATTCAATCCACGATAATCAATACAGGGTCTTAATCCGCCATCCTTTTTTCCCACAAAAAAGAAACCAGCCCCTACAGGGGAAGAGGAGGGTCGAATAAATCCTCTAGCCAGATTGTCTTTTATATATTCTTCCAGAGCCATGTTTTCTGGTTTAGAAAGTGGATATGTTTTGCCTCGAGGATAGGCAGCCCCAGGAAGGAGGTCAATGGGACAATCAAAAGGGCGATGAGGAGGAAGACGTTCCGCTTCTTTTTTGGAGAAGACATCCACAAAGTCATGGTAATGCATAGGTAAGGATTCCGGAGTTTCAACTGTGAGAGCAATAGTGAGTGGTAACTTAGTAATCTCTTGAAGACATTTAGTCTGGCATGTAGATCCCCAGGAAGTGAGTTCACCGAAAGTCCAAGAAAAAATGGGATTGTGAATCTGGAGCCAGGGTAATCCCAAGATAATGGGAAATTGCGGAGTGGGAATGACATCGAAACAAATTGTCTCAGAATGAAGTATTCCTACGGTGAGGATTAAGGGTTGAGTAGAAAACTGAATGTATCCAGAACCCAAAGGATCTCCACTGACCGTAGAGACTGAAATGGAATACTCCTTCTTTAGTAAGGGTATAGAATGAGTAGAAACAAATGTAGAGTCAATGAACACACCTCCAGCACCGGAATCAATTAGGGCTTGGGTATAGATCTTCTTTTGTCCAATTAGAAGAGTTACTGGAACAAAGAGTTTCTTGTATAGGGAATGACCACTATTTTGGCTTAACTCAGTTCCCTGGACTAGAGTTAAGCCCTGGCTTTTACTGGCCTAGTAGGACAATCCCTTAATAAATGTCCTTTAAGGCCACAGTACAGACATAAGCCAAGAGTCCGTCTTCTTAAGCGTTCAGTCTCAGTTAATTTTATACTTCCTACTTCCATGGGTTCAGCCTGATCAGTAGTAGGAGAGGCTGGAGTGACTGGACTAGAAAAACGAGGAGCTAAACGAAAAGGAGTTCGAGTGGCAGTCCTCTGTGTTCTATCCTTTTCTTGTTGGCGTTCACGAAACCTGGCGTCGAGACAGATACAGAGATTTATTAAGGCTTCTAAGGACTCTGGAAGTTCACGATACACCAATTCATCCTTGAGACGCTCAGAAAGTCCTTTACGGAAAGCGGCTCTGAGTGCTCCCTGATTCCAAGTGGTTTCAGAGGCAAGGGTGCGGAACTCAATTGCATATTGAGAGACTGGTTGATTTCCTTGACGTAAATCCAGGAGAGTTGCTTCAGCAGCGGATGACCTTCCAGGTTTATCGAATACGTTTGAGAATGTAGATAGAAATGTATCAACATCCAACAGTATAGGATCATTCTTTTCTAGCAAAGGTGACACCCAAGCCAAGGCTTTTCCTTTCATTAAGGAAATAAGAAACGTGATTCTAGAAGAGGCAGTAGCAAAGAGAGTAGGGCTATTTCGGAAATGAAGACGGCATTGATTCAAAAAGCCTCTACATTCTTCAGGATTCCCATCATATTTATCCGGAAGAGGAATCCTGGGACTTAGTTGTACCTGAGACTGATTGTTAGGAATCGGAGGAGGTAATGCCTCAATCGGATTTGGATTGGGATTAGGATTGGGAGGTGCGGTAGCAACCAAATTTTGTAATAGAGCAGTAATTTGATCAAGTTTAGTGTCCAGAGACTGCAAGTGAGTGGCATGAGAACCCAAGAGCTGTCCCTGGTGAGCCACGGCCATAGATAATTCAGTGGGGTCCATTTTTATGGCCCGTTTGTAATGTCAGCCGCTCTGGAATCAATCCGGGATGTAACCCAACTGCTAGCGTGAATTGAAAGCACACGCTAGCACACTGAGAAATATCCAGGACGTGACCCACTCAGGAAGCAGATTAGAAGATAACAAAAATGAATATTGTTCCAGAATGCAGGAAAGCCACAAAGGATAAAACGTCCCTTTAAGTAGTACAAAGAACAAAAAGGAAATGCTCTTACTTTGAAGCTTCTGAAAAAGGTCCTCTTTAGCAGGCTTGTAAAACAAAGGAAAAGTTCTCTTTTGCAGCTTGTAAAAGTATAATGTCCCTTTAAGCAGGTTTATAACAAACAGAAAGGCAAAGTTCTCTTTTGCAGCTTGTAAAAGTAAATGTCCCTTTTAAGCAGGTGTATAACAAACAGAAAGGCAAAGTTCTCTTTTGCAGCTTGTAAAAGTATAATGTCCCTTTAAGCAGGTTTATAACAAACAGAAAGGCAAAGTTCTCTTTTGCAGCTTGTAAAAGTAAATGTCCCTTTTAAGCAGGTGTATAACAAACAGAAAGGCAAAGTTCTCTTTTGCAGCTTGTAAAAGTAAATGTCCCTTTTAAGCAGGTGTATAACAAACAGAAAGGCAAAGTTCTCTTTTGCAGCTTGTAAAAGTAAAATGTCCCTTTAAGCAGGTCTTGTTTAACAAAGAATAGGTTTAAAGGTAAAGGCCAAAGCAAGGTCAGGCAGGCAGAAGTCGGCATCCAAATATCAGCAAAAGGTATAGGCAAAAGACAGGGTCAGGCAAGCAGAAGTCGGCATCCAAGAGACAGCAAAAGGGTAATAGCTACAGGCAAGGTCAGGCAGGCAGAAGTCAATGTCCAAATATCAGCAAGTAGGGATTAGGCAAGAGGCTTGGTCAGGCAGGCAGAAGTCGGTACACAGAAGAATAAAACTGATATGGTACTCACAATCCAGGGAAACAAACAAACGGGCCCAGATTCAGATCTCCCGCCGAGATTTAAAGGGCAGGAGCGTAACCGTCATCAGAGGGGTGTGAGAGAAAGCGTCATGTTGCTAAGCAACATGACGTCAGAGACACAGAGGAGTTCCGGGAGCCGCGGCGACACGGCGATGAACGGAAGCGCTCATGACAATTATAATCGCTTTGTCGTTTCTCACCCCCCAGATTAGAATGTCGGATTCGGCAAGCAGGGTTTGTATGTAGTCCAATCATTGGAGCTATCTGTTCTCTTTCTGAGTAAATAGAAGCTCTCTGTCTGTGTGAGGCACTGAGTAGCGTTACCGTCTTGCTTTTTGCTGCATGGGGTGGCAATCTGTTTAAATGATAGAGAGTAGCATTCAAGCGTGGACTCACTCTGTTCTTGATGGCTCCTCATTTCCTGCCTCAGGAGATCCTGCATATCACATGGCACTGGATCGGCTGGGGAAGTGTGATACTCAACTGCCAGCTGCAGCTTATATGGAGTAGAAAATGCTAACCTGATCTCTGCTGTAATCGTAGCCACGTGAAATCAAATAGGTCTGCTAATGCTGCTAGCACACATACAGGGTCTCTGGGGTCAAATTCCATGATAAGACCTGAGTTTTGAAATCTCCCACACACTTCCCTACAGTAACAATGTCTGATATAACAGCACAAATGTTAAAAAAGGATGAAAAAATAGAAGGGGGGGGGGGTGGATTCTTGGGCCTGACTTTCAGATCTATCCATACTAGGAAATTTGTTAGCAAGTCTCTGAGTAGAAATTACATAGCCTCTGTATATTGATCTGCTATCACAGCCCCTGCTCTGTGTAAATATCCATATTCGTCGATAATGGCAGCTTAAGTCTCTAAAGATGAAGTTGCAATAAAGCTTTAAAAACTTATTTGAATAAGCAGGAGGTCCTTAAAAGCACATCTGGTTTCTTCGATGGTTAGCTCCTCTCCCAAAAATCTAGAGTTTAATTAAAAAAAGGACCTTGTTCCAGCAGATCCCTGCGACAAGGTAATTTCCATGGAGGAGATGACATCCCCACCAGATCCGCGAACCATATCCTTCGCGGCCACGCTGGAGCAATCAGTATCACTGATGCCCGCTCCTGCTTGATGCGGGCCACTACTCGAGGAAGGAGAGGTAATGGCGGAAAAAGGTATATGAGACTGAACCTCCAAAGCACCACTAATGCATCTATTAGCTCCGCCTGAGGATCCCTGGATCTCGACCCATACCTGGGTAGCTTGGTATTGAGACAGGACGCCATGAGATCTATCTCCAGAGTTCCTCACCTGTTGCATATCTCCACAAACACCTCGGGTGGAGCGACCATTCCCCCGGATGAAAGGATTGTCTGCTGAGAAAATCCGCTACCTAGCTGTCCACACCTGGAATGTGGATTGCTGACGGCGAACAGTTGTGGGCCTCCGTCCACTCCAGAATCTGAGATACCTCCCTCATTGCTAGGGAGCTCCTCGTTCCTCCATGATGGTTGATGTAAGCCACCGAGGTGATATTGTCTGATTAGAATCTGATAAACTGGGATAAACCCAGATGTGGCCAAGCCTTCAGAGCATTGAAGATTGCTCGAAGTTCCAGAATGTTGATCGGAAGAGCAATCTCCTCCCAAGATCAAAGGCCCTGAACCTTCTTGGCTCCCCAAACTGCTCCTCATCCTGAGAGACTCGCATCTGTAGTCACAATCTCCCAGGATGGTCTTAAAAAGGATGTCCCTTGGGACAGGTGATCTGGACAGAGCTACCAAGAGAGCGATTCTCTTGACCGGTTGTCCAGAGAGATCTGTTGAGACAGATCCGAATGATTTCCGTTCCACTGTCTCAGCATGCACAGTTGTAACGGTCTGAGACAGAACCTGGCAGAGGGAATTATGTCCATGCTGGACACCATGAGACCAATCACCTCCATACACTGTGTCACAGAGGGCCTTCAGGATGTCCGGAGTGCAAGACATGCTGAAGCCAGCTTGCAGCATCTCTGGTCTGAAAGAAATATCTTCATGACTAGTGAGTCTATTTTAGGGCCCAGGAATTCTACCCTGGTGCTTGGAAAAAGAGAATTATTTTCTAAGTTTATCTTCCATCCATGGGATCGAAGAAGAGAGAGAAGAGATCTGAATGTTCTTCCGCTAGACGAAAGGATGGTGCTTGTACCAGATTATCATCCAAGTAAGGTGCTAGCTACTGCAATGCCCTGGGTTCTGGCCATGGCCAAGAGAGCCCCCAGAACCTTTGTGAATATTCTTGGGGCAGTAGCTAGGCTAAGGATAGACCTTATCGTCTCCATCTTTAACGAGGGGACATTCAGAAACTTATTTAAGCACTTTAGGTCCAGAATCGGGCAGAAAGTTCCCTCCTTTTTTGGGACCACAAAAAGGTTTGAGTAGTATCCCAATCCTCGTTCCTCTATCGGAACCGGGACAATGACTCCTGAGGAGGACAGATCCAGAACGCACCCCAGAAAGGCCTCCCTCTTCTCTGGTCTTGATGACAGATTTGAGAGAAGAAATCTGCACCTGGGTGGAAGAGACTTGAACCCAATTCTGTAACCCTGAGCATTGACCTCCAGGACCCAAGGATCCTGCACATCCCTTCTGAGC
Source organism: Bombina bombina (assembly GCF_027579735.1). NCBI lineage: Eukaryota > Metazoa > Chordata > Amphibia > Anura > Bombinatoridae > Bombina > Bombina bombina. The sequence goes on from NC_069504.1 coordinate 959,808,264, forward strand.
AGAGTTAAAGCCTGCCCCCTACCTGATACATAGAGGGATCGGGGGTGACCCCTTTAATGCTGATTTAGTCTCAGCGGGCTTCTTGCTCTGCTTGGACTTATTCTAGGACTGAGCCGCTTCCAAGTCTTAGGTTGCTCGATCTTAGCTGGAGGATTTGTCAGAACGAAAGGAACAGAAATTTTTAGGTTGTCCCTTAGATCTGTACTTGTAATAGGAAGGCACCCTTGCACCCTGTACCCATGGAAATAATGGAGTCCAGGCCTGAACCAAACAAAATCTTACTCTTGAATGGAAGGGAAAGGAGTCTGGACTTGGAAGTCAAGTCCGCAGACCAAGATTTTAGCCACAGAGCCCGGTGGGCCTGAACAGAAAACCCAGCAGTTTTAGCATTTAAACGAATAATTTGCATATTCACATCACAAATAAAAGAATTAGCGACTCTTAAATCCTTAATTCTATGAAGAATAACATCAAGGGGACCTTTCACCTCGATCAGATCCGATAAGGTGTCAAACATGTAGGTAGCCTCTCCCGCAACCGCGGCAACTGCCGCCGCTGGTTGAAATAAATATCCTGAATGTTGAAACATCTTTCTTAACAGAGTTTCCATCTTTTTATCCATGGGCTCCTTGAACGACGAACTATCCTCCAGTGGGATAGTAGTGCATTTTGCAAGTGTGGAGACAGCACCATCCACCTTACTGATGGAACCCCACAACTCCAATTGAGAGTCCGGAACCGGGAAAAGTTTCTTAAAGGCAGACGAAGGGGTGAAGGAAGAACCAATCCTCTCCCATTCATTCCTAATGCTTGCCATCTTCACAAGAACATGGAAAGTCTGAGGAACAACCCCATCTTTGTAAATGCTATCTAGTTTAGGAATTAAAGGTTCGTCAGGCAGTTTGGCCTCTGGAACCTCTAAGGTAGCCAGAACTTCCTTTAAAAGAATACGCAAGTGCTCCATCCTAAATCTAAAATCTGGTTCCTCTGCAATCGGAGGCTTAGAGGCAGCCGATTCAGACCCAGAAAGTTCACACTCTGAAGTATCAGAAAGAACTTCATCATCAGACAACCGTCTATCAGCTATAGCCAATAAACTGGATGATGACCCTTTCGACAGATAACAATATTTAACCTTTTGCTTGCACTTAGCAGGGCAAGGTAAAGCACTAATGGCCGCAGACACCGCTGTTTGTAACTGCGCAGTGAAGTCTGGAGGTAAAAGGCCTCCTCCAGATGGAGGATCAGGCATGCTATGGGAAACTGCATGTGTATTAGGAGATAAAAGCAGGGTGCGTACCTCATGGAACAGGGACCCCTCAGAGGTGGAAGGCTCAGTGGTATCAAACATGTTAACCTTTTTTGACATGATCACTTTTTCTAGGCATGTGGAACATAGTTGAGAGGGCGGGTATACCTCGGCCTCCTCACAATATAAACAGGGCATTAGTCTTAGGTATAGAGGAAGTACCCTCTAAAATGTCAGAGTGCTCCATAGCTATGGGCTATGTCCTAATATAACAATAGTGAACGTTATATAAATATAAAAAACGGCACCTTTATACCCCCAATGGCTTGGGCACTCACACCTCCTATTACCCAGACACACAGAGAAAACTGCTTCTCTCCGATAACCAGCGCGGTCAGAGAAGGAAGGGAAGCTACGACCACACCCGGCCACATGGTGCGCAACCTAGGACCGCCTCCGCTAAGAAAAACAAGTAAGGAATGAAGCCGTGCTTATTACACACTCCCTATGAGGCTGCATATCAAATTCTGTTGTTACGTATGCTGCACATAACACTAGACAAAATCCCTTTACAGTAATTAGCCCTAACTAGTCACAATGAAAAAAAGAGATAAGCATACACACCAGTTTTTCAAGTGATTTATTCTTGATTTGCAAAACCTTGCATGTTTTTCTAAGAAAGTGACATTTAAAAACATTTATTTGGCAGGCAGATCTTTTGTACATAAAAATTCACCAAAAATGACTTTAATGTTCCTTTAAAGGCTACAGACGTGGAGTGATAATGTTTATGTTTTACTGGGGGGGGGGGGGGTGTTAGCCACTCATCAACCTCTTTAATAAGTAACAGATGACCAGTTTTATCAACATCATAAGACTGAGTTCATCACTGGGGCACATTTCACTGTGAGCTTACTCCCAACTATGCTCTGTTTTAGAATTGCCAGTAATGCCAGCCACACACTGCTCAGAAATATATTATTCTTATCGTCAAAAACAGTAAGCAGACCGCTCTATTTTTGGATATGGGCTAAAATACACAATACCAAACACGCAAGTGGGAATAGGAGAGGAGCTGCAGCTGGAACAGTTGACAATGCTTTAGAGTGCTAGGGACTTTCTGAGTTGGAATGAGAAATACGCAAACTACACTAAAGCCCCATGAAAGGAAAGAAAAAGTAAAAACACAAGCTTATGCAGAAGGCCAACTTGAAAGGACAGTAAAGTCAGAATTAAACATAAATGAATTGTATAGAGCATGACATTTCAAATAACTTAATTTACTTCTGTTATAGATTTTGCTTAGTTCTTTTGGTATCCTGTATTAAAGTTTAACCCTAGGTGAGCTCAGGAGCATGCATGTGTCTTAAAGGGACAGAAAACCCCAAACATTTCATTCATAAATGTATAGAACATACAATTTTAAACAACTTTCAAATTTACTTTTATGATTAAACATGCTTCATTCTATTGTTATCCTTTTGCTGAAGGAACATCATTGCACTACTGGCAGCTAGCTGAACACATGTAGTTAGCCAATCACAAGAGACAAATGTATGCAAGCACCAATCAGCAGCTAGCTCCCACTAGTGTAGGATATGTGCATATTCGTTTTCATCAATTAATACTAAGAGAACAAAGCATATTTGAAAATAGGTTATTTTAAAAGTGTCTTAAAATGACACGCTCTATCAGAATCATACAAGATTAATTTTGACTCTCCTTTCCCTTTAAGCCATTACAAACACTGCTGCCATAGATTGCAATAGATATCCACGGGGGAAGACATCACACTTTCCAGAGTAGGGCAAGGAAAGAAAATAGCCAGGTCTCCACTGAACTGCAAACAATCACATTTTCCAGCCACCAAGTATCTTTTTTAAAAGACCTTTATTTTTTTAAGGCAGGGTCCATCAGTATAGCAAACAAACAACGTTTGAAACCTGCAATAGGTTATTAGTCACATCATTGGATGACGACTCAGAGCCTATTGCAGGTTTGAAACGTTGTTTGTTTGCTATACTGATGGACTATGCCTTAAGAAAATAAAGGTCTTTTAAAAAAGATACTTGGTGGCTGCAAAATGTGATTGTTGGCAATAGATTGCAATAAACACACATGCTCATAAGCTCCTATTAAGGGATATGCATTCGGCAGTTTCGTTAGGTGCCGAATTCGGAAGAAGGCAGCCAGTCACGGCATCTGGCTCTTGTCGAAACCAGATTTATTCTTGTGAAAGTGCAACATACTAAGGGATCGATAATAGCTACTTTTTCTTGCCAACTCTCGCAGGGGGGAATGATCTAAAAAAGGGGCAGTCCCTGTGAGTGGCGAGATGGCTCCTATTAAAAGTAATGGAGCTCGCTGGATAGGGACATTTGGCGAAGTTAGCAGGGGCCGCACTCTAAAAATTAAATCCTGCAGCCAATATAAATCACATTATGCTTCTTTCTGCATATTACATCTTACATTTGCCTATATTTTCAAATGCATTTGTTTTTCTATTAGGGTATTAAAAATTCAAATTGTTTTGAGAAAAGCTTGCCACCTTTTAGTTGGGAGAAAAAAACTGAGATATGCAGTGTGAAAATCTTTATAGAATTGCGGTGGGATTAGAGAGACATTTTCATATACGCCCATGGAACACCCATGTTCAGTCCATTTTACAAAAAAGCAACAATTACACTTTGCATTTTGTATTTATAAGTACATACAGTATCTCTGTGTGATTTCTACACATCCAGTGAACTAAAATTATGAATTACGCTGTGCATATTTAATACGATTTATTCCTGTGTAAAATTACATACACATTTTCCATTTTTGTTCAAATACGATTTTTGGTGAAGAATTTCGTTATGATTTTTAAAACACCTTAATAATACAATTTTTCCCTGCTTATTTTTGTTTGAATGGTTCAAATATTCGTTTTATATGATCTTTAAAATACAAATTATATTTTGTGCACTTTTCATATGAAAATGCAGTATACGCCCCTTAGCGAGACACCCTTTTTTCAGATTAAAAAGTGGCTTTAGATCATTCCACCAGGGAAATAACATAATTTATGTAAGAACTTACCTGATAAATTAATTTCTTTCATATTGGCAAGAGTCCATGAGCTAGTGACGTATGGGATATACATTCCTAACAGGAGGGGCAAAGTTTCCCAAACCTCAAAATGCCTATAAATACACCCCTCACCACACCCACAATTCAGTTTAACAAATAGCCAAGAAGTGGGGTGATAAGAAAGGAGCGAAAGCATCAAACAAGGAATTGGAATAATTGTGCTTTATACAAAAAAATCATAACCACCACAAAAAAGGGTGGGCCTCATGTACTTTTGCCAATATGAAAGAAATTAATTTATCAGGTAAGTTCCTACATAAATTATTTTTTCTTTCATGCAATTGGCAAGAGTCCATGAGCTAGTGACGTATTAGATAGCAGATACCCAAGATGTGGAACTTCCACGCAAGAGTCACTAGAGAGGGAGGGATAAAATAAAGACAGCCAATTCCGCTGAAAAAACAATCCACAACCCAAATCAAAAAGTTTTAATCTTTATAATGAAAAAAACTGAAATTATAAGCAGAAGAATCAAACTGAAACGGCTGCCTGAAGTACTTTTCTACCAAAAACTGCTTCTGAGGAAGAAAAAACATCAAAATGGTAGAATTTAGTAAAAGTATGCAAAGAAGACCAAGTTGCTGCTTTGCAAATCTGATCAACAGAAGCTTCATTCTTAAAAGCCCAGGAAGTAGAAACTGACCTAGTAGAATGAGCTGTAATCCTCTGAGGAGGGGATTTACCCGACTCCACATAAGCATGATGAATCAAAAGCTTTAACCAAGAAGCCAAAGAAATGGCAGAAGCCTTCTGACCTTTCCTAGAACCAGAAAAGATAACAAATAGACTAGAAGTCTTTCTGAAATCTTTAGTAGCTTCAACATAATATTTCAAAGCTCTTACTACATCCAAAGAATGTAAAGATCTCTCCAGAGAATTCTTAGGATTAGGACACAACGAAGGGACAACAATTTCTCTACTAATGTTGTTAGAATTCACAACTTTAGGTAAAAATTTAAATGAAGTCCGCAAAACCGCCTTATCCTGATGAAAAATCAGAAAAGGAGACTCACAAGAAAGAGCAGATAACTCAGAAACTCTTCTAGCAGAAGAGATGGCCAAAAGGAAAAAGACTTTCCATGAAAGTAATTTAATGTCCAGAGAATGCATAGGCTCAAACGGAGGAGCCTGTAAAGCCCTCAAAACCAAATTAAGACTCCAAGGAGGAGAGATTGACTTAATGACAGGCTTGATAGGAACCAAAGCCTGTATAAAACAATGAATATCAGGAAGATTAGCAATTTTTCTGTGAAACAGAACAGAAAGAGCAGAGATTTGTCCTTTCAAGGAACTTGCAGACAAACCCTTATCCAAACCATCCTGAAGAAACTGTAAAATTCTAGGAATTCTAAAGGAATGCCAAGAGAATCTATGAGAAGAACACCAAGAAATGTAAGTCTTCCAAACTCTGTAATAAATCTTTCTAGACACAGATTTACGAGCCTGTAACATAGTATTAATCACCTCTATGACTAAGTATTAAGCGTTCAATCTTCATACCTTCAAATTTAATGAGCCTTGAGATAGAAGGTCTGGCCTTAATGGAAGTGTCCAAGGTTGGCAACTGGCCATCCGAACGAGATCCGCATACCAAAACCTGTGTGGCCATGCTGGAGCCACCAGCAGTACAAATGAACGCTCCAATAGGATTTTAGAAATCACTTTTGGAAGAAGAACTAGAGGCGGAAAGATATAAGCAGGTTGATAATTCCAAGGAAGTGACAACGCATCCACCGTTTCCGCCTGAGGATCCCTGGATCTGGACAGATACCTGGAAAGTTTCTTGTTTAGATGAGAAGCCATCAGATCTATTTCTGGAAGTCCCCAGAGTTGAACAATCTGAAGAAATACCTCTGGGTGAAGAAACCATTCGCCCGGATGAAACGTCTGGCGACTGAGATAATCCGCTTTCCAATTGTCTATACCTGGGATGTGAACCGCAGAGATTAGACAGGAGCTGGATTCCGCCCATACAAGTATCTGAGATACTTCTTTCATAGCCTGAGGACTGTGAGTCCCACCTTGATGATTGACATATGCCACGGTTGTGACATTGTCTGTCTGAAAGCAAATAAACGATTCTCTCTTCAGAAGAGGCCAGAACTGAAAAGCTCTGAAAATCGCACGGAGTTCCAGAATGTTGATTGGTAATCTCGCCTCCTGAGATTCCCAAACACCCTGCGCTGTCAGAGATCCCCATACAGCTCCCAAACCTGAAAGACTCGCATCTGTTGAGATCACAGTCCAGGTTGGATGAACAAAGGAGGCCCCTTGAACTAAACGATGGTGATCCAATCACCAAGTCAGAGAAGATCGAACATTGGGATTTAAGGATATTAATTGTGATATCTTTGTATAATCCCTGCACCATTGGTTCAGCATACCAAGCTGGAGAGGTCTCATGTGAAAACGAGCAAAGGGGATCGCGTCCGATGCAGCAGTCATGAGACCTAGAATTTCCATGCACAAAGCTACCGAAGGGATGTTTGAGACTGAAGGTTTCGACAAGCTGAAACCAATTTCAGACATCTCTTTTCTTTTAGAGACAAAGTCATGGACACTGAATCTATGTGGAAACCCAAAAAGGTTACCCTTGTCTGAGGAATCAAGGAACTCTTTGGTAAATTGATCCTCCAACCATGTCTTTGAAGAAACAACACAAGTTGATTCGTATGAGATTCTGCAGAATGTAAAGACTGAGCAAGTACCAAGATATCGTCCAAATAAGGAAATACCACAATACCCTGCTCTCTGATTACAGAGAGAAGGGCACCAAGAACTTTTGAAAAGATCCTTGGAGCTGTTGCTAGGCCAAAAGGAAGAGCAACAAACTGATAATGCTTGTCTAGAAAAGAGAATCTCAGGAACTGATAGTGGTCCAGGTGAATTGGAATATGAAGATATGCATCCTGTAAGTCTATTGTGGACATATAATGCCCTTGCTGAACAAAAGGCAGAATAGTCCTTATAGTCACCATTTTGAATGTTGGTATCCTTACATAACGATTCAATATTTTTAGATCCAGAACTGGTCTGAAAGAATTCTCCTTCTTTGGTACAATGAACAGACTTGTGTAAAACCCCAGGCCCCGTTCCAGATCTGGTACTGGCACAATTACCCCAGCTGACTCCAGGTCTGAAACACATTTCAGAAACGCCTGAGCCTTTACTGGTTTTACTGGAATGCATGAGAGAAAAAATCTTCTCACAGGTGGTCTTACCTTGAAACATATTCTGTACCCTTGAGAAACAATGTTCTGAATCCAAAGATTTTGAATCGAATTGATCCAAACATCTTTGAAAAATCATAACCTGCCCCCTACCAGCAGTGCTGGAATGAGGGCCGCACCTTCATGCGGACTTGGGAGCTGGTTTTGATTTTCTAAAAGGCTTGGATTTATTCCAGACTGGAGAAGGTTTCCAAACGGAAACTTTTCCTTTAGGGGAAGGGTCAGGCTTCTGTTCCTTATTCTGACGAAAGGAACGAAAACGATTAGCAGCCCTATATTTACCCTTAGATTTTTATCTTTTTAGGCAAAAAAGCTCCCTTCCCCCCAGTAACAGTTGAAATTATAGAATACAACCGAGAACCAAATAATTTATTACCTTGGAAAGAAAGAGAAAGCAACGTTGACTTAGAAGTCATATCTGCATTCCAAGACTTAAGCCATAAAGCTCTTCTAGCTAAAATAGCTAAAGACATATACCTGACATCAATTCTAATGATATCAAAAATGGCATCACAAACAAAGTTATTAGCATGTTGAAGAAGTTTAACAATGCTATAAGCATTATGGTCTGACACTTGTTGCGCTAAAGCCTCCAACCAGAAGGTGGAAGCCGCAGCAACATCAGCCAAAGAAATAGCAGGTCTAAAAAGATTACCTGAACATAAATAAGCCTTCCTTAGAAAGGATTCAAGCTTCCTATCTAAAGGATCCTTAAAAGAAGTACTATCTGCCGTAGGAATAGTAGTACGTTTAGCAAGAGTAGAGATAGCCCCATCAACTTTGGGGATTTTTTCCCAAAACTCTAATCTATCAAACGGCAAAGGGTACAATTTCTTAAACCTTGGAGAAGGAGTAACTGAAGTACCCAGACTATTCCATTCCCTAGAAATTACTTCTGAAATAGCAGTATAGTTAAAGAGGAGAGAATACAATCTAAATCACAATAGATCCCCAACAGAATTATGTAGTATATCAACACAGGAAAAGTATATATATAAGTCCTGAGTAAAGAGAATCAATCCCTATAACAATTAATATACTGGGGGGTGCTCAATATCCTTAGATAAACATTAACAAAGGTTCAGAAAAAATGGATATAATCAGAGCAAACAAAACTTACTAAATTATGATGATACAATATTTAGTATGAATGGCTGAGATCGAGCCAATGGATAATAAAACGTAACTTTTAATGTATAATAATAAAATAAATGTGGTGAAAAACATTCACACTCACACAGTGCATTTTAAAATCAATTAAAATAGGTGAGTAGTAAATGCTAAATTACCCAGGTATAAACCATGTAATGTAGGTTAAATCGGTAAGTCTGGATGGGGAATTTTTGCACACCTTCGAAAAAACTTTATCCCAATGTTTTTTTTTTTAAATTTAGTGTTGTGAGAATAGGTGGCGCAAATGAATGCTAGTTCCCTGTGTATAGTGAACGGTAATTGTTCAATTTTACTGATAATTCAGTTTTCTAGATTAAATTAGATAAAATTAGATAAGTTATGCGAGTATCTCTGTGATAAATTTAGATAAGTTATGCGCATTTGTGCCACACAGCAATCACAGCAATACTTGCATAACTTATCTAAATTTATCACAGAGAATTATCAGTAAAATTGAACAATTACCGTTCACTATACACAGGGAACTAGCATTCATTTGCGCCAAGTATTCTCACAACACTAAATCGGTAAGTCTTGCAGGGAAGCACCCAAAAAAGCTCACGGATTGCACAGTATCTCTAATCTACAAAGAGGATTAACCTCACACAAAATTTATCACTGGCTAGTGCAATACTGGAGCGGTGCAGTAACCCGTCAGAGTTCCAGAGGTCTAATAACTTGAAAGCGTATTTTCAGTAACATATGTTCCCATTCATACTGCAATACATTTGTAAAGTGTGAGCCCGCACAGGGCAAGTGGCTAGTATAAGCGTTAAATTACTGAATAGTACATATGTGTATATATATCGTCCCATATTCAGGTAAACCCACATGAGGCAAAGTATGGAGCATTTACACAGAGCGCCCTAAATTGCCCAGGTATAAACCATGTAATGTAGGTTAAATCGGTAAGTCTGGCAGGGAAGCACCCAAAAATGCTCACGGATTGCACAGTATATCTAATCTACAAAGAGGATTAACCTCACACAAAATTTATCACTGGCTAGTGCAATACTGGAGCGGTGCAGTAACCCGTCAGAGTTCCAGAGGTCTAGTAACTTGAAAGCGTATTTTCAGTAACATATGTTCCCATTCATATTGCAATACAATTGTAAAGTGTGAGCCCGCACAGGGCAAGTGGCTAGTATAAGCGTTAAATTACTGAATAGTATATATGTGTATATATCGTCTCATATTAAAGTAAACCCACATAAGGCAAAGTATGGAGCATTTACACAGAGCGCCTGATGCGCATTTTGCCAAACAAATGGCTTTATCAAAGGCTAACTCGACTCGCGTCATCCTCACAGCTTAAGTACTAAGTTGAGCCAATCAGGGGTGAGAATCCACTCACACCCTCATGACAGTAGCCAATCTCTGATGACCTGCCCGATTGGGCAATTGTCTGTCACATGACTTTGAGCAGTGACGTGTGTACGGGGGCGTAATCCTTTACGCTTCTGGCTATGCCTTTAAGCCTATTTGTCCAGACAAGATTGTCAATAAAAGCCGTAACATAAACTTTATGTCCCACCCACACAAATAGGTGAACGCTTATCACTGAGATATATAATGGTTTCGATGAGGTATATTACAATCTATTGGGATAAGTGTGGTATTTCCTTTAATCACTGGCATCAATATGTATTTCAGGAGAACCCAAAAGTCACAGCGCAACTTAGTTGTCAAGTACATTGGCTATGATGTCTATGCATAAGTTACTACTATAAACAATGCACCACATCATCTCAATAGTTTATACTATTATGGCAACAATGTTTTAACTTACTAGTCTCCATACATCACGTACCGAATAAGTATTTTGAAAATCATAATGGTAATAACACAGTTCTGTGACTGGATATAATAACAATCCAATGGTGGTTACGTATATGTAACTGCTATTTATAATAAAAACATAAAATGAATATAAGTGAGAATTATATTACTATAGTAACAATGTTATGAATATACATATAATTAGCAAGCATTAATAGATTTTAGGCATAAAGGACTCATGACCCAAAAACACAATTCACTATTTGGTATCTTATATCGTGATTATTGTATGCCTGCATCTTGTGTGATTAATAAATGGTATCATTTATATCAATCAATTACATCGTACTTATATGTTCATATTCAGTCATTTTTGGTTTCTTGATTCCAAATAGAAACCATTTGCTCATTAGTTGATCTCACATAGTGTTTAATTAAGTTACAGGTAAGACTGTCATAATTTCCAAACATCCATCTCTATAGTTCAGTTTAGTGAACGTGTATATTTGTTATTGTTTATTACTTGTTCATATTGATTCTAATTTTGATTTCATCACTGACTACTAGGTGGTCTTTAAGTACACATAGATACTTTATGCATAAATCAGGTATAGGTGTTTGCATGAAACCAACAGACTTCTTTCAAACAAGAAAAATAGAGACAATTTCTTTGTGTTTACATTATTAAATAGAAAGATGTTTTTCTTTATTAATGTTAAGCGTACCAAAAAAACTAACAATTGATGTAAATAGGACAGAATCACGTTGTTTATTGATTCTTAACCCTTAGTATACTCTTCTCATAGGAAGGAATTGTACCCATCCTGTTCATTAATACGAAGAGGTGCTAAGGTATTCAGCCAGAATATCCAGCGACATTCTGCTTGTAACAGCATATTTTCCACATTGCCTGCCCTGATTCCAGGTTTTATAACCTGTAGCACGGATACCTTAAGGTCTGGTTTTATGCCATGGTATTTGAGGTAATGCTTGGCAACTGGGGTCAGGATTTTACCCTTCTCTTGATCTTTTACACAATTCTTTATACTGTTTATATGTTCACCAAGTCGCGTGCGTAATTCACGGGTCGTTATACCGATATACCTCTTACCACATTTGCATAGTAAACAGTATACCACATTTCTGGTTTTGCAATTAGCAAATCCAAGCATTCTTTTAGTACTTACAGTTCTAGTAACAAATTCTCTCTCATTAGACATGAATTTGCAAAAACTGCATGTGCCACATGTGTATGTGCCAAATATGTATTTGTTGGTTTTCTTCTTAGTGAAATTACTTTTGACTAGCATATTACCAATTGTTGGCGCTCTCCTCCAACTTGTTTTTATTCTGTCCCCTACATACGTTGACAGGTCTTTATCAGATTTGAGAATACCGCTATGTTTGTTTAAGATATCAGTAATTCTATTATGGTTTGTATTAAATGTGGTCACAAATCTCACTTCTTTGTCCACAGTTTTTGTCTTCTTTTTAGGGATTAATAGGGATTCCCTAGATGTTCTTTTGGCTCTTTGGTACGCTTTCCAGATTACGCGTGTAACCTCTATTTCTTAGTCTCACTTTCAATTCTTTTGCTCTTTTGTTAAAGACTTTCAATTTCTCCTTATCCTCAAGAACTCACCAGTGGGGATTGCATTCTTGGTTCCTCTAGTGTGACAGCTATCATACTGGAGAATCAAATTCGTCGCAGTTTCTTTTCTAAAGAGGTCAGTCTTAAGACAATCATTCTCATCTCTGTAGATGTGAATGTCCAAGAACTCCACTGTGTTCTTGCTTAGGCAATAGGTCAGTTTCAAATTGATATCATTATGATTAAGAATGGAAATAAATTCTTTGAAGCTTTCTGCACTTCCTGTCCATATTATAAACAAATCGTCTATGTACCGGCACCACAGACTTATATGGTCAGTATATTTTGACATGCTGTCATTGAAAACATATTAACTTTCCCACCACCCTAAGTTGATGTTCGCATATGTGGGTGCACAAGATGACCTCATAGCGGTGCCTCGAATTTGCAAGTAGAAATTGTCATTAAAAACAAAATAATTATGTGTAAGTACAAACTGGAGTAATTTAATTATAAAGTTATTTCTTTCCAATTTATCATTGGATTCCATACTTAGGAAGAATTTTACAGCTTTTAGCCCGTACTCATGTTTGATAGAGGTGTATAGCGATTCCACATCGCAGGTGATCAGGAATGAGTCTCTGTCTAATGTTAGATCATTTATTTTGCTTAAAATGTCCATGGTATCACGGGTATAAGGTGGTAAAGCCCATACTATCTCTCTCAAGCACAAGTCTAAGAATGTATTACCTTGTTCACACAGACTATTGATACTGGAGACAATGGGTCTACCTGGCGGTATTTCCTTATTTTTGTGAATTTTGGGTAGAAAGTATATTGTGGCAATTCTTGGATTCTTGACCTGCAAAAAAGACCATTCCTTTTGACTGATTAGATTGTCTGCTTTAGCATTATTAATCAGATTGAGATAATCAGTTAGAAACTGAGCAGTAGGATTGGAGAACAGGTGTTTATAACATTTGCGGTCGTTTAACTGTCTGTTAGCTTCATACACATATTTCTCTTTCTCCCCAATTTCTATATTTCCCCCTTTGTCTGAAGGCTTAATGATTACAACATCCCAAGAATTGATTTCTTTTAAAGCTTCCTCTTCCTTTTTACTAATATTTCTAATTTTCATATCAGGCAACTCTAGGAAATCATGCATAACCATTCTCAAAAAGACTTCAATTTGAGGTACTTTCGATGTGGGAGTCATGTATTGCGATTTTAGTTTGATTTGTTTGTCTAGAAACATATCAATTTCTACCATCTCACCCTCCTCGTTTTCAGTTAATAAGTCGATTAGAGTATCTAGTGTTTGGAGATCAGTAGTGGCATTGTCGTCATGGGCACTATTGGCCTAGACTTAGAGTTGGGCGGTAGCCGTCAAAACCAGCGTTAGAGGCTCCTAACGCTGGTTTTTACCGCCCGCTGGTATTTGGAGTCAGTCAGGAAAGGGTCTAACGCTCACTTTGCAGCCGCGACTTTTCCATACCGCAGATCCCCCTATGCCATTTGCGTATCCTATCTTTTCAATGGGATCTTTATAACGCTGGTATTTAGAGTCGTGGCTGAAGTGAGCGTTAGAAATCTAACGACAAAACTCCAGCCGCAGAAAAAAGTCAGGAGTTAAGAGCTTTCTGGGCTAACGCCGGTTTATAAAGCTCTTAACTACTGTGCTCTAAAGTACACTAACACCCATAGACTACCTATGTACCCCTAAACCGAGGTCCCCCCACATCGCAGCCACTCTATTAAAAATTTTTAACCCCTAATCTGCCGCTCCGTACACCGCCGCCAGCTACGTTATCCCTATGTACCCCTAATCTGCTGCCCCTAACATCGCCGACGCCTATATTATATTTATTAACCCCTAATCTGCCGCCCCCGCTATCGCTGACACCTGCATATTTTTTTAACCCCTAATCTGCCGCTCCGTACACCGCCGCAACCTACATTATCCCTATGTACCCCTAATCTGCTGCCCCTAACACAGTCGACCCCTATATTATATTTATTAACCCCTAATCTGCCGCCCCCAACGTCGCCTCCACCTACCTACAATTATTAACCCCTAATCTGCCGACCGGACCACACCGCTACTATAATAAATGGATTAACCCCTAAAGCTAAGTCTAACCCTAAAATAAAATAAATTAACTCTTATTAAATAAATTAATCCTATTTAAAGCTAAATACTTACCTGTAAAATAAACCCTAATATAGCTACAATATAAATTATAATTATATTGTATCTATTTTAGGACTAATATTTATTTTACAAGCAACTTTGTATTTATTTTAACCAGGTACAATAGCTATTAAATAGTTAATAACTATTTAATAGTTACCTAGTTAAAATAATTACAAAATTATCTGTAAAATAAATCCTAACCTAAGTTACAATTAAACCCAACACTACACTATCAATAAATGAATTACATAAAATACCTACAATTATCTACAATTAAACCTAACACTACACTATCAATAAATAAATTAAATAAAATACCTACAATTACCTACAATTAAACCTAACACTACACTATCAATAAATTAATTAAATACAATACCTACAAATAAATACAATTAAATAAACTAACTAAAGTACAAAAAATAAAAAAGAACTAAGTTACAAAAATAAAAAAATATTTACAAACATTAGAAAAATATTACAACAATTTTAAACTAATTACACCTACTCTAAGCCCCCTAATCAAATAACAAAGCCCCCAAAAATAAAAAATGCCCTACCCTATTCTAAAATGAAAATAGAAAAGCTCTTTTACCTTACCAGCCCTGAAAAGGGCCCTTTGCGGGGCATGCCCCAAAGAATTCAGCTCTTTTGCCTGTAAAAAAAACCCATACAATACCCCCCCAACATTACAACCCACCACCCACATACCCCTAATCTAACCCAAACCCCCCTTAAATAAACCTAACACTAAGCCCCTGAAGATCTTCCTACCTTGTCTTCACCACGCCAGGTCCCGATCTGTCCAGAAGAGCCTCCGAAATCTTCATCCAAGCCCAAGCAGGGGCTGAAGAGTGACGTCCATCCTCCGGCTGAAGTCTGGATCCAAGCGGCAAATGAAGAAGTCTATCTTCGGGAAGAAATCTTCATCCTATCCGGGCAGAAGAGGACATCTGGACTGGCAAACATCTTCATCCAAGCCGCATCTTCTATGTTGTTCCATCGGATGACGAGCGGCTGATCTTGAAGACCTCTGGCGTGGATCCATCCTCTTCGTTCGACGTCCAACTGAAGAATGAAGGTTCCTTTAAGGGACGTCATCCAAGATGGCGTCCCTCGAATTCCGATTGGCTGATAGGATTCTATCAGCCAATCGGAATTAAGGTAGGAAAATTCTGATTGGCTGATGGAATCAGCCAATCAGATTCAAGTTCAATCCGATTGGCTGATCCTATCAGCCAATCAGATTGAGCTCGCATTCTATTGGCTGTTCTGATCAGCCAATAGAATGCGAGCTCAATCTGATTGGCTGATCCAATCAGCCAATCGGATTGAACTTGAATCTGATTGGCTGATTCCATCAGCCAATCAGAATTTTCCTACCTTAATTGGCTGATAGAATCCTATCAGCCAATCGGAATTCGAGGGACGCCATCTTGGATGACGTCCCTTAAAGGAACCTTCATTCTTCAGTTGGACGTCGAACGAAGAGGATGGATCCGCGCCGGAGGTCTTCAAGATCAGCCGCTCGTCATCCGATGGAACAACATAGAAGATGCGGCTTGGATGAAGATGTTTGCCGTTCCGGATGTCCTCTTCTGCCCGGATAGGATGAAGATTTCTTCCCGAAGATGGACTTCTTCATTTGCCGCTTGGATCCAGACTTCAGCCGGAGGATGGACGTCACTCTTCAGCCCCTGCTTGGGCTTGGATGAGGATTTCGGAGGCTCTTCTGGACAGATCGGGACCCGGCGTGGTGAAGACAAGGTAGGGAGATCTTCAGGGGCTTAGTGTTAGGTTTATTTAAGGGGGGTTTGGGTTAGATTAGGGGTATGTGGGTGGTGGGTTGTAATGTTGGGGGGGGGTATTGTATGTTTTTTTTTACAGGCAAAAGAGCTGAATTATTTGGGGCATGCCCCGCAAAGGGCCCTTTTCAGGGCTGGTAAAGTAAAAGAGCTTTGAACTTTTTTAATTTAGAATAGGGTAGGGCATTTTTTTATTTTGGGGGGCTTTGTTATTTTATCAGGGGGCTTAGAGTAGGTGTAATTAGTTTAAAATTGTTGTTAATATTTTTCTAATGTTTGTAAATATTTTTTTATTTTTTGTAACTTAGTTCTTTTTTATTTTTTGTACTTTAGTTAGTTTATTTCATTGTATTTATTTGTAGGTATTGTATTTAATTAATTTATTGATAGTGTAGTGTTAGGTTTAATTGTAGATAATTTTAGGTATTTTATGTAATTAATTTATTGATAGTGTAGTGTTAGGTTTAATTGTAACTTAGGTTAGGATTTATTTTACAGGTAATTTTGTAATTATTTTAACTAGGTAACTATTAAATAGTTCTTAACTATTTAATAGCTATTGTACGTGGTTAAAATAATTACAAAGTTGCCTGTAAAATAAATATTAATCCTAAAATAGCTACAATATAATTATAATTTATATTGTAGCTATATTAGGGTTTATTTTACAGGTAAGTATTTAGCTTTAAATTGGATTAATTTATTTAATAAGAGTTAATTTATTTCGTTAGATTAAAATTATAATTAACTTAGGCGGGTGTTAGGGTTAGGGTTAGACTTAGCTTTAGGGGTTAATACATTTATTATTGTAGCGGTGAGATCCGGTCGGCAGATTAGGGGATAATTATTGTAGGTAGGTGGAGGCGACGTTGGGGGCGGCAGATTAGGGGTTAATAAATATAATATAGGGGTCGGCTGTGTTAAGGGCAGCAGATTAGGGGTACATAGGTATAATGTAGGTTGCGGCGATGTACGGAGCGGCAGATTAGGGGTTAATAATAATATGCAGGGGTCAGCGATAGCGGGGGCGGCAGAATAGGGGTTAATAAGTGTAAGGTTACGGGTGTTTAGACTCGGGGTACATGTTAGCGTGTTAGGTGCAGACTTCGAAACTGTTTCCCCATAGGAAACAATGTAGCTGCGTTAGGAGCTGAACGCTGCTTTTTTGCAGGTGTTAGGTTTTTTTTCAGCTCAAACAGCCCCATTGTTTCCTATGGGGGAATCGTGCACGAGCACGTTTTTGAAGCTGGCCGCGTCCGTAAGCAACGCTGGTATTTAGAGTTGCAGTGGCGGTAAATATGCTCTACGCTCCCTTTTTGGAGCCTAACGCAGCCATTCTGTGAACTCTAAATACCAGCGGTATTTAAAAGGTGCGGGAGAAAAAAAGCCAGGGTAGCTAACGCACCCCTTTGGCCGCAGAACTCTAAATCTAGCCGATTATATTTTCTTTAGTAAGAGTTTTCTGCAATAAAGATGTAAATCTTTTATTAATTCAAACTTATTTAGTTGGGGGGAGGGTGAGAAAGAAAGAACCTTGTAATTCATCACTATCCCCATTTACCATTTTGGGCGTTTTCCCCAATCCTCCCTTCTCCTGTACCCATTGTCGGTACTGTAGCCCCACCTCGTTCGGTCTCGTAATGTTCTGTTTTCCTTTACTCCTTCTGGTTGGTCTCTTGTTTCTTTGTCGAGATGTGTCGTGTCTCTCCCTAAAAAACTACTTGTACTGGGTCTGTTTATATTGCTCTCAGAATCACTATCTTCTACCGCAGATGACTCACAGTCTGACTGATGTGTATTCTTTGATGGTGGTAAGCTATTGGCCGGCCTTCGCCTAGACTGTTTATCGTCCCACGTAAAGATCCTTCCCTTTTCAAAGTCTTTAATGTCTCTTTTCATCTTAGAACATTTTGTCTGGATTATGTCTTTTTCTCTTTTATCTGGTTCCTCTCTCATCTCTTTGTAACATTGTTTAAATTTTTCCAGTGTTTCGAATTTTTGTAGTTTAGTATTGTACTCAGTAATTTCTTAGTCTAGTTCAGACATCACCTCTGTTTCATAATCTGACAATATCGCAACTAATATCTCCGAACAGTTTATTAGTGCCTGTTCCCATCTGTCTTTATATGTGTCAATATGAAAAGAGTGCGTATGTTTTCTAAGTAAATAATTCAAAGATTTTAAACCATCCTCCCAGTTATCTATTTCAGTGTCAAAGGTGGTCTCCGTGTCACAGGCTAATGCAAAGGTTTTATCTATATCTCTTAATCTTTGGTCTTGTCTGTTTCTAAAGTCTTGTGATAGGCTTTGTGTCATTTTTATGTATTTTTACAGATTGGCTTGTACAACAAATTCAGTGTTATAAATAGTTGATTTCTCAGAATGCTGTCCTTAACAGCTGATAGACAGTTAATAATTGTATAGTTAAAGAGGAGAGAATACAATCTAAATCACAATAGATCCCCAACAGAATTATGTAGTATATCAACACAGGAAAAGTATATATATAAGTCCTGAGTAAAGAGAATCAATCCCTATAACAATTAATATACTGGGGGGTGCTCAATATCCTTAGATAAACATTAACAAAGGTTCAGAAAAAATGGATATAATCAGAGCACACAAAACTTACTAAATTATGATGATACAATATGTAGTATGAATGGCTGAGATCGAGCCAATGGATAATAAAACGTAACTTTTAATTTATAATAATAAAATAAATGTGGTGAAAAACATTCACACTCACACAGTGCATTTTAAAATCAATTAAAATAGGTGAGTAGTAAATGCTAAATTGCCCAGGTATAAACCATGTAATGTAGGTTAAATCGGTAAGTCTGGCAGGGAAGCACCCAAAAAAGCTCACGGATTGCACAGTATCTCTAATCTACAAAGAGGATTAACCTCACACAAAATTTATCACTGGCTAGTGCAATACTGGAGCGGTGCAGTAACCCGTCAGAGTTCCAGAGGTCTAATAACTTGAAAGCGTATTTTCAGTAACATATGTTCCCATTCATACTGCAATACAATTGTAAAGTGTGAGCCCGCACAGGGCAAGTGGCTAGTATAAGCGTTAAATTACTGAATAGTACATATGTGTATATATATCGTCCCATATTAAGGTAAACCCACATGAGGCAAAGTATGGAGCATTTACACAGAGTGCCCTAAATTGCCCAGGTATAAACCATGTAATGTAGGTTAAATCGGTAAGTCTGGCAGGGAAGCACCCAAAAATGCTCACGGATTGCACAGTATATCTAATCTACAAAGAGGATTAACCTCACACAAAATTTATCACTGGCTAGTGCAATACTGGAGCGGTGCAGTAACCCGTCAGAGTTCCAGAGGTCTAGTAACTTGAAAGCGTATTTTCATTATATATCTCAGTTATAAGCGTTCACCTTTTGGTGTGGGTGGGACATAACGTTTATGTTACGGCTTTTATTGACAATCTTGTCTGGACAAATAGGCTTACAGGCATAGCCAGAAGCGTAAAGGATTACGCACCCGTACACACGTCACTGCTCAAAGTCATGTGACAGACAATTGCCCAATCGGGCAGGTCATCAGAGATTGGCTACTGTCATGATGGTGTGAGTGGATTCTCACCCCTGATTGGCTCAACTTAGTACTTAAGCTGTGAGGATGGCGCTAGTCGGGTTAGCCTTTGATAAAGCCATTTGTTTGGCGAAATGCCCATCAGGCGCTCTGTGTAAATGCTCCATACTTTGCCTTATGTGGGTTTACTTTAATATGAGACGATATATACACATATATACTATTTAGTAATTTAACGCTTATACTAGCCACTTGCCCTGTGCGGGCTCACACTTTACAATTGTATTGCAATATGAATGGGAACATATGTTACTGAAAATACGCTTTCAAGTTACTAGACCTCTGGAACTCTGACGGGTTACTGCACCGCTCCAGTATTGCACTAGACAGTGATAAATTTTGTGTGAGGTTAATCCTCTTTGTAGATTAGATATACTGTGCAATCCGTGAGCATTTTTGGGTGCTTCCCTGCCAGACTTACCGATTTAACCTACATTACATGGTTTATACCTGGGCAATTTAGGGCGCTCTGTGTAAATGCTCCATACTTTGCCTCATGTGGGTTTACCTTAATATGGGACGATATATACACATATGTACTATTCAGTAATTTAACGCTTATACTAGCCACTTGCCCTGTGCGGGCTCACACTTTACAATTGTATTGCAGTAAGAATGAGAACATATGTTACTGAAAATATGCTTTCAAGTTACTAGACCTCTGGAACTCTGACGGGTTACTGCACCGCTCCAGTATTGCACTAGCCAGTGATAAATTTTGTGTGAGGTTAATCCTCTTTGTAGATTAGAGATACTGTGCAATCCGTGAGCTTTTTTGGGTGCTTCCCTGCCAGACTTACCGATTTAACCTACATTACATGGTTTATACCTGGGCAATTTAGCATTTACTACTCACCTATTTTAATTGATTTTAAAATGCACTGTGTGAGTGTGAATGTTTTTCACCACATTTATTTTATTATTATACATTAAAAGTTACGTTTTATTATCCATTGGCTCGATCTCAGCCATTCATACTACATATTGTATCATCATAATTTAGTAAGTTTTGTGTGCTCTGATTATATCCATTTTTTCTGAACCTTTGTTAATCTTCTGAAATAGCATCAGGAACTGGAAAAAACTTCTGGAATAACTACATGAGGTTTTAAAACCGAATTTAAACGCTTATTAGTTTTAATATCAAGATGACTAGACTCCTCCATGTATAACGCAATCAACACTTCTTTAAGTAAAGAACAAATAAACTCCATCTTAAACAAATATGAAGATTTATCAGTGTCAATATCTGAGGCAGAATCTTCTGAACCAGATAGATCCTCATCAGAGGATCTATCTGGTCCTCAGAAGGAGGTATAACAGACAGAGCCTTCCGAATAGAATTAGAAACAAATTCTTTAACATTAACAGGAACATCCTGAACATTAGATGTTGAAGGAACAACAATAGGTAATGGATTATTACTAATGGAAATATTATCCACGTTTGATAGTTTATCATGACAACTAACACAAACTACAGCCGGAGGAACAGTTACCAAAAGTTTACAACAAATGCACTTAGCTTTGGTAGAACCAACATCAGGCTGCGTCTTTCCAGAAGTAGATTCTGATCCAGGGTCAGGTAGTGACATCTTGCAATATGTAATAGAAAAAACAACATATAAAGCAAAATTATCAAATTCCTTAAATGACAGTTTCAGGAATGGGAAAAAATGCAAAACAAAACAAGCCTCTAGAAACCAGAAGCAACTAAAAAGTGAGACTGAATTAATGTGAAAAAAACTGGCGGCAAGTATGACGCCCACATTTTTTGGCGCCTAAAACTTCTGCAACAAACACGAGTAAAAAATGACGCAACTATGTGAAAACTTCCGGCGTCAACTACAACGCTGGAAATGACATCATTCTCACGCCAAAAAAGTCTCGCGCCAAAAATGACGCAATAAATTCTAGCATTTTCAGCACCCGCGAGCCCAATAGCCCACAATTTAGAAGAAAAAAGTCAATTGAAAATTTAAGGTAAGAACATTTTTTAATTCATATGCATTTTCCCAAAAAATTAAACTGACAGTCTGAAAGAAGGAACACTGATTGACCTGAATCATATCAAATATAAGTTTAAAACATATATTTAGAACTTTACATATAAAGTGCCAAACCATAGCTTAGAATGTCATAAATAAAATAAGACTTACTTACCCTAAGACACTCATCTACATATAGTAGATAGCCAAACCAGTACTGAAACGAGAATCAGTAGAGGTAATGGTATATAAGAGTATATCGTCGATCTGAAAAGGGAGGTAGGAGAAGAAATCTCTATGACCGATAACAGAGAACCTATGAAATAGATCCCCTAGAGGAAGACCATGGTATTCAAATAGGCAATACTCTCTTCACATCCCTCTAACATTCACTGCACTCTGAGAGGAAAACCTTCAGCCTGCTGCGAAGCGCATATCAACGTAGAAATCTAGCACAAACTTACTTCACCACCTCCATGGGAGGCAAAGTTTGTAAAACTGAATTGTGGGTGTGGTGAGGGGTGTATTTATAGGCATTTTAAGGTTTGGGAAACTTTGCCCCTCCTGGTAGGAATGTATATCCCATATGTCACTAGCTCCTGGACTCTTGCTAATTACATGAAAGAAAGGACTGGCGAGCATTCTTTAATAATCTTGCCAGCCCAGAGAGCTTTCAATCATTGATCCCTAAGACACTGCCAAATGCACATGCCTAGCTCCTATCAGCCTACCTAGGTTTAGTCTTCAACAAAGGATACCAAGAGAACAAAGTAAATTTGATAATAGAAGTAAAGTTGAAAGTTGTTTAAAATTGCATGCTGTATCCAAATCATGAAAGTACAATTTTGACTTTACTGTCCCTTTAACACAACCAGTTCCAGCAGTGCTGTCTCATATATAGATAGCCGCTTAACGACCAAGGACGTACAGGGTACATCCTGCAAAAAAGATCAGTTAATGACCAAGGATGTACCCTGTTTGTCCTCAGGGGTTTAAAGCAGTGGAAGCGATCCTGATCGCTTCCAGATGCTTTCAAGCTTTTGCTGTGATGCCTCGATATTGAGGCATTACGGCAATACCTTTTTTTACACACCGATGCAGAGAGAGCCACTCTGTGGCCCTCACTGCATTGGCCAGCGATGGTGCCGATCATTGGTGGGTGGGAGCCGTAGCATGGAGGCGGGTGGGCAGCCCATCGTTGGAGAGACTTCCGGATCCTGTCCCTGCAGAGCGCTCCATTGAGTCCAGAGAGGGAGGGGGAGGTAGAGGGTGGGAGAGAGAGGGAAATACATTATAATAAAGGGATCTGGGAGGGGAGGCAGCTACACTACAGAAAATTCAGTTTCAGCAAACTGGGCAATTGTGTATGAGTAATCTGGGAACTGGCAGACAGCTGCCAGTAACCAAGATGGTGGATAATAGGTAGAGGTCGGAGGGTTAGAGAGCTGTATGGGGGGGGGATCAGGGAGGTTGGGGCTAAGGGGGGATCCATAACTGCTGTATAAAATAAGAAAAAAAATACATTAAAAAAAAATCCTTTTATTTAGTACTTAAGATGGCGGTGAAAATTGTGATGTGGGGGAGGGAAGAGAGCTGTAGCAATGCCAAAGCCATATATGTCTGCTATTTCTGAACAAAGGGGATCCCAGAGAAGCATTTACAACCATTTGTGCCATAATTGCACAAGCTGTTTGTAAATAATTTCAGTGAGAAACCTAAAGTTAGTGAAAAAGTGAACAATTTTTTTTATTTGATCACATTTGGCGGTGAAATGGTGGCATGAAATATACCAAAATGGGCCTAGATACTTTGGGTTGTCTACTAAAAAAAGCATATTCATGTTAAGGGATATTCAGAGATTCCTGACAGATATCAGTGTTCCAATGTAACTATCGCTAATTTTGAAAAAATGGTTTGGAAATAGCAACGTGCTACTTGTACTTATTGCCTTATAACTTGCAAAAAAAGAACATGTAAAAATTGGGTATTTAAAACTCAGGACAAAATGTAGAAACTATTTAGCATGTGAGTTTTTTGGTGGTTGTAGATATGTAACAGATTTTGCGGGTCAAAATTATAAAAAGTAGTTTTTTTTCAATTTTTTAATCATATTTTATAATTTCTTTTATAGTAAATTATAAAGTATGATAAAAATAATGGTATCTTTAGAAAGTCCATTTAATGGCGAGAAAACCGGTATATAATATGTGTGAGTACAGTAAATTAGTAAAATTACAGCTAAACACAGAAGAAATGTAAAAATAGCCTTGGTCCCAAACGGTCAGAAAATTGAAAAGTGCTGTGGTCCTTAAGGGGATAGATAGATAGATAGATAGATAGATAGATAGATTGATGTAACTTTTTTGTTTTATTCAAAACTGAGTAGTAATTATATTCCCCCTTGCTGCCAGTGAAAAGTGCATTTAATTTTAGTAAAAATAAAAGGAGTAATTTCATGACCATACTGCCATATCTGTAAAGGATCAAGGTACTGCTTGTCTTTAAATTTAGTTACTTCTCAATAAAAAAATATTTTTTCTATTTTATCACTTTCTTCCTATAATTTACACTTTCTCTTTTCCTTGTTTTCCTTCCCTTTATTTTATTTTTATATTTTTTCATATATTATTATTATGCTTTTGACAATAATAACCCTCAAGCGCGAAGTCATAACCTCCCTAAAACAGCACAATATGATCATTGGCCTAGTTAATCTTACAATATCTTGATAAAAAAAGTAGACATGATGATTTATAGATCACGGTTGAAGGACCTAAGGGTGCTAATATTTACCTTTTGATAGTGTTTAGTGAAGCTAATAGGTGACATGTGCAATTAACCTGCATTATTGGTATAGACCACATGTGTTTGTTGGGTTACTGATTTTGCTCATTTTTATTAGAGTATTTTTTTAAAATGAATTAACAGGTAGTGTCTGTGACAGTGTGGTTACGTTACTTACTAATGCCATCCAATTTAGGGCTAGATTACGAGTGGTGCGCAATATTGCATGCGCTGGTATCTGAAGTAGCCAGCAATGTAAACGCAACCTTGTGTTCGCATTGCATGGAAGCTTTGCGCTCAATAGAGTGTGCTTCCATAGGCTTCAATAGTAGCCTCGTTCGCATGCCGTTAGACAAGGCATGAAAAAGTAGCGCAGCGAAAGGTAGTAAGTCGCACAGCGATGGGCAAAATAGTTAAATAACAAAATGTATGCTTACCTGATAAATTTATTTATTTCCGGGCATGGAGAGTCCACGAAACATTCTAATTACTAGTGGGATATTCACTTATGGCCAGCAGGAGGAGGCAAAGTATCACTTCCCTTACCCATAACCCCTAGTCATTCAGCCTAAGGGAAATGGAAAAAGAAGATAACACAAAGGTATAGAGGTGCATGAGGACTAGACAAAAAAACTGTCTTAATTTGAATAAGGGTGGGTCGTGGACTCTCTATGCCCAGAAATAAATACATTTATCAGGTAAGCATAAATTGTGTTTCCTTTCCTATGGCATAAAGAGAGTCCATGAAACATTCTAATTACTAGTGGGAACCAATACCCAAGCTAGAGGACACAGAATGAATAGGGAGGGAGAACAAGACAGACGGACCTAAACTGAAGGCACCACCGCTTGAAGAACCTTTCTCCCAAAAGAAGCCTCAGCTGAGGCAAAAGTATCACATTTGTAGAATTTGGAAACAGTATGAACAGAGGACCAATTTTCGCCACAGAAGCTTCATTTTTGAAAGCTCATGAAGATCAAACAGCTCTAGTGGAATGAGCCATAATTCTTTAAGGAGGCTGCTGTCCAGCTGTCTCATAAGCTAAACGGATAACACTTCTCAACCAGAGAGAAAGAGTGGTAGAAGTGGCCTTCTGACCCATACACTTACCAGAGAAAACAATAAACAGGCAGAAGTCTGCCGAAAATCTTTAGTTGCTTGACGGTAAAATTTAAGAGCATGCACAACACCCAAGTTATGCAAAAGACGTTCCTTCTGGGAAGAAGGTTTAGGACAAAAATAAGGAACAACAATTTCCTGATTAATATTGCGATCTGACACTACCTTAGGGAGAAACCCCAGCTTAGTACGAAGGACCGCCTTATCAGCATGAAAAATAAGGTAAGGGGAATTAAACTGCAGAGATGAAAGTTCAGAAACTTTGCGAGCAGAAGAAATAGCAAGAGGAAACAAAACCTTCCAAGTAAGTAATTTAATACAGAATGCATTGGCTCAAACGGAGCCTGCTGCAAAACTCTAAGAACAAGGTTAAGACTCCAAGAAAGAGCAACAGATTTAAACACAGGCCTGATTCTAACCAAGGCCTGAACAAAAGACTGAACATCTGGCAGAAGTGCCAGACATTTATGCAGAAGAAAAGACAGAGCAGAAATCTGACCCTTCAAAGTACTGACTGACAAACCCATCTCCAGGCCCTCCTGAAGAAAAGCCAAAATTCAAAGAACCTTTACTTTGTTTAAAGAAAAACCTTTTGAATCACACCAATGAAGGTATTTACACAATACCCTATGGTAAATTCTGCGAGTAACGGGTTTACGAGCCTGAAGCATAGTATCTATGACTTTCTCAGAGAAGCCACTTCTAGCCAAACTTAGACGTTCAATCTTCAGTCAGTTTCAGAGAAACCAGATTTGGATGAAGAAAAGGACCCTGAAGTAGAAGATCCTTTCTGAAAGGTGACCTCCACAATGGAAAAGATGACATTGTCACCAGATCCGCGAACCAGATCCTGCGAGGCCATGCAGACGCTATTAGAATCACAAAAGCTCTCTCGTGTTTGAGGCGAGTAATTACTCATGGAAGCAATACAAACGGAGGAAACAGGTATGCTAGATTGAAGCTCCAAGGAACCGCTAGAGCATCTACTAGAACAGATTGAGGATCTCTTGACCTTGAAACGTACCTTGGAAGCTTGGCGTTTTGACGAGACACCATCAGATCCAACTCCAGAACCCCCCACCTGAGAGTTATTCTTGCGAAAACCTCTGGGTGGAGAGCCAACTCTCTGGGATGGATAGTCTGTCTGCTTAGAAAATCCACCTCCCAATTTTCCACCCCTGGTATGTGGATGGCAGAGAGATGGCCATCGTGAGACTCTGCCCACTGAAGAATGCGAGACACCTCCTTCATTGCCAAGGAACTCCGAGTTCCAAGTTGGATGATCGGACCAAAGCTAGTTGAGGCCAAGCTATTAAAGCATAGAACATTGTTATCAACTCCAAGATGTTTATTGGAAGAGACCACAGACCCTGTGTATTTAAGAAACCCTAAACTGCTCCCCAGCCTAACAGGCTGGCATCCGTGGTCACAATCATGCAGGAAGGCCTCAGGAAGCATGTGCCCCGAGACAGATGGTCCTGTGAAACCCACCATGAGAGTGAGACTCTTGTTGGGGAATCCAAATTTATCTTCTGCGAGAGATTTGAGTGGTCCTCGTTCCATTGACTGAGCATGCAGAGGTCTCAGATGAAACCAAGCAAAAGGAATGATGTCCATGAAGGCAACCATGAGTCCAATCACCTCCATGCATTGAGCCACAGATGGACGAACAGCAGACTGGAGAGACAGACAAGAAACATGAAAAGATGGCGCTTGAACTAGAATGTCATCTAGATAAGGTGCCACAGCAATACCCTGGAACCTCACCACTGCCATAAGAGCCCCTAGAACCTTTGTAAAAATTCTGGGAGCTGTAGCAAGGCCAAAAAACAAACATAAATAAGCACTTAAAACCCTCGGCTCTACTGAGGTATCACACTCGCCATTGCAAACTCCGATCCCGAGGAGCAGTCACGTAACCGCAATAATAAAACGGCGCAAAAACCAACAGCAGCACAGCAAAAGTGATTGGGCCAATAAGCTGAGCTGAAAAGTGATTGCAACAAGTAAGAAGTAGAACAAACACCTGTCAAACACTTCATACACTCTTCCATCTCTAAAGCCCCCAATAAATAATTATGCCTCTTTTCACATAAAAGCAGTGCCCCAAAAACAGATTTAAATACTTTCCTCAAGGATTTAACCCCTATAGTGCCGGTACCTTCAAACTTAGAAGAGAAAGCACTTACCTGTGGATCCTGATCTGTCAGGCAGGAGTTGTTTTCTGAGGTGTGGCAGCTTAAGCATATAGACCAGGGTCCTATAGACAAGAAAGAACAGAGTAACCAACTCTGGCTTTCTACAATAGGGGTAGCAATAATGTTAGAAGCTTAAGCAGAGACTACTAGTGTAATTGCAGTTGCCTGCCTGCCTGCCAGCGTGTGTGCCAGACCCACTTGCCCAGTGCCACACCACTCATATCTGGTGTAACAGTAGTGTAAATTTAAAAAAAAACACTTTTTTGACTGTGAAACATCAGTCTGCTAGTGTAATCTAATTGCAGTTGCCTGCCTGCCAGCGTCTGTGCCAGACCCACTTGCCCAGTGCCACACCACTCATATCTGGTGTAACAGTAGTGTAAATTTTAAAAAAAAAAACTTTTTTGACTGTGAAACATCAGTCTGCTTGTGTAATCTAATTGCAGTTGCCTGCCTGCCAGCGTGTGTGCCAGACCCACTTGCCCAGTGCCACACCACTCATATCTGGTGTAACAGTAGTGTAAATTTTAAAAAAAAAACTTTTTTGACTGTGAAACATCAGTCTGCTAGTGTAGTCTAATTGCAGTTGCCTGCCTGCCAGCGTGTGTGCCAGACCCACTTGCCCAGTGCCACACCACTCATATCTGGTGTAACAGTAGTGTAAATTTTAAAAAAAACTTTTTTGACTGTGAAACATCAGTCTGCTAGTGTAATCTAATTGCAGTTGCCTGCCTGCCAGCGTGTGTGCCAGGCCCACTTGCCCAGTGCCCCCACTCATATCTGGTGTAACAGTAGTGTAAATTTAAAAAAAAAACAACTTTTTTGACTGTGAAACATCAGTCTGCTTGTGTAATCTAATTGCAGTTGCCTGCCTGCCTGCCAGCGTGTGTGCCAGGCCCACTTGCCCAGTGCCACCACTCATATCTGGTGTAACAGTAGTGTAGATTTAAAAAAAACTTTTTTGACTGTGAAACATCAGTCTGCTAGTGTAATCTATTTGCAGTTGCCTGCCTGCCAGCGTGTGTGCCAGGCCCACTTGCCCAGTGCCCCCACTCATATCTCGTGTAACAGTAGTGTAAATTTAAAAAAAAAAAACTTTTTTGACTGTGAAACATCAGTCTGCTAGTGTAATCTAATTGCAGTTGCCTGCCTGCCAGCGTGTGTGCCAGGCCCACTTGCCCAGTGCCCCCACTCATATCTGATGTAACAGTAGTGTAAATTTAAAAAAATAAAACTTTTTGGACTGTGAAACATCAGTCTGCTTTTTTGTTTCAGGCTCACAGCTTATACTGGGCCCACTTGCCCAGTGCCACCACTCATATCTTGTTTAATAGTAGTGTAAGTGTACATTTAAAAAAATAAAATCTTTTTGGACTGTGAAACATCAGTCTGCTTTTTTGTGTCAGGCTCACAGCGTATACTGTGCCCACTTGCCCAGTGCCACCACTCATATCATGTTTAATAGTAGTGTAAGTGTACATTTAAAAAAAAATGACAGGCAAAGGTTGGCCACCCCGCAGGTGCCGTCGTGGTCGTGGTGCTGTGATTCCCTTTGGCACTAGAATAATGCCCAGTGTTCAGAGGCCACGTCCCATGAACTCGAAAAGTTCTGAGGAGGACATAGTTGACTTTATAACAGAGGACACCCAATCTTCTATAGCTTCCGCTCTGAACCTTGACGCACCATCCTCCTCCAGCTTATCTTCGGGCACCTCTCAAGTTACCACTCGCCCACCTGCCACCACCACCAACACAAGCACCACAGCCGCTTCACTTGATCTGTCAGAGGAGTTTTTTTACACATCAGTTGGAAGAAATGAGTGATGCGCAACCATCATTGACAGAGGATGTAGACAACAGTGATATGTCTCAGTCAGGCAGCATTACAGACATGGACGTACAGTGTGATGATGATGATGTTGTACCCGCTGCTGCTTCCTTTGTTGATTTGTCAGATACAAGTGAAGTGGTTGATGATGACGATGCGTCCGTGGATGCCACGTGGGTTCCCGCTAGTAGAGAAGAACAGGGAGAAAGTTCAGATGGGGAGACAGAGAGAAGGAGGAGGAGACGAGTTGGAAGTAGGGGGAGTTCGTCGCAAGGAGCTAGTGGCACAGTCAGACAGCATGCATCGGCACCCGGCGTCAGCCAGACAGCATGCCAATCAACGCATACTGTTTCCACCACCAGAATGCCGTCATCACAGAGCTCAGCAGTGTTGCATTTTTTGTGTGTGTCTGCCTCTGACAACAGTGATGCCATTTGCAACCTGTGCCAGAAAAAACTGAGTCGTGGGAAGTCCAACACCCACCTAGGTACAACTGCTTTGCGAAGGCACATGATCGCACATCACAAACGCCTATAGGATCAACACATGAGTAGAAGCAGCACACAAACTCAAAGCCGCTATCCTCCATCCTGGTCCAGCATCTTCAGCCACGTCAACCACTGCTGTCCTCCTTGTCCCCTCTCAACCATCCGCCACTCCGTCTCTCTTCCGGAGCAGTTCCTGCTCATCTGCCCACAGTCAGGTGTCTGTCAAGGACATGTTTGAGCGTAAGAAGCCAATGTCACAAAGTCACCCCCTTGCCCGGCGTCTGACAGCTGGCTTGTCTGAACTGTTAGCCCGCCAGCTTTTACCATACAAGCTGGTGGAGTCTGAGGCGTTCAAAAAATTTGTAGCTATTGGGACACCGCAGTGGAAGGTACCCGGCCGAAATTTCTTTTCACGAAAGGCAATCCCCAACCTGTACTCGATTGTGCGAAAGGAAGTAATGGCATGTCTGGCACACAGTGTTGTGGCAAACGTCCATATGACCACTGATAGGTGGTCTGCAAAGCATGGTCAGGGCAGGTATATCACCTACACTGCACATTGAGTAAACCTGCTAATGGCTGCCAAGCATGGAATGTGTGGCTCTGCAGAGGAGGAGTTTGTGACACCGCCACGACTTGCAGGCAGGCCTGCTGCCACCTCCTCTACTCCTCCTACTCCATCCTCTTCCATAACCTCCTCGGCTGAGTTGTCTTCTGCTGCTGCGTCTTGCTCCACATCAACGGCACCCCCCAGCTCCCCAGGTACTATTCCACTTCCCGGATACGGCAGTGTCACGCTGTCTTGGGGCTGACTTGCCTGAAAGCAGAGAGTCACACCGGACTAGCACTCCTGTCCGCCCTGAACACACAGGTGGATCAGTGGCTGACTCCGCACCAACTGGAGATCAGCAAAGTTGTTTCTGACAACGGAAGTAATTTTGTGGCGGCATTAAAATTGGGCAAGTTGACACATGTGCCGTGCATGGCACATGTGTGTAATCTGATCGTACAATGCTTTGTGCATAAGTACCCAGGCTTACAGGACGTCCTGAAGCAGGCCAGGAAGGTGTGTGGCCATTTGAGGCGTTCCTACATGGCCATGGTGCACTTTTCCAATATCCAGCGGCAAAACAACATGCCAGAGAGGCACTTGATTTGTAACAGCCCGACATGTTGGAATTAAACACTCCTAATGTTCGACCGCCTGCTCCAACAAGAAAAAGCTGTTAACGAGTATTTGTATGACCGGGGTGCTAGGACAGCCTCTGCGGAGCTGGGAATTTTTTTGCCACGTTACTGGGCGCTCATGCGCAATGCCTGTAGGCTCATGCATCCTTTTGAGGAGGTGACCTAGTCAGTCGCACCAAAGGCACCATCAGCGACATCATACCATTTGTTTTCTTCCTGGAGCGTGCCCTGCAAAGAGTGCTGGATCAGGCCGTAGATGAGCGTGAAGAGGAAGAGTTGTGGTCACCATCACCACCAGAAACAGCCTTATCAGCATCGCTTGCTGGACCAGCGGCAATGCTGGAAGAGGATTTTGAGGAAGAGGAGTCATAGGAGGAATGTGGCTTTGAGGAGCAGGAGGAGGAAGACCAACCACAACAGGCATCCCAGGGTGCTCGTTGTCACCTATCTGGTACCCGTGGTGTTGTACCTGGCTGGGGGGAAGAAGATACCTTCAGTGAGATCACTGAGGACGAGGAATGGGACATGAGTAGCTCGGCATCCAACCTTGTGCAAATGGGGTCTTTCATGCTGTCGTGCCTGTTGAGTGACCCTAGTAAAAAAAGCTGAAGGAGAACGACCTATACTGGGTGTCCACACTACTAGACCCCGGTATAAGCATAAAGTGCCTGAAATGTTACCGAATTACCGCAAGTCGGAAAGGATGCAGCAGTTCCAAAAGAAATTAAAAAGTATGCTTTACACAGCGTATAAGGGTGATGTCACAGCACAACGGGAATCTAACAGGGGAAGAGGTGAAAGCAATCCTCCGACTCCCACGACCACGCCGGCAAGGACAGGACGCTTTACAGACGTGTTGTTGATGGAGAACATGCAGAGCTTTTTAACTCCTATGCATCGCCACAGCCCTTCGGGGTCCACCCTCAGAGAACAACTCGACTGACATGTAGCAGACTACCTCGCCTTAACTGCAGATCTCGACACTCAGAGGAGCGATGAACCCCTTGACAACTGGGTCTGCAGGCTTGACCTGTGGCCAGAGCTATCCCAATTTGCGATAGAACTTCTGGCCTGCCCCGCTTCAAGTGTCCTGTCAGAAAGGACCTTCAGTGCAGCAGGAGGTATTGTCACTGAGAAGAAAAGTCGCCTAGGTCAAAAAAGTCTAGATTACCTCACCTCTATTAAGATGAATGAGGGATGGATCCCGAAGGGACTGACATTGGGCGATACATTAGAGTAAAAAAGGCCTGATGAGATGAGCTGCCTTGGGCTAAAAATGGTCCACACGGTGCTGTATTTTATCTTCGAATGCCGGATGACTTGCGTGACTTATCCACCACCAACTAGGGTTCAAGCCGCAATGTTTCAGGGCACTTTCTGCCTGGGAAACAAACATCAATTTTTCTGGCTGCTGCTACAGCAGCGGCTGCAACAATACCTAATTTTTCAGGCATGTGTACATGCCTAATTTTTCTGGCCTCTGGTGCAGCATTGTGGCTTCAAAAACCAAACCAATAAAAAAGGCACATAACAGGGATTAAACTGATAGGAATAGTATTACTTAACACACCACTCCTATCTGGTGGCACATTAGATTGCACGCGCAGTGCCCCAAATTTGAAGTAGGAGGACCGACCAAGCATCTTTTTCCATCTCCCGGTTCCTAAAATCCATGCCATATACACGTCCCCTGATAGGGGACAGAACAGGGATTAAACTGATAGGAATAGTACTACTTAACACACCTTATAATAACGCAGAGAGAGGCAATGCAGAGAGAGGAGTCTGAAGAAGAGGATTCGGAGGAGGACGGTGGCTTTGAGAAGGTGGAAGACCAAACACAGCAACCGTCCCAGGGGGCTTGTTCTCACCTTTCGGGGACCCTTGGTGTTGTACGTGGCTGGGTGGAGGAAGAGACCTTCAATGACATCAGTGAGGACAAGGAACGGGACATGGCTAGCTTGGTATCCAACCTTGTGCAAATGGGGAGTTTGCGGTTGTGCAAATGGACTGTTTGCGGTTGTTTGCGGTGCATTAAAGGGACAGTCTTGGCCAAAACAAACTTTCATGATTCAGATAGAGCATGTAATTTTAAACAATTTTCCAATTTACTTTTATCTTGAAGCCCACCTCTTTCTGATTGCATTTTAACAGTTTTTCACCACTAGAGGGTGTTAGTTCACGTATTTCATATAGATAACACTGTGCTTGTGCACAAGAAGTTATCTGAGAGCAGGCACTGATTGGCTAGACTGCAAGTCTGTCAAAAGAAGTGAAAAAAGGGGCAGTTTGCAGAGGCTTAGATACAAGATAATCACAGAGGTTAAAAGTATATTATTATAAATGTGTTAGTTATGCAAAACTGGGAAATGGGTAATAAAGGGATTATCTATCTTTTAAAACAATAAAAATTCTGGTGTAGACTGTCCCTTTAAAAGGGGAGTTTGGTCTGTCACTGTGAAGCGGGCGTAACCCTTGCACTACCAACATCATACCTGATGTTTTAAAGCACGTTATTCCAAACAATTTAGGAATGTTAGGTGATTTATGCCCTTTATGGCTTAAAACCAGACTCTGCATCAACTATGTAATTTTCCATGGGAGTTTTGCCATGGATCCCCCTCCGGCATGCCACAGTCCAGGTGTTAGTCCCCTTGAAACAACTTTCCATCACTATTGTGGCCAGAAAGAGTCCCTGTGGGTTTTAAAATTTGCCTGCCCATTGAAGTCAATGGGGGTTCGCCCGGTTCACCAACTTTTGGGGAAGTTTGTGTTCGCTGTTTGCGAACCGAAATTTTTAGGCTTGCGACATCACTAAGTTTTAACACATTTAGATGGTGTGCTATAGAAAAGGCTATTACCCCCAAGAGAGGGGGAGATATTGATCAGCTTTTAGCCAAAAGTGAGATATATTGGATCTTCAAACTGAGCACAAGGTTCTTCATGAACTGAATTCTAGGTATGATAAGATAAACTTTTGGGAATAGTGCTGGACGATTGAGCCCATTTTTTCCCTTATATTCAGTAATGTGGAATGATTATCCCTCCTCTAACTATAAGTACCAGTGCTGTGACACTAAATAATATTAATATTGATTCAAATATATAAGGGTGATACCTAAGTGAGATGGACAGCTTACATATTTCGTATATAGGCCTGTTATTAAACCTTCTTACCTGTTATAGTGCTTTGGGACATTTATTGTATCACTCTATGATTTTGGTGTATGAGTCTCCATATCTCTCCTTAAAAGTCTATATTAATTGTTCATATAATCCTCACTGTGTTCTGGGATCAGCTCATGTATATATTGTATTGCATATGTATCTAATTATGCCATATGATTGCATTGTTGCCTTTGAAAATATTGTTGCTCTTTTAGTTCTAGCTTTTGACAATAATGTTGCATATACGCATTACGAGTAACTATCGATGTAGCAATTGTTGGTTTATTGATGTAAACTTATAAAGAATGTGGTGATGCATGATGTGTGTCAGGAATTATGAGTTTGATAGTGTCTTGCAGTAGCATTCAAAATATTTGATAACGGAAGGCACTTCGGTCACATGTCAGGCATACGCCGTTAATGAAGGCTATGTTTAATATGGTTTTGTGATGTGTGCAGGTATTACAATAAACATGATGGGCGTATCAAGTTCTTATCCAATAGTTATGAAGCATCCCCTTTTTTAAATGATTTGTCAGGTGTAGCACCTGACTATGACTACGGCGGTAAGCCAAAACGTGTAAGCTGGTGGTGCTACGCTCATCTGTTCTGTACTGTGTTCCCTCCTGCTAATGGAGTGAGGATTCACCTAACCAGGATTCCATTTAATGAGAAAAGATTGTAGGGATTGGTCAGAGCTCCCATGCTTTATAAATAATTCTCACAAACTCTGAATATGCACAAAAATAATTGGGAGATGTGAATCATGCAAAAGAGATCACACAAGACAAATTGACTATAGAAAATGTCATGAATTTTTGTCATGAGTTCTTGTGAAGTCATCGTTCACTTTCTCCTCTGGTCTGCAGTCAACGTTTCTTGCTGACAATTTTTCCATGTCCGAAAACATCCACTAAAATTGACTGTACTGTGTCATGTGATACCCCTGTAGACTGAGCTATAGTATGTATTGCCAATCTTCGGACACCTCTCCTCGCTATGTAATGAATTTTCTCCATGGTTACTTTAGTGGTAACTGTTGTTGGGAACCAGATTGAGGGGCATCTTCATATCTCCTGACACCACTTTAAATTGTGTATCAGCAATATCCATATGGATTTCACTTGGAGTTGTTTTTTCACATTGTATTAAATGTTCCCCTTAATGTATTCCCAATAAATTATTATACCAGCTGCAATATATTTAATATAATGGCAATTCTTCCTTTAGGTTAATATTTTAATTTGAAATAGCTTCTTTTGCTTATTAAATCCACCACTCATTGTTCTCAATAACATGCACATTAAAACAGACTGAGTATGTAGAAAGAGCAAGACCTCCTTATCTTATCTTATCTTATCTTGCCCTTTCTATACATAAAGGCAATACATATGTATTTAATTGTTCATTTTAAGAGATGGTCTCAATGAGCAAAACCAGCTATTTAAACACAAAGGTACAATTTTTTTAATACATTTAATACTCTTCAACTGGTATAAAAAGCAATTGAGAGCACAATAAGAAGAATACAACTTTACAGTATACTGCCCCTTTGAGTATTTTTTTATATATATTATATTGTATAGTATGCGGGCTATCCGGCTTGGCGCCAGCTGGGCCGCACAGCTATTTGCTAGAGGTGGAAATGTCTCCTCTCAGCAAAATAGCGTTCTGCCATGGGCTGCCTGATGCGTTCAGCACGGCAAATGCTTCAAACAACTAAAGGAACTTTCAGCATGAAGTATTTTATACTTCATGACTGAAAGTCCCCTTTATTTGTTCCAAAGGTAAATCCTAGCATTCCACAAACTCTAGGATTTAACATCACTTTAAATACATAATATAGTATAATACACACATACAGTGAGAAAAAAAAATATTTGATTCCCTACTGATTTTGTACGTTTGCCCACTGACAGAGAAATGAACAGTGAAAGACAAAATAAACAACAAAAAATCCAGAAAAACGCATTTCAAAAAAGTTATAAATTGATTTGCACTTTAATGAGTGAAATAAGTATTTGATCCCCTATTAATCAGCAAGATTTCTGGCTGGTGTCTTTCATACAGGTGACAAGCTGAGATTAGGAGCACTCTTCTAGGAGACAGTGCTCCTAATCTCAGCTTGTTACCTGTATAAAAGACACTTGTCTACAGAAGCAATGAATCAATCAGATTCCAAACTCTCCACCATGGCCAAGACCAAAGAGCTGTCTAAGGATTTTACGGACAAGATTGTAGACCTACACAAGGCTGGAATGGGCTACAAGACCATTGCCAAGCAGCTTGGTGAGAAGGTGGCAACAGTTGGGGCAATTATTCGCAAATTGAAGAAACATAAAATAACTGTCAATCTCCTTCGGTCTGGGGCTCCATGCAAGATCTCACCTCGTGGAGTTTCAATGATCATGAGAACGGTGAGGAATCAGCCCAGAACTACACAGGAGGATCTTGTCAATGATCACAAGGCAGCTGGGACCATAGTTACCAAGAAAACAATTGGTAACACACTACACCGTGAAGGACTGAAAAACTGCAGCACCCGAAAGGTCCCACTGCTC
Source organism: Bombina bombina (assembly GCF_027579735.1). Classification (NCBI taxonomy): domain Eukaryota; kingdom Metazoa; phylum Chordata; class Amphibia; order Anura; family Bombinatoridae; genus Bombina; species Bombina bombina. The sequence goes on from NC_069504.1 coordinate 959,845,369, forward strand.
AAGAAAGCACATGTACGGGCCCGTCTGAAGTTTGCCAATGAACATCTGAATGATTCAGAAGAGACTTGGGTGAAAGTGTTGAGGTCAGATGAGACCAAAATCTAGCTCTTTAGCATCAACTCAACTCACCGTGTTTGGAAGTGGAGGAATGCTGCCTATGACCCCAAGAACACCATCCCCACTGTCAAAAATGGAGGTGGAAACATTATGATTTGGGGGCGTTTTTCTGCTAAGGGGACAGGACAACTTCACCGCATCAAAGGGACGATGGGCAAGGCCATGTACTGTCAAATCTTAGATGAGAACATCCTTCCCCTCAGCGATTGAAGTTGGGTCGTGGGTGGGTATTCCATCATGACAATGACCCAAAACACATGGCCAAGGCAACAAAGGAGTGGCTCAAGAAGAAGCACATCAAGGTCCTGGAGTGGCCTAGTTACTCTCCAGACCTTAATCCCATAAAAAATCTGTGGAGGGAGCTGAAGGTTTGAGTTGCCAAATGTCAGCCTCGGAGAGGATCTGTAAAGAGGAGTGGGACAAAATCCCTCCTGAGATGTGTGCAAACTACAAGAAACGTCTGACCTCTGTGATTGCCAACAAGGATTTTGCCACCAAGTACTAAGTCATGTTTTGCAAAGGGGTCAAATACTTATTTCACTCATTAAAATGCAAATCAATGTATAACTTTTTTTTATAACTGTTCAAATAAACCTACCATTAAAATTATAGACTGATCATTTCTTTGTCAATGGGCAAATGTCCAAAATCTGCAAGGGATCAAATAATTTTTTCCCTCACTGTGTGTGTGTGTGTATATATATATATATATATATATATATATATATATATATATAAAAGCGAAAAGTAGAAAGCACTCACTGGACTGTAGACAGCAATTTACATCGAATAGACTTTATTGTGACGTTTTGGGACCAACAGCGTCCCTTCCTCTGACAAACAACAAGTGAAAAAATAAACATTTATAGACCCATATAGCCCTCCCCTAGGTGAACTGCCAATGAAAATGTGCCGTGTGCAAAAATTGAGTCGTGTGCAAAACAAGCATAGTTCCCTGTAATTAGGGTAAGAAATAATGAATAATGTTGTAAATATGTAAATATATATTGAATAATGCGTGATCCTATGTGCACAAACTACAAATATGTCTGATAGCCCCTAGAACATGACTGATCAACTGAAACAGGAAAAAATAATAAATCAATATCGGACCCCTCATAAAAGAGCAAAATGCCTGATAGGTGGAAAATGACATACCCCCGTGTTTTGATAGGTCAGGCAGATTCGTCATCGGTAGTCACGCCTAGTACGATATCATTGGTCAAACATTCTGGAGACAACAAGCGTTCTAATTGGCTAACTGGACGCAGATGGATACGGCAAGCCGTCACAAACGTCAGCAATGTGAACGGTTGTCTTGGTAACCTAAGTAAACATTTTCAAATATCGCTACCTTACTGCGTCTATCAAAGTCAGAAATACACAAACGTCACGCCGCATGCAAGCTCCGGCGGTTGTCCTGACAACAAATAAAAAACAAACACGCACAGTGGTAGCCGAGCTGATTCCCATCACCCTAATATCGGCAACAATTATAGTGCCCGGAGAACGCACCTCCTCATCATCTTAACAAAAATAATGCTATCAAACCAAAACCATACCAAAATAATCGCCGTAGCACCATAGCAACCCACTACACATCAGACTACCTGGTTGCCATAGCAACCCAAGCATAAACACCAAACCCCAATCGAGGTCTCGCTATGCTCTATATATAACAAAACATAGGGGGTCCCAAGGCGCCTACCTGGCCCTCGTAGTAGAGATATGGGAATAACAGAAAAAAGTGCCAAGAAACAATCGCTCCCCAATATTGAAAAGTGCATATACAGCAATTCCTGCCACCTTTCATGCCGTGTCAACCAGTAATGTTTATGAAAAAAACAACAAACACCGTCGGACAACCACAACATCTCTGTACCCTCCAACCAGAGGGGCAGACCCCATAGCCACAAATGTTAACCCCAGTGATGAAAGAAAAAAGTGACCCCATAACAAATAATAAGAAATCCAAATGGGTGGCTCAAGATTGGAACCTGCACCCACCATATCAATATTACAAATGTACAAGCCATATCCTATCCCTATGGCAATTATATATCCTAAACCATCAAATCTAGAAAAAAAAAAACTCCACCTATCTGTGGCCAACAGCACAAAAGGAGCCATCAGCCACATGTGGTAACCGAATACCATATCAAAAAAGGACGCTTAATCACCCCACAACCCTATGTCATCAGGACCGTAACCCATGTATAGAAGGCATATCAGACACACAGAACTCATAGTGTGTGTGGTATGTGTCATGTAACTCTCATAAAAACAAATTAAAAACAAAACACACCTCATGTATACATAAATAAAATAAAATAAAACTGATGTAAAAATGAAAAATATGGAAAACAATATACTTGTAAGACTTCATTCCAAAATAAAAGAGGACATGTAAGCTTTGATAAGGTTATAGCATAAAACTAAATTGGACAAACAGAGGATAACTAGCGAATGAAACTTAGACTCTCATTACACTATCATCATATAATATAGGGTGATAGATGCCAGATCAATAGATCAATAGGTTCTCATACGATCAATGGACTCTCATGAGACCTAGTCTTTATAGGAAGTTCTGCCATCCCGTATGGACTCTCATAAGACCTAGTCTTTATAGGAAGTTCTGCCATCCCGTTTGGATGTTGAGGCCTCTCGGGGCCAATGTGCATAGTTCATGAATCCACCGTGCTTCTTTTTGTAACAAGATCTTGGCTCTGTTTCCTCCTCGTCTTAGCACTGGCACGTGGTCAATGATTCTAAACCGTAGATCACTCACTGTGTGTCCTGCTTCTAGGAAGTGGCGTGCCACCGGATGTTCTGCCTTCCCAGAATTTATTGCTGCTCTAATGCTCGACCGGTGATTCGCCATTCTCACTCTGGCATCGTCAGTCGTCTTTCCAGTATAGAATTTCCCGCAGGGGCAATTAAGAAGATATATGATAAACTGGGTTGTGCATGTCAAAAAATACTTAATCTGATATCTTTTGCGATGATCAGGATGTTGAAATGTCGTGCCCGTGTGCATGCTGTTACAGGTTACACAACTAATGCATTTATGGTATCCCACTTTTTTCTTCAGCCAAGTTTGTTTATCATTTTTTGAAGAGATATCGGTCTTCATTAGCATGTCCCTCAGACTCTTGCCTCTACGGTATGCCATCCTTGGTGCCGACCAGTCGGCAAATGGCAATGTAGGATCACTCTGAAGTATTTTCCATTCCTCTTTGACTGCTTGAGCAATCTGGTATTGGTCCGGATTATATGTTGTCACAAATGTTAGTTGCGGATTGGTTACGGTATTTTGAATTTGTTGCTCATTTTGAGATGAGAGAGCCCGTTCCAATTGATTCTCTAGGTTCTTCTTATTGTAACCTCGTTGGAGAAATCTTTGTGTCATTTCTGACATCTGCATCTGCATCAGGTCATCATCGGTATTGTTTTTTAATACCCTTTGGTATTGTGCTTTCGGAATATTGCGTATGAGTGCTGGCTGGTGGCAACTTCTGGCGTGTAGCAGTGTGTTGCGATCCGTTTTCTTCCTGAACAGTGTGGTACCCAGTCCATTAGAGGTTTTGAATACTCTAACATCAAGAAAATCAACTGTGGTCTTGTTGAACGTATGTTGAAATTTGATAGTACTATCCATCCCATTCAGGGTATGGATCCAATTGTCCAACGCTTGTTCACCATTTTTCCATATAAGGAACACGTCATCTATGTAACGGCAATAAAAAGAAATGGCATCCATTTCATACACCTTCATCTGGATAGATTCATAATCAGCCATAAATAGATTGGCCAACGATGGGGCCATGTTTGACCCCATCGCGGTCCCTTCTATTGCAGATAGAAATTATTCTCAAAACGGAAGAAATTATTTTCCAAGCATATCGTTAGGAGATCAACCATGACTTCTTCTGGAGGCCCCACATATGGACTCTTTCGCAGATGGTTAACTACAGCTGCAATCCCCAATTTGTGGGGGATAACCGTGTAAAGGCTGCATACATCCATCGTCACAAGGAGGTCAGTTGGCTGTATATCATTTAGTTGAATGATGGATCGGATGAAAGCATTGGAATCTTGTGTGTAAGACTTCATTCTCTTGACCATTGGTTGAAGATGAAAATCCAGGAATTCAGCAAGTGGTTGTAGGAGTGATCCTCTCACCGAGACGATAGGCCTCCCTGGGGGATTATTGGGATCCTTATGGATTTTCGGTAGTGTGTAGATGATAGGTGTTATCGGATAGTCTCTTTTCAAGAATTTTTGCTCTTGTGTGGTAATGCTCCCCATCTCACACCACCTGTCAAGTTTCTCATCAATGTATCTTTTCAATTGATTCGTAGGATCCGTTCGTAAAATCCTGTAAGTCTTTTTGTCTGTTATTTGGCCCAAGAGTTCTCTTCTATACTGTTGTAGATCCATCACGACCACCGCTCCACCCTTATCTGCTGGGTGTATAATAATGGTCGTATCCTCAGTTAGTGACTTGAGTGCCTGTCTCTCATCCTTAGTTAGGTTGTCCATTCTTCTCCTATTAGGGATGTTTTTGGAGACTTGGCTCAGATAGTTTGTGTATGCAGTAATGGCTGGATTCTGTGATCTTGGATCAAATGTCCCAGGAGTACGGAAAGGTGTAATCTCACTGTTTTCCATCTTGTAGAATTCTTTAAGTCTCAAATTCCTACCAAATTTTTGTATATCAATATATACTCATACGCAATATTCCGAAAGCACAATACCAAAGGGTATTAAGAAACAATACCGATGATGACCTGATGCAGACGCAGATGTCAGAAATGACACAAAGATTTCTCCAACGAGGTTACAATAAGAAGAACCTAGAGAATCAATTGGAACGGGCTCTCTCATCTCAAAATGAGCAACAAATTCAAAATACCGTAACCAATCCCCAACTAACATTTGTGACAACATATAATCCGGACCAATACCAGATTGCTCAAGCAGTCAAAGAGGAATGGAAAATACTTCAGAGTGATCCTACATTGCCATTTGCCGACTGGTCGGCACCAAGGATGGCATACCGTAGAGGCAAGAGTCTGAGGGACATGCTAATGAAGACCGATATCTCTTCAAAAAATGATAAACAAACTTGGCTGAAGAAAAAAGTGGGATGCCATAAATGCATTAGTTGTGTAACCTGTAACAGCATGCACACGGGCACGACATTTCAACATCCTGATCGTCGCAAAAGATATCAGATTAAGTATTTTTTGACATGCACAACCCAGTTTATCATATATCTTCTTAATTGCCCCAGCGGGAAATTCTATACTGGAAAGACGACTGACGATGCCAGAGTGAGAATGGCGAATCACCGGTCGAGCATTAGAGCAGCAATAAATTCTGGGAAGGCAAAACATCCGGTGGCACGCCACTTCCTAGAAGCAGGACACACAGTGAGTGATCTACGGTTTAGAATCATTGACCACGTGCCAGTGCTAAGACGAGGAGGAAACAGAGCCAAGATCTTGTTACAAAAAGAAGCACGGTGGATTCATGAACTATGCACATTGGCCCTGAGAGGCCTCAACATCCAAACGGGATGGCAGAACTTTCTATAAAGACTAGGTCTTATGAGAGTCCATACGGGATGGCAGAAATTCCTATAAAGACTAGGTCTCATGAGAGTCCATTGATCGTATGAGAGCCTATTGATCTATTGATCTGGCATCTATCACCCTATATTATATGATGATAGTGTAATGAGAGTCTAAGTCTCATTCGCTAGTTATCCTCTGTTTGTCCAATTTAGTTTTAATTTCTTTTGGTGGCCTTGCTATAACCTTATCAAAGCTTACATGTCCTCTTTTATTTTGGAATGAAGTCTTACAAGTATATTGTTTTCCATATTTTTCATTTTTACATCAGTTTTATTTTATTTTATTTATGTATACATGAGGTGTGTTTTGTTTTTAATTTGTTTTTATGAGAGTTACATGACACATACCACACACACTATGAGTTCTGTGTGTCTGATATGCCTTCTATACATGGGTTACGGTCCTGATGACATAGGGTTGTGGGGTGATTAAGCGTCCTTTTTTGATATGGTATTCGGTTACCACATGTGGCTGATGGCTCCTTTTGTGCTGTTGGCCACAGATAGGTGGAGTTTTTTTTTTTTTTTTTTCTAGATTTGATGGTTTAGGATATATAATTGCCATAGGGATAGGATATGGCTTGTACATTTGTAATATTGATATGGTGGGTGCAGGTTCCAATCTTGAGCCACCCATTTGGATTTCTTATTATTTGCTATGGGGTCACTTTTTTCTTTCATCACTGGGGTTAACATTTGTGGCTATGGGGTCTGCCCCTCTGGTTGGAGGGTACAGAGATGTTGTGGTTGTCCGACGGTGTTTGTTGTTTTTTTCATAAACATTACTGGTTGACACGGCATGAAAGGTGGCAGGAATTGCTGTATATGCACTTTTCAATATTGGGGAGCGATTGTTTCTTGGCACTTTTTTCTGTTATTCCCATATCTCTACTACGAGGGCCAGGTAGGCGCCTTGGGACCCCCTATGTTTTGTTATATATAGAGCATAGCGAGACCTCGATTGGGGTTTGGTGTTTATGCTTGGGTTGCTATGGCAACCAGGTAGTCTGATGTGTAGTGGGTTGCTATGGTGCTACGGCGATTATTTTGGTATGGTTTTGGTTTGATAGCATTATTTTTGTTAAGATGATGAGGAGGTGCGTTCTCCGGGCACTATAATTGTTGCCGATATTAGGGTGATGGGAATCAGCTCGGCTACCACTGTGCGTGTTTGTTTTTTATTTGTTGTCAGGACAACCGCCGGAGCTTGCATGCGGCGTGACGTTTGTGTATTTCTGACTTTGATAGACGCAGTAAGGTAGCGATATTTGAAAATGTTTACTTAGGTTACCAAGACAACCGTTCACATTGATGACGTTTGTGACGGCTTGCCGTATCCATCTGCGTCCAGTTAGCCAATTAGAACGCTTGTTGTCTCCAGAATGTTTGACCAATGATATCGCACTAGGCGTGACTACCGATGACGAATCTGCCTGACCTATCAAAACACGGGGGTATGTCATTTTCCACCTATCAGGCATTTTGCTCTTTTATGAGGGGTCCGATATTGATTTATTATTTTTTCCTGTTTCAGTTGATCGGTCATGTTCTAGGGGCTATCAGACATATTTGTAGTTTGTGCACATAGGATCACGCATTATTCAATATATATTTACATATTTACAACATTATTCATTATTTCTTACCCTAATTACAGGGAACTATGCTTGTTTTGCACACGACTCAATTTTTGCACACGGCACATTTTCATTGGCAGTTCACCTAGGGGAGGGCTATATGGGTCTATAAATGTTTATTTTTTCACTTGTTGTTTGTCAGAGGAAGGGACGCTGTTGGTCCCGAAACGTCACAATAAAGTCTATTTGATGTAAATTGCTGTCTACAGTCCAGTGAGTGCTTTCTATTTTTCGCTTTTACATACCTGGCTACAGCACCCTGGCAAGTTGTAGTGTGTTGGTGAGAGTGCATATACTACAATATATCTTTATATATATATATATATATATATATATATATATATATATATATATATATATATATATATATATATATATATATATATATATATATATATATATATATATATATATATATATATATATATATATATATATATATATATATATATATATATACATACACAGTTGCAAGAAAAAGTATGTGAACCCTTTGGAATGATATGGATTTCTGCACAAATTGGTCATAAAATGTGATCTGATCATCAGCTAAGTCACAACAATAGACAATCACAGTCTGCTTAAACTAATAACACTCAAAGAATGAAATGTTGCCATATTTTTATTGAACACACCATGTAAACATTCACAGTGCAGGTGGAAAAAGTATGTGAACCCTTGGATTTAATAACTGGTTGAACCTCCTTTGGGAGCAATAACTTCAACCAAACATTTCCTGTAGTTGCAGATCAGACATGCACAATGGTCAGGAGTAATTCTTGACGATTCCTCTTTACAGAACTGTTTCAGTTCAGCAATATTCTTGGGATGTCTGGTGTGAATCGCTTTCTTGAGGTCATGCCACAGCATCTCAATCGGGTTGAGGTCAGGACTCTGACTGGGCCACTTCAGAAGGCGTATTTTCTTCTGTTTAAGCCATTCTGTTGTTGATTTACTTCTATGCTTTGGGTCATTGTCCTGTTGCAACACCCATCTTCTGTTGAGCTTCAGCTGCTAGACAGATGGCCTTAAAGGGACACTATACCCAAACATTTTCTTTCATGATTAAGGTAGAGAATACAATTTTAAACAACATTCCAATTTTGTTTAAAATTATAGACTGATCATTTCTTTGTCAATGGGCAAATGTCCAAAATCTGCAAGGGATCAAATAATTTTTTCCCTCACTGTGTGTGTGTGTGTATATATATATATATATATATATATATATATATATATATATATAAAAGCGAAAAGTAGAAAGCACTCACTGGACTGTAGACAGCAATTTACATCGAATAGACTTTATTGTGACGTTTGGGACCAACAGCGTCCCTTCCTCTGACAAACAACAAGTGAAAAAATAAACATTTATAGACCCATATAGCCCTCCCCTAGGTGAACTGCCAATGAAAATGTGCCGTGTGCAAAAATTGAGTCGTGTGCAAAACAAGCATAGTTCCCTGTAATTAGGGTAAGAAATAATGAATAATGTTGTAAATATGTAAATATATATTGAATAATGCGTGATCCTATGTGCACAAACTACAAATATGTCTGATAGCCCCTAGAACATGACTGATCAACTGAAACAGGAAAAAATAATAAATCAATATCGGACCCCTCATAAAAGAGCAAAATGCCTGATAGGTGGAAAATGACATACCCCCGTGTTTTGATAGGTCAGGCAGATTCGTCATCGGTAGTCACGCCTAGTACGATATCATTGGTCAAACATTCTGGAGACAACAAGCGTTCTAATTGGCTAACTGGACGCAGATGGATACGGCAAGCCGTCACAAACGTCAGCAATGTGAACGGTTGTCTTGGTAACCTAAGTAAACATTTTCAAATATCGCTACCTTACTGCGTCTATCAAAGTCAGAAATACACAAACGTCACGCCGCATGCAAGCTCCGGCGGTTGTCCTGACAACAAATAAAAAACAAACACGCACAGTGGTAGCCGAGCTGATTCCCATCACCCTAATATCGGCAACAATTATAGTGCCCGGAGAAATCTTTGTGTCATTTCTGACATCTGCATCTGCATCAGGTCATCATCGGTATTGTTTTTTAATACCCTTTGGTATTGTGCTTTCGGAATATTGCGTATGAGTGCTGGCTGGTGGCAACTTCTGGCGTGTAGCAGTGTGTTGCGATCCGTTTTCTTCCTGAACAGTGTGGTACCCAGTCCATTAGAGGTTTTGAATACTCTAACATCAAGAAAATCAACTGTGGTCTTGTTGAACGTATGTTGAAATTTGATAGTACTATCCATCCCATTCAGGGTATGGATCCAATTGTCCAACGCTTGTTCACCATTTTTCCATATAAGGAACACGTCATCTATGTAACGGCAATAAAAAGAAATGGCATCCATTTCATACACCTTCATCTGGATAGATTCATAATCAGCCATAAATAGATTGGCCAACGATGGGGCCATGTTTGACCCCATCGCGGTCCCTTCTATTGCAGATAGAAATTATTCTCAAAACGGAAGAAATTATTTTCCAAGCATATCGTTAGGAGATCAACCATGACTTCTTCTGGAGGCCCCACATATGGACTCTTTCGCAGATGGTTAACTACAGCTGCAATCCCCAATTTGTGGGGGATAACCGTGTAAAGGCTGCATACATCCATCGTCACAAGGAGGTCAGTTGGCTGTATATCATTTAGTTGAATGATGGATCGGATGAAAGCATTGGAATCTTGTGTGTAAGACTTCATTCTCTTGACCATTGGTTGAAGATGAAAATCCAGGAATTCAGCAAGTGGTTGTAGGAGTGATCCTCTCACCGAGACGATAGGCCTCCCTGGGGGATTATTGGGATCCTTATGGATTTTCGGTAGTGTGTAGATGATAGGTGTTATCGGATAGTCTCTTTTCAAGAATTTTTGCTCTTGTGTGGTAATGCTCCCCATCTCACACCACCTGTCAAGTTTCTCATCAATGTATCTTTTCAATTGATTCGTAGGATCCGTTCGTAAAATCCTGTAAGTCTTTTTGTCTGTTATTTGGCCCAAGAGTTCTCTTCTATACTGTTGTAGATCCATCACGACCACCGCTCCACCCTTATCTGCTGGGTGTATAATAATGGTCGTATCCTCAGTTAGTGACTTGAGTGCCTGTCTCTCATCCTTAGTTAGGTTGTCCATTCTTCTCCTATTAGGGATGTTTTTGGAGACTTGGCTCAGATAGTTTGTGTATGCAGTAATGGCTGGATTCTGTGATCTTGGATCAAATGTCCCAGGAGTACGGAAAGGTGTAATCTCACTGTTTTCCATCTTGTAGAATTCTTTAAGTCTCAAATTCCTACCAAATTTTTGTATATCAATATATACTCATACGCAATATTCCGAAAGCACAATACCAAAGGGTATTAAGAAACAATACCGATGATGACCTGATGCAGACGCAGATGTCAGAAATGACACAAAGATTTCTCCAACGAGGTTACAATAAGAAGAACCTAGAGAATCAATTGGAACGGGCTCTCTCATCTCAAAATGAGCAACAAATTCAAAATACCGTAACCAATCCCCAACTAACATTTGTGACAACATATAATCCGGACCAATACCAGATTGCTCAAGCAGTCAAAGAGGAATGGAAAATACTTCAGAGTGATCCTACATTGCCATTTGCCGACTGGTCGGCACCAAGGATGGCATACCGTAGAGGCAAGAGTCTGAGGGACATGCTAATGAAGACCGATATCTCTTCAAAAAATGATAAACAAACTTGGCTGAAGAAAAAAGTGGGATGCCATAAATGCATTAGTTGTGTAACCTGTAACAGCATGCACACGGGCACGACATTTCAACATCCTGATCGTCGCAAAAGATATCAGATTAAGTATTTTTTGACATGCACAACCCAGTTTATCATATATCTTCTTAATTGCCCCAGCGGGAAATTCTATACTGGAAAGACGACTGACGATGCCAGAGTGAGAATGGCGAATCACCGGTCGAGCATTAGAGCAGCAATAAATTCTGGGAAGGCAAAACATCCGGTGGCACGCCACTTCCTAGAAGCAGGACACACAGTGAGTGATCTACGGTTTAGAATCATTGACCACGTGCCAGTGCTAAGACGAGGAGGAAACAGAGCCAAGATCTTGTTACAAAAAGAAGCACGGTGGATTCATGAACTATGCACATTGGCCCTGAGAGGCCTCAACATCCAAACGGGATGGCAGAACTTTCTATAAAGACTAGGTCTTATGAGAGTCCATACGGGATGGCAGAAATTCCTATAAAGACTAGGTCTCATGAGAGTCCATTGATCGTATGAGAGCCTATTGATCTATTGATCTGGCATCTATCACCCTATATTATATGATGATAGTGTAATGAGAGTCTAAGTCTCATTCGCTAGTTATCCTCTGTTTGTCCAATTTAGTTTTAATTTCTTTTGGTGGCCTTGCTATAACCTTATCAAAGCTTACATGTCCTCTTTTATTTTGGAATGAAGTCTTACAAGTATATTGTTTTCCATATTTTTCATTTTTACATCAGTTTTATTTTATTTTATTTATGTATACATGAGGTGTGTTTTGTTTTTAATTTGTTTTTATGAGAGTTACATGACACATACCACACACACTATGAGTTCTGTGTGTCTGATATGCCTTCTATACATGGGTTACGGTCCTGATGACATAGGGTTGTGGGGTGATTAAGCGTCCTTTTTTGATATGGTATTCGGTTACCACATGTGGCTGATGGCTCCTTTTGTGCTGTTGGCCACAGATAGGTGGAGTTTTTTTTTTTTTTTTTTCTAGATTTGATGGTTTAGGATATATAATTGCCATAGGGATAGGATATGGCTTGTACATTTGTAATATTGATATGGTGGGTGCAGGTTCCAATCTTGAGCCACCCATTTGGATTTCTTATTATTTGCTATGGGGTCACTTTTTTCTTTCATCACTGGGGTTAACATTTGTGGCTATGGGGTCTGCCCCTCTGGTTGGAGGGTACAGAGATGTTGTGGTTGTCCGACGGTGTTTGTTGTTTTTTTCATAAACATTACTGGTTGACACGGCATGAAAGGTGGCAGGAATTGCTGTATATGCACTTTTCAATATTGGGGAGCGATTGTTTCTTGGCACTTTTTTCTGTTATTCCCATATCTCTACTACGAGGGCCAGGTAGGCGCCTTGGGACCCCCTATGTTTTGTTATATATAGAGCATAGCGAGACCTCGATTGGGGTTTGGTGTTTATGCTTGGGTTGCTATGGCAACCAGGTAGTCTGATGTGTAGTGGGTTGCTATGGTGCTACGGCGATTATTTTGGTATGGTTTTGGTTTGATAGCATTATTTTTGTTAAGATGATGAGGAGGTGCGTTCTCCGGGCACTATAATTGTTGCCGATATTAGGGTGATGGGAATCAGCTCGGCTACCACTGTGCGTGTTTGTTTTTTATTTGTTGTCAGGACAACCGCCGGAGCTTGCATGCGGCGTGACGTTTGTGTATTTCTGACTTTGATAGACGCAGTAAGGTAGCGATATTTGAAAATGTTTACTTAGGTTACCAAGACAACCGTTCACATTGATGACGTTTGTGACGGCTTGCCGTATCCATCTGCGTCCAGTTAGCCAATTAGAACGCTTGTTGTCTCCAGAATGTTTGACCAATGATATCGCACTAGGCGTGACTACCGATGACGAATCTGCCTGACCTATCAAAACACGGGGGTATGTCATTTTCCACCTATCAGGCATTTTGCTCTTTTATGAGGGGTCCGATATTGATTTATTATTTTTTCCTGTTTCAGTTGATCGGTCATGTTCTAGGGGCTATCAGACATATTTGTAGTTTGTGCACATAGGATCACGCATTATTCAATATATATTTACATATTTACAACATTATTCATTATTTCTTACCCTAATTACAGGGAACTATGCTTGTTTTGCACACGACTCAATTTTTGCACACGGCACATTTTCATTGGCAGTTCACCTAGGGGAGGGCTATATGGGTCTATAAATGTTTATTTTTTCACTTGTTGTTTGTCAGAGGAAGGGACGCTGTTGGTCCCGAAACGTCACAATAAAGTCTATTTGATGTAAATTGCTGTCTACAGTCCAGTGAGTGCTTTCTATTTTTCGCTTTTACATACCTGGCTACAGCACCCTGGCAAGTTGTAGTGTGTTGGTGAGAGTGCATATACTACAATATATCTTTATATATATATATATATATATATATATATATATATATATATATATATATATATATATATATATATATATATATATATATATATATATATATATATATATATATATATATATATATATATATATATATATATATATATATATATACATACACAGTTGCAAGAAAAAGTATGTGAACCCTTTGGAATGATTTGGATTTCTGCACAAATTGGTCATAAAATGTGATCTGATCATCAGCTAAGTCACAACAATAGACAATCACAGTCTGCTTAAACTAATAACACTCAAAGAATGAAATGTTGCCATATTTTTATTGAACACACCATGTAAACATTCACAGTGCAGGTGGAAAAAGTATGTGAACCCTTGGATTTAATAACTGGTTGAACCTCCTTTGGGAGCAATAACTTCAACCAAACATTTCCTGTAGTTGCAGATCAGACATGCACAATGGTCAGGAGTAATTCTTGACGATTCCTCTTTACAGAACTGTTTCAGTTCAGCAATATTCTTGGGATGTCTGGTGTGAATCGCTTTCTTGAGGTCATGCCACAGCATCTCAATCGGGTTGAGGTCAGGACTCTGACTGGGCCACTTCAGAAGGCGTATTTTCTTCTGTTTAAGCCATTCTGTTGTTGATTTACTTCTATGCTTTGGGTCATTGTCCTGTTGCAACACCCATCTTCTGTTGAGCTTCAGCTGCTAGACAGATGGCCTTAAAGGGACACTATACCCAAACATTTTCTTTCATGATTAAGGTAGAGAATACAATTTTAAACAACATTCCAATTTACTTCTATTACCTAATTTGCTTCATTCTTTAGATATACTTTAATGAAGAAATAGCAATGCACACGGTGAACCAATCACAGGAGGCATATATGTGCAGCTACCAATCAGCAGCTACTAAGCATATCTAGATATACTTTTCAGCAAAGAATATCAAGAGAATGAAGCAAAATAGATAATAGAAGTAAATTAGAAAGTTGTTTATAATTGTATGCTCTTTCTAAATTGTGAAAGAAAAAAATTTGGGTTTCATGTCCCTTTAAGTTCTCCTGAAAAATGTCTTGATAAACTTGGGAATTAATTTTGCCTTCGATGATAGCAATCCATCCAGGCCCTGACGCAGCAAAGCAGCCCAAACCATGATGCCCCCACCACCATACTTCACAGTTGGGATAAGGTTTTGATGTTGGTGTGCTGTGCCTCTTTTTCGCCACACATAGTGTTGTGTATTTCTTCCAAACAACTCAACTTTGGTTTCATCTGTCGACAGAATATTTTGCCAGTACTGCTGTAGAACATCCAGGTGCTCTTGTGCAAACTGTAAATGTTTAGCAATTTTTCTTTGGACAGCAGTGGCTTCCTCTGTGGTATCCTCCCATGAAATCCATTCTTGTTTAGTGTTTTACGTATTGTAGATTCACCAACAGGGATGTATTTGCCAGTGACTTTTATAAGTCTTTAGCTGACACTCTAGGATTCTTCTTCACCTCATTGAGCAGTCTGCGCTGTGCTCTTGCAGTCATCTTTACAGGATGGCCACTTCTAGGGAGAGTAGCAGCAGTGCTGAACTTTCTCCATTTATAGACAATGTGTCTTACCGTGGACTGATGAACAGCAAGGCTTTTGGAGATACTTTTATAACCCTTTCCAGCTTTATGCAAGTCAACAATTCTTAATTGAAGGTCTTCTGAGAGCTCTTTTGTGCAAGGCATCATTCACATCAGGCAATGCTTCTTGTGAAAAGCAAACCCAGAACTGGTGTGTGTTTTTTATAGGGCAGGGCAGCTGTAACCAACACCTCCAATCTCATCTCATTGATTGGACTCCAGTTGGCTGACATCTCACTCCAATTAGCTCTTGGAGATGTCATTAGTCTAGGGGTTCACATACTTTTTCCACCTGCACTGTGAGTGTTTACATGGTGTGTGCAATAAAAAAATGACCTCAAGAAAGCGATTCACACCAGACATCCCAAGAATATTGCTGAACTGAAACAGTTCTGTAAAGAGGAATCGTCAAGAATTACTCCTGACCGTTGTGCACGTCTGATCTGCAACTACAGGAAACGTTTGGTTGAAGTTATTGCTGCCAAAGGAGGTTCAACCAGTTATTAAATCCAAGGGTTCACATACTTTTCCACCTGCACTGTGAATGTTTACATGGTGTGTTCAATAAAAACATGGCAACATTTCATTCTTTGTGGGTTATTAGTTTAAGCAGACTGTGATTGTCTATTGTTGTGACTTAGATGATGATCAGATCACATTTTATGACCAATTTGTGCAGAAATCCATATCATTCCAAAGGGTTCACATACTTTTTCTTGCAACTGTATATATATATATATATATATATATATATATAACAATCCTTTGAGAACTCTGCACTCTTTTGTATCCGGCAACTGCCCGGGGTGCTTCAAATAGTAATATAATATCCACAGCAGAGAGCACTCATCGGGTCTTAACATATATGACAATAACTCTTTATTGTACCATAAGGTGACGTTTTGGGAACTTTAACCCCGTCCTCAGAGCATAAAAAAGTGTACATACCTTGCTCTTTAAATACCCAACACCAACTTATCCACACTGCAGAACCGGAAGTTACCCGGCGTCCTGACCGCACTGATGCGCATGCTCAGTCCGTCACTATGGCTACCGGATGCGGCGTAGCTTAAAAAACACCACAAATATAAATTAAGTGCAATACAATATGGAGAGTGACTTACATAGTACATCATATGTAGCGATCCTGTCTTGCTAGATTATTATACATACTATGTCCTTATACTAGATAATCATAACAACTGGTAGGGTTTTACGCTAACACAGGAATCTAGAAGCAATTCATATAATATTATTGGTGATCCAAACCCAACTGATGGCATTCTAAAATATGGCACTAAATCAACAAATATAATACAAATGGGGGGATGCCTGAAAAACATTATGATAATACTGTGGATGAGTAATATTACAGCAATCAAACAGTTTAGTATAAATGTAAGGCCCAACCTAAGGCCTAGACTGAATTTAAAGAAAACAGTGCCAGTCGAGGTCGGTATTCAACCCCACAGGAACTATAGTGCCTAGGTTGAAGATCCACCTAGACTTGCACTGCAGCAACAATTTGTCCCTATCCCCCATCTCACTAAGGGTGGAATGTGATCTATAATCACATATCTTAAATCGGCTACCATGTGGCCAGTCAGTGCAAAATGCCGAGCTACAGGTTGATCAGAACCCCTTTTACCTATAGCCGCTCTAATAGCAAGACAGTGGCCAACATTTCCTTTGTTTCATCCATCAATAACCTAGTATAGGTTTTTATACTAGGATTTAAACTTGCAGGATCATATGTACTCTTAGGTTGCAGCCTTATTGCTTTATTCAGATCCTTATTGTTTAGATCCATTTGGTCTCTGCCAAAATGTTCTTTGAGCCTGAGATTCCTTTCAAATTTTTGCACATCAATGTGCATGTCAAAAGGTTTATAAAATGATGTAGGAATAAAGGACAGGCCTTTATTGAGTATCCTAGTTTCCAAAGATGACAGTTGGTAGGAACTCAAGTTGATCACAATATCAGGGATTACATTCTGTGTCTTGCTCTCGGTGGTCTTCCACGTACCCCCCCTCTCCTGATATGTGTCCGGTGCCGCCCTGGTTTTCTGACCTAGTTATAACTCCACCACCTGTGGTCCTTTGGGATATACCTGAGCTCACAATACCATCTGAATCAGAACTGTTGCCAGATGAGTCCACTGTGGTTATTGTCCTAGGTCTATAATATCGAGGTCTTCTTGGTCTATTATCAATTGGCATCTGTCGTTCTTCGGCAGAAAGTAGCCATCTGTAGACTCTCTTTTTCTTTGTAGTCCAATGCCACAGTTTCCCATTTGTGGTTCTTAAAATTCATAAGTTCTGATTCAAACTCCTGTACTTGTTTGGTGAGTTTTTCAATCCAGTTATTCTCCTGATCAGCTTCTAGGGTTGATTTGTGCATTTCTTCAAATTGTTGTTTTCAGCATCCACTTGAATCATTAGTGCCTTCACCTCCTCAATTACCAGGAGCATCAGGTCCAAAGAGCATTTATTTAAAATGCTACACCACCTGATGCAGAAGGCATGATTATTCCTTCCTATTGTTGGGATGTTTTTAACTCTAAATCCCCTTTGGATTAATAATTTTCTGTGATATTCAGATAAAAATGTCCCATGTAATGTCAGGTCAGTCTTTCTTTTTTTAAGCTTCAACCATTTTGCATATAATTGGGTCGGCTGTTCCCTTAAATCTCTTGTAGGAAAAGCAGAAAACCGGATCCTGTCTGCATCATCCTCAGTATAGTTGAAAACAGTGGCACCTGTTACGATCTCTTCTGTGCCCCCTGCATCATCAATTATTGCTTCCATAGTCTCCATAATGAATCAATGTGAAAGCTAAAAACAAAGTTAACAATCTGTTAACTGTGGGTAGTCAGAGACAAATTTCCAATATAGGGTGCAAGAGCCATTATACTATAACAATCCTTTGAGAACTCTGCACTCACTTTTGTATCCGGCAACTGCCCGGGGTGCTTCAAATAGTAATACAATATCCAGAGCAGAGAGCACTCACCGGGTCTTAACATATACGGCAATAACTCTTTATTATACCATTAAATAAATGCTCTTTGGATCTGATGCTCCTGGTAATTGAGGAGGTGGGGGCACTAATGATTAAAGTGGATGCTGAAAACAACAATTTGAAGAAATGCACAAATCAACCCTAGAAGCTGATCAGGAGAATAACTGGATTGAAAAACTCACCAAACAAGTACAGGAGTTTGAATCAGAACTAATGAATTTTAAGAACCACAAATGGGACACTGTGGCATTGGACTACAAAGAAAAGAGAGTCTAAAGATGGCTACTTTCTGCCGAAGAACGACAGATGTCATTTGATAATAGACCAAGAAGACCTCGGTATTATAGACCTAGGAACATAACCACAGTGGACTCATCTGGCAACAGTTCTGATTCAGATGGTATTGTAAGCTCAGGTATATCCCAAAAGACCACCGGTGGTGGAGTTATAACTAGGTAAAAAAACCAGGGCGGCACCGGACACATATCAGGAGAGGGGGTGGTACGTGGAAGACCACCGAGAGCAAGACGTAGAATGTACTCCCTGATATTGTGATCAACTTGATTTCCTACCAACTGTCATCTTTGGAAACTAGGATACTCAATAAAGCCCTGTCCATTATTACTACGTCATTTTATAAACCTTTTGACATGCACATTGATGTGCAAAAATTTGAAAGGAATCTCAGGCTCAAAGAACATTTTGGCAGAGACCAAAGGGATCCAAACAATAGGGATCTGAATAAAACAATAAGGCTGAAACCTAAGATTACATATGACCCTACAAGTTTAAATCCTAGTATAAAAACCTATACTAGGTTATTGATGGATGAAACAAAGGAAATGTGTGTAAAGGCAAAAACTGAATGCAGAAGTAATCTATCTAGAGAGGCTGGCATTGGACAACTTAAGCAACAATAAAGACCTGATCTTCAGAGAAGCTGACAAGGGGGGTGCATTGGTGATATTAGATTATACGTATTACCAACATGAAATCTTGTCCCAATTGAATGATGTTATAAACGGTTATCTTGCAACCCTACAAAACTCTTCAAGACACAGATTGATCAGGTCCTAGATCGGGCTTTTGAGAATGGATGGCTTAATAAGCAAGAGATGGGGTTCATGAAAGTTGACTACCCCCACATCCCTACTTTCTACACTCTACCAAAAGTCCATAAGCACCCACTAGACCACCGGGAAGACCCATAGTATCTTCTATTGGGTCTCTCCTGCAGCGCATCGCAATATTCCTTGATAACATCTTGCAGCCATTGGTATACAATATGCCCTCATTTCTCTTAGATTCTATCAGTTTAATAAAAAAATGAAGTTGTTCCCTATAATCGAATAACCTATATTCCTGGTAACACTGGATGTGGTGAGCCTGTACACCATAATTCCACACAAACAGGGGCTCATTGCTATCCAAAAACAGCTCAATCGTTATCCCTATGTGGAACCTCCGGTGGAATTATTTTTAAAATTGTTGGAACTATGCCTCACCAGAAATTACTTCAAATTCAAAGGGTCATTCTTTTTACAGTTAATGGGAACGGCGATGGGGTCAAACATGGCCCCATCGTACGCTAAGCTTTAAATGGCTGAATTTGAGGAAAGGGACACTGACCTCTTCAAACATCATCACATTGTGTATTTTAAACAATACATAGATGATTTGTTTCTGGAGGATGGTATGTTACATACAACTCTATTTAGGAAGGAAACTGATCAAAATTCCTTGTTGGAGGCAACCAGTTGCCATCCACCATCTTTGAAAAATGCTCTTCCCATTTCACAGTTTAAAAGAGTCATAAGAAACAACAGCAGACAAGGCTATGCTCAGAAACAACTTGGTGAGATGAAAACAAGATTCCTGCAAAGGGGTTACCAAAGCAAACAGATTGACAAACATTTTCGGAGATTTGAAAAAATGGACCAAGATACAGCTTTACAAGCTTCGACAGCATGAGATAATGATAACAGAATGATCTTTACCACAACATTTGCCTCTGATACAACAATTGGTAAAGAAGAATTGGAACATACTGGAAACCGATAAGAATTTACCGTTCCAAGGAACATCCAAGTACTAACCGTAGCTATACCATCCGACAGAGTAACCTGCACAACAACATATATTGTGTACTTGTTGCATTGTCCATGTGGGTTATTCTATGTTGGTAAAACTATAGATGACCTCCGCACCCGTATGGCCAACCACCGTACTGCTATTAGAGCTGCTATAGGTAAAAGGGGTTCTGATCAACCCGTAGCTCAGCATATTGCACTGACTGGCCACACGGTAGCCGATTTAAGATATGTGGTTATAGATCACATTCCACCCTTAGTGAGAGGGAGGATAGGACAAATTGTTGCTGCAGTGTGAGTCCAGGTGGATATTCAAACTAGGCACTATAGTTCCTGGGGGGTTGAATACCCACTTCGACTGGCACTGTTTTCTTTAAATTCAGTCAAGGCCTTACGTTGGGCCTTACATTTATACTAAACTGTTTGATTGCTGTAATATTACTCATCCACAGTATTATCATGTTTTTCAGGCATGCCCCACATTTGTATTATATTTGTTGATTTAGTGCCATATTTTAGAATGCCATCAGTTGGGTCTGGATCACCAATAATATTATATGAATTGCTTCTAGATTCCTGTGTTAGCGTAAAACCCTACCAGTTGTTATGATTATCTAGTATAAGGACATAGTATGTATAATAATCTAGCAAGACAGGATCGCTATATATGATGTACTATGTAAGTCACTCTCCATATTGTATTGCACTTAATTTATATTCAGCTACACCGCGTCCGGTAGCCATAGCGAAAGAAGTGAGCATGCGCATCAGTGCGGTCAGGACGCCGGGTATCTTCCGGTTCTGCAGCGTGGATAAGTTGGTGTTGAGTATTTAAAGAGCAAGATATGTACACTTTTTTATGGTCTGAGTATTGGGTTAAAGTCCCCGAAACGTCACCTTATGGTACAATAAAGATTTATTGTTGTATATGTTAAGACCCGGTGAGTGCTCTCTGCTCTGGATATTAAATATATATTAATAATAAATAACACACTATATACACATACAAAATACTATTAAATTTCATATAGACCCCATGTATAATGCTGCAGGCAGAGGAGGTTACTGGCTTGGAAATCTGTTTTCCCAGCTTTGCAACATATGAACAGTAGACACTGTATGCCCACTGCTTATATGTGCTTTTGCAGAAGCACTTGCTTGTGCAGCACCACCCGCTTGTCAATCACCCTGAACAAACGTGTTTGGGGTGATTTCTATCTGCAAACTCGTTCCTTCAGATGGATAGAGTCCACAGCTGCATTCATTACTTTTGGGAATTTAGAACCTGTCCACCAGGAGGAGGCAAATACACCCCAGCCAAATGCTTAAATACTCCTCCCACTTCCCTCATCCCCCAGTCATTCTGCCGAGGAACAAGGAACAGTAGAAGAAACACCAAGGTGAAAAGGTGCCAGAAGAACAAAAATAACAGACGCCCCACTGAAAAAATACGGGCGTGGAGCTGTGGACTCTTTCCATCTGAAGAAAATAAAATTATCAGGTAAGCATAATTTAATTTAAGTTTTTCTTCGTAAATAGAAAGAGTCCACAGCTGCATTTAGTACTTTTGGGAAAACAATACCCAAGCTATAAAGGACACTGAATGCAAAAACGGAAGGGTACAAGAGGCGGCCCATTCTGAGGGCACCTGGCCTGAAAACCCCTACCCAACAAAATCCTGCTTCGTCTGAAGCCGAGAACAACTTTAAAAAAAGGAAAAGGCCCAAGGACACTGACCCGCAGATAGTCCACAGCCTTGCTAGAGACCGCAGGAACTAGACTCGACTGAGTCAACAGCCTCCAAGAGACACCGTCCCCAGCAGTCGGTCTCCAAACAACACACCCCTTACTAAAGAAAGGGAACAAACTACCGTAATCTTCTACAAAGAAGAAAAGGCACGGAGAAAACATGATTGTACTAGTAAATCAGGGTTAATCCCCCTTAAGGGACTCAAGGCGCTGCTCATTTTATCAACCTCAAAAGGAGGAAAGGCTGAGTAGACCTCCCGGGGATCGAACTTGCAACCCTTGGTTTGCTACAGTGCAGAGTAGCCACAGTGCATAAGTATGCTGAGCTAGCTTCCAGCTAGCATTAGGAACTCCTGAAAAAAACCCTAAAAAGGGCACGAGTCCTAAATAAAAACACAGAGAAAAAACCAGAGAAACCGGGTCAGGCTAACAGAGACCCAACCAGTCTCATAGAAACAAGAGGAGGCAACGCCCAGACCCCAGAAATACCGAAACCACGGGATAAGGCCGGGAGTCTGAAACAGAGACCTCCACTAACACAGTGCAACTGCACTCTAGAAAGCAACTGAAGACGAAGGTCCACAAGTCGCAAAAAGGTATCTCAGAATACCAAAATATTCAGAACGAAAACTCGTGCAGCAAGCTCAGATAGGTCTGAAGAACAATACCTGAAGCAAAAACACTGCACGCTGCAGTCATCTAAAAATGACTCTGAAACTTAAATACTTGCAGGGCAAGTAGAAAGCAGCTGAAGATAGGATCCTTCAGATTGCTAAGTATCCACTAACCAGAGGATAACGTTGCAGGCTAAGAGCCGCCAGTCCTTCCCACAAATCTTGAATGTAGAGAAAGGAGAAACCTCAAAAAGGCTTACTGTACAATGCTCCGAGGACGAAATAGCAGAGCAACAGATCTCAGATCCTGCTCCAACACCAGACCAGCCAAGCGACAGACATGTCTGATAGACAGGGGGACAGAAGACCCCAACCACAAGCCCCCAGGGAATGGAAGAAAAAAGGGGGGACTCACCAACCCTAACAAAGCTCGGGTGCAAACCCAATCCACTCCTCCAAAATAAGGCACTCCCAAGGAGAACCCCTTAGGACCTGGAACAGTGCAATATATCCGTAGGAGGACCTGTCACAACTCTCTTAGACAGTCTCTATGTAGAGAGATCAATTTCCAGCATGTGGAACAGAGCCCACAGAGCAGCAGATGCTGCCCCTTGCAGAAATAAACCACCTGAACCAACCTCCTACACACAGGGCAGGACAAGGACCCTCCAGAGAGAGGAAACCCCAACTCATAAGGAAGATAAACTATCCCCTCCAAAAGGAAGGGCACAGATAAGAACAGCGTACATGCCCACAAGACATGAAGCCATAGTATGATCAAAACACGGACCGAATGAAAAATCATCCAGACACCGCTGTTGACCCAACAGAGAATAAAAAACATAAAATTATTCTTACCTGATTATTTTCTTTTCTACAGATGGACAGAGTCCACAGCTGCATTCATTACTTTTGGGAAATAAGAACCTGGCCACCAGGAGAAGGCAAAGACACCCCAGCCAAAGGCTTAAATACTCCTCCTACTCCCCTTACCCCCCAGTCATTCTGCCGAGGAACAAGGAACAGTAGAAGAAATACCAGGGTGAAAAGGTGCCAGAAGAAATAACAGACGCCCCCAGAAAAAAAATGGGCGGGGAGCTGTGGACTCCATCGGAAGAAAAGAAAATTATCAGGTAAGCATAATTCATGTTTTTCGTCATAAATGGAAAGAGCCCACAGCTGCATCCATTACTATTGGGAAAACAATACCCAAGCTATAGAGGGTACAAAAGGCGGCCTATTCTGAGGGCACCAGGCCTGAAAAAACCCTATCAAACAAAAAACATGCTTCATCCAAAGCCGAGAAAATTTGGAAAGGAAAAAAGGCCCCCAAGGACACTGACCCACAGCTAGTCCACCAGCCTTGCTTGAGACTGCAGTAGAACACAGCTGAGCCAGCACGCCTCCAGGAGACACCGTCGCTCAGAAAGCGGTCCTCAACAACACACCCCTTACCAGAGAAGGGGAGCAGCAAACACGAACCCCCCAAAAGGGAAAGAGATGGGGGGAATAAGCAAGGATTCCCCGAAAACCCCAAAAAAGGGTATAACAATTTCCATGAAAGGAAAACATCAAGAACCCAGCCAAACTCGCATAGACCGAAGTCAGATGCGAGATCAAAGGGAGGCAACGCCCAGACCCTAAACGTACAGAAACCACAAGGTTAAAACCAGGAATCCACACAGAGAAGAACCTCTCCACAAGATAGTGTAACCACACCCTAAAGAAGACTTCAGTGTTTTGAGTTCCTTGAGGACTCTGTCTTAAGTCTTCAGAACCGATATACGTGCAGCAAAACCCAGAGGGCAAGCCCCTGGGTCAACTTAAGAAACTAAAGTCAAACCAGGATGACTCCAGTAGTAAACTACTTGCATGCAAGTAAGAAAAGCAGAGGATAGGTCACAAACCCTACCCCCGAATGAAGAACATCCACTAAACAATGGACCCAGCTCAGGAGTAACCAAAAATCCTCCAGCCCCACTCCATATCCTGAACATGGAGACGCACAGAAACCTCAAAAAGGCTCACCGTACCACAAGGGACAAAAGGTGAACATAGAGACATGGTAAAAATCTGCCAACACATAAAGTGGAAACGGTTGCGACTGAGTTCAAACTGCAACCTTCCGCTTGCTATGCAGCAAGGTAACCCACAGGCCTCTACAGGTGGCTGTCGGGTCTGAAGGACAGGGGAACAGAAAACCCCCAAACACCAGACCCCAAAAGGGGATGGAAAAATATGGACTCAGCCACCTAACGGAACTCAGGTGCCAACCCAAGAACTCGAACAATAGGAAGTCCAAGAGAATCCATAGGAGAGGAACAAAGAAAATGCAATATAGCCTCAGAAGCCCCAGCACAACACTCCATGACAGTCTCGAACATAGAGACATCATTACCCCAGAGGGAACAGAACCCCAGAAAACGGAGGCTCTCCTCTAGAGGATTAAAAAACTCCTGTTCCAACAACCTGCACACAGGACAGGACCACCAACCTCCAGAGAGAGGAAACCCCACCCCCATGAGGAGGACAAACAACCCCCCCTCCCGAAGGGAAGAGTACGGAAGTATCAGCGCTCAAGATCATAAGCCATAAAACCATAGGCAGAGGAAACAATTCCAAATGAAATAATCTAGACGTCATAGATGAACATTGAGCAACTTCCCAAAAAGGAAAAAGAGCACACCTCAGACAAAGGGCACAGAACCCCTAGCCAAGTCTTCTAGACCGAAGGTCATAGTCTGTGTATGGAAAAACTGGATCGCATCGAACCAGCCACAGGATCCTAAGTCTGCCAGACATCCGGAAGATCCACAACAAAACTATAGGCCTGAGAAAAAAACTATAGGCCTGAGTCCCAGATCGTTCCAGGGAACCTCCCAAGGAACATAACCGGACCCACCTGGAAACCGGGAAAAAGTCCCACTCTGAAATCCCAACCCAAAAGGGAAGAAGACGCTCCAAAGGGAACTAAAGTACGACAGAGTCGCACAAGTGATCTAGAGCCCACCAAGGTGATAAAACAATGCACAGAAAAAAAACATTGAGGACAAGGTCACCCGAAGAGCAAAACAAAGGCTAGTCTCCATAATCTGTAGAACAAAACACACCACAAGATGTGTAAATATAAGAGCGCCCTGTGTGTACAAATAATATCAGCTGCTTTTAAAATATAAGCAATATTCAATATTCCAACATTACACAATATGATTAAAACCAATCAAAGGATATGCTTGCATCAGTGATCCTAAGAGTCAGTACATCAGACAGGAGTTGCAGCTTCCCACATAACACAGCACTGGAGGCTGGATGACAACTAGTTTAAAGATACAAAAAAGAAAAGGAGGCGCAAACCCCTCTAAGTGCAGACATGTACAAGGAAAAATTTATTAGTTCAATAACGATAGAACACTCACACTACAAGCCCTCAAACATGTGAGGTATGTGCAGAGACAGAAGTAAAAAAGCAGTCAGATGCTTCGTTGAAATAGTTGTTTAGAAACCAACAAGCTTCCTCCTCCCCAAACAATCTGATTCACAGAGAACCACAGGAGATGGAAAAGTTCGCTGGTGTATAAATATAATACAAGTCACATGTATAACACATAAGTCACTTTGAAACACGCCAAATGCCAATACTGCACCAAACTGTTTAGGTAGAAAAGCCGGCTCCCATACAGCTGGTCTGTGCGGCGTGGCGTGAAGACGGTGGCCGGGGCCTAACGCGTTTCGTAGGACGTCTTCCTACTTCGTCAGAGGCTGCCCACACTCTGTCTCAACCGTCTTCTTATACACATCGTTGCTTCTGTATAACAATCCCAATTGGATATCTATATTCAGCTGTCAAAGGAAATAAATACACCACACAGTACGATCTACACTGGGATCAAATGCTTATTACGCTACTGATATGGAGATGACAGTGCTTATATTTGTATATGCATACTAATTCGTAACAAATATGTAAATATTAACACACATAACAGCACTGATAATTCGAAAATATATGTAAAAAAAATCGTATTGTACCTCAAATGTTATTTTTACACTATATGCAACCAAACCTCAATAGAAGAAATCATTACTATAATCCATATGCTCATATTCTGCTAATACATAAACATACAAAATACATAAATTACTGATAGTAAACAGATCCTATATTGCAGGTAAAATGAGAGTAAATGTAGCTCTTTCAAAAATTCATTAAGTAATACAAATATTTAAAAATGGACAGTTTATGCTGACAAATACATATTTGTCTTAAAAATCAAGTATTTAAAACCATAATAAATACAAATTTAATATTATAAAACCATTATAAAAATACATATAAAAATATATATAAAAATCCCCCCTATAATACCTCATTCGAACTGTGTCACTGAACAAAAGAGTCCATAGGGGAATTTTATTATCCAAGTTCAGAAATACCCAAATGTGATTTCCCAATCTGGGATTAAAATTTGTCATATATATATTTAATTTATCTATCTTAAAATTCAACATCCCTTAAATGATTCATCAATAAGAAAGGCTGCAAGATCAATTTCTCTATTCATCCCCCTAGGCTCCATTGAGCCCAAGGTATGAATCCAGAAAGTTTATCTGCGTCTCAGAGTAATTAATCTGTTTCCCCCCCCTGGTATCTAGTGAGATCCTTTCAATAGCTTTTACTCTCAAACTACTGGGGTCTTTGTTGTGAGATTCATAGAAATGGGCTGAGACCCCATGGTTAAGGACACCTTTCTCGATGTTCAATAAAGCGGGTTTTCAGGCTACGTTTCGTTCTTCCTATATAAATTTTCTCACATGAGCATGATAATAAATAAACCACGTAGGTACTCTTGCAATTAAGGGATTTTCTTTAATCTCATATTTTTTCTTTTCATCCCTTAAAGATAAGAAATTGGTGTTATTGGGATCACAATGTGCACAACTCAAACACCCCCTCCTACCACATTTGAAAAACCCTTTCGACTTCTTTGAAGCCAATTGCTTCGTCTGTCAGTTTCTCTCAGTTTACCGGGAGATAGAATACTCTTTAAATTCTGATTTTTCCTAAAAACCACATTTGGTCTATCTGTTAAAACTTCTTTTAAAACGGGATCTTGTAAAAGAATTGGCCAATGTTTTGCAAAACTTTTCTCTATCTGCCTAGAGGCTCTATTATACTTTGTAACAAATAAAGGTTGATCCTTAAAAGGTTTCTTATGTTGTTTTTTCTGTAATAAATCAGATCTATTAAGGTTTTTTGCTCTTGTATATGCATTCTTTATCAATGAAGCATCATACCCTTTGTCCGTGCAGTTCCTCCTAAGTCTGCCTGAACGGGATATTCTGAATCCACTTGTGATGATGACCACTTCTCGCATGTAGCTATGCATTTGTGTCTGTCTCTTTCCTGAACAGACTCGTGATAATCCTGCATTCCCTATGTACAAATTTAAATCTAAAAATGTAATACTTTATCTACTGTGGGATTCTGTAAACTTCAAATTTAGAAGATTATGATTAACATAGGTCACTAAATCAGTAATACTATTTTCTGGACCACGCCAAATTATCAGTATGTCGTCTATAAATCGACACCATTTGACTATATGGGGGGTGAGAGGATTATCTTGAAAAATATACATCTCCTCCCACCACCCCATATACAAATTCGCAAAATTCGGTGCGAATTTTGTACCCATGGCGGTCCCTGTTTTTTGTAGAAAAAATTCATTTTCAAATAGAAAATAATTTTTCTCTAAAATATATTTAATACTTTCTTTAATAAATTCTTTTTGTACTAAATTTATATAATTAGTCTTCCTGAAATAGTATTCTACTGCTCCATAATCCCCTCCGAAGTATCAGAGGACCATAACCAAGGAAAAAGAATGCAGAGCATCCTAAACCCTGGTATAAAAAAACCCTAAGCGAAGCTTGGAGAAGACAGCACAGCCTACCATCTCTGATAGGGAATGACCTAATTCCCGAAGTAGGAAAAAGCCACAAGGACCTCACATAAGGCGGCCAAGACCGCTAAGGGGCAACATACAAGTCCCAAAGTCTCATCCGAAGAGGAGAATCTCAAAAGGAATATCCAAATAAAGGACAAATCCAAGAGCCACAAAGGCAAGACCGCCCGAACCGGCAGTAAGGAGGTCTTAAATCCTCCCAACCCCCAACCCAGGTGGGGAGGAATACGCCACATACTGACATAAAGACGGAATCATGAGAGAGTCAAACTAGTATTTATATAGCGCCCTTCTTCCCGTGAGCCACAAAGCGCTTTTCCAGCACCCGCTCTCGAATGAACCAAATCGGCAGCTGAATATTATTACCCAATTTGGATGGTACTCAACGTATCGTCAGAAGGTTGAAAAGCAAAGTCGGCCCTGACGGGACAGAACCTGAGACCCTAGGGTCTTTGAACAGGCCTAGTAGTCAGGGCATTTTACCAACTGAGCTACCTCACCGGCATTGGCCAGATGAAGAGGTCAATGAGGACTGAACCAATCCCCCAAGCCTCATGAACCCTCAGGTCCACTCAGAATAAACTAAAACTTGTAAAAAAGAACAAGAATAACACAATAATATGTGAAGCACTCAGCGCCCAACCGAACCAGCCGGGCAGAACAGGCGCCATGTGTCTGAACAAGGCCTCAGGACAGAAGGACTGTTCCTGTCAAGGCTGTATAGAATTCCCCAGAGAGAGGGAAAACAGTAGACACACAAAGGACTAAATACGTCCTTAACAAACTTCCTTAGAAGTAACAGTGCGATCAAACATCGTTAGTATTGATTCCCGACAACCTTCCCGAAGAAAACATAAAATATGAGCATTAATCAAATAAGGCAACCCGCAGGTTTATTTCCTAAGTAGAACAGACGTACCCGCAGGAACACCCAACAGGGCCCCTGTTCTACCAAGCTCAAACTGGAAAAAGTACTCGATAACAAGACTATAAGAAGATTACTTCATCCCTTTATGTCTATTTTTGCAAGCTATTCGAAGAAGCAGACTGAGAAGTCTCAGATCCAATAAGGATGGGATCTTCCGACAAGGCCAAAGCGAGCCTCAAAAGAACGCAAAGGCTAGTCAGTCTATGCCGAAAAGCGCAGCATACCCCCGCCAGAGTGAAGGACGAATCCGGCCTTGAAGGCTGACCCCCCGAAGCCTCAGGGACAGTCATTCCCCCAGAGAGCTGAACAGGCCAACTTATGCCTGAAGAGACCTGGATAACGGAACACGAACAGTATCCAAAACCAACATCTGGAAGTTGCATACTCGCTAGTCCCAAAATTATGGACATGCGACATCGTGCGGGAAGAAGCTACCTTCCTGGGAAGGGGAAGCAAATTTTGGGTTACCTTCATGCGTAGTAAGCGATGGTGGAAGGGAACTCGCCACTCGGGGGACAGAGGCCCCAGAGGCGGATGGCTCAGCAGCTCCTTAATGCCCCGATCCTGAGGAATTGAGCACTCTAATACGGCATTCAGAACATAACTGATAGGCTAGTATCATCCGAAGCAATACGCATTCTGCGCACGGAGTAGAAAATAAAACAGACTCCTCCATAGCTAGGATATTAATACGAGATTTGGACCCAAAACTTACGACACCTGACACCCACAATGGCTGGGGCACTCACCACCTCCTAAGAGCCCTATACCTGCAGATCCAAATTTCTCCGCCGCCACAGGGCTAGGTATGTGGAAATGGAGAGTCAAAAAAACATGACCACGCCCAGTCACAAGGTGAACCGTACAGTCCAGAAAAAGCGTGCCCGACCGTAAAGGCCACGTCGCCTTCAAAGGTCGTTATGTCCCACAAGCCATGAGCCTAATTAACACTACTCATAAGCAGGTTGAATCACATAACACACATGATTAAAAAAAAAAAACCCTCAGGAGATATTACCCTTGATTCCAAGATACAAAAGGCGCCTCACTGAGACCCTTATGTTAAGTTAGTCCCATAAGGTGGTAGCCTCTCGGGAAACATTTGTAATACAATACAATCATGACAAAAGTAAAATGAAACATCTTACCGGAATCTACGCTGTGGAACAGGAACACCACCCTTCAAGTGTGACGGATAGTAGCATCGCCTCCGCCATGGACTTGAGAGAAGAAAGCAGGCAGCGGAGCGAAGTTCGACAATGCCAATTGCTTATGGAGCGGTTAACATGAGTCAGGATGGTTTTGCAGAAAGACTCTTCCTGCATCTCCGGACTCTAACTTTCATCCAAGTCCTAACAGAGACTGATTACTTAAAACTCCTGTCCCATGTTGAAGAGTACTACCCTCCATAAGAGAAAATACATTTTGACACTTCTCTGCCAACCTCCTGGGACGAAAGGCAAAGAATGACTGGGGGATGAGGGGAGTGGGAGGAGTAGTTAAGCCTTTGGCTGGGTGTCTTTGCCTCCTCCTGGTGGCCAGGTTCTAATTTCCCAAAAGTAATGAATGCAGCTGTGGACTCTTTCCATTTATGAAGAAAACTCCCCATAGAGGAGCACACTCCGTCCGAAGGACAAGTTAGGCCTTAAAGTATATAACCAGTACCCGAAGGTGGATGAGAACTCTGGCCTACCTACTTGCAAGTACAATGAGCTAGCCCCTATGTCGCAACAAAGGGACCCTGAAAAAAAACTGGGTTGTCCTGAACCAGTCCATCGGATCATAAGTCTCCAGATAGCCAAGAAGGATCCAAGACAAGAACTCCAGGGGACCCAGAGTCATTCTAGAATGAACGACACCCTCAGGGAAAGATACCCCGTCTGAAGCAATCAGACCTCACAGGGGATGAGAACCGGGAAACCCGGAGAACGGGTACAGGACTCACTTGAATTCCCAGCCCAAAGGGAAGAGAACACCCTTAGCCGGAGGTCAACACCCCCCCCAGCAAGCTACTAGGCTGCAACAAAGTCACAAAATTTCTCTAGAGCCCAAAGGCCCCAAGGGCAGCACTAAGGAAATGAAATGAGAACAGAGTCACCCGAAAGAGAGTAGAAGATAGGCTAGTCTCCATAATCCTTTCAGATTAACATTCCAGAGGACCACACCTAAGGGAGAAGAATGCAAAGCATCCTGAACCCAGGCAGAAAAACATCCCCTAAGCAAAAAGCTTGGAAAAAGAGACAACACCTCCTATCGCCCCTGATATGGAGACGATTAACTCCAGAAGGAAGACAGAGCCTCATGGCCTTTCACTTCCTAATTAAGTGGCCAAAGCAGCCACAAAAACAGGACGAAGTCAAGAAAGTCTCAACCCAAAGGAACATCTGAAAGGAATAAGTCCTTAAAAGGAGACTTCCAAAGAGACCATGAAAGGGAAAACCGTAAGAATGGAGGTATGAAGGACCTAAATCCTCCGAGCCTCCAACCCACAACGGAAGGGAACACTATAGTTCCCGAAAAATTCGGAAACGACTGAGCATGTCGCCGCGGATCTCAACGAAGTCCCAGCCCACTAGATTGAAAGGCGAATGAGGACTGAACCAATCTCCCATACCCCTAAGCAACCACGGACCCTCAAGTCCTCTCAGGATGCTAGTTGAAGCTTGTAAAACAAGATAATCACACAATCATATTGTGATCACTGGGCACCCTTACCAGACCAACCGGACATAAAAAAAGGTGCCACGTGTCTGAACTAGGCCTCAAAGAAAGAAGGATTTGTACCCAGTCAGGACCAGCCTGAAACCAAGGTCCCCAGCACTGCCAAGGCCACATAGAGTCTCCCCCAATGATGGAGGGATAAAGAACAGTCAGACAAACTTTTGTAAACAGAGCAAACAAAATTGCGAGTATCAATTCCAGAGAGGAAAGTTTCTGAAGGAAACATCACACCACAACATGAGCTTTAAACCAAATAAAAATCATCCTCACTGGATGAAAATAAAAGATAAGGCAACCCGTAGGTTATCGCCCAGGAAGAACGGACAGACCCGCAGAACCAGCCCAACAGGGGTCCGAGACTTCCAAGCTCAGAACTGGAAAAGGATACACAAATAACAAAGACTATAAGAAGATTACTTCATCCCCTTATGTCTATGTATGCAAACCAGTCGAAGAGTAAAGGCACATATTGAGCAAAAAGAGGCTGCTTCTAGGGTGGTAACTAGCCATAGAACAAGCTATTATTCGTTCCCAGGTTGAGCGCTTCTCTCTTTTTATTTATGCAAATTATGACACTTGGGGAAGTCTCCCTAAGTGTGATGCGGGAATCCAGACGTGGACCCGTTGCTAGTGTGCCTAGAGGGATATGGCTGCACCTCACTGACGAGGCCCACAATAGGCCTAAACGTACGTCTGGGGATTTGCTGTTTCTCTTGTTCAGAGAGGGATTGACTGGTATTTCGGGGCTGGACTGTACTGTAAAGTCAGGATCAGATTGATATGCTACAGGAAAGTTCTTCTCTGTGAAAGGCACATATTGAGCAAAAAGAGGCTGCTTCTAGGGTGGTAACTAGCCACAGAACAAGCTATTATGCTATTGTTCGTTCCCAGGTTGAGCACTTCTCTCTTTTTATTCAGTCGAAGAGTAAGACTGAGAATCCCCAGACCCATTAAGAGTGGGATCCTCCAGCAACACCAAAAACGTGCCTTAGTAGGACACAAAGGCGCGCCAGTCTATAACGAAAGGCACAACATACCTCCGCCAGGACAAAAGGAAACACCTGCCCCGAAGGTTGACCCCCTGAGGCCTCAGGGGCAGTCGCTCCCCCAGAAGGCTGAACTGGACCAAGCAATCCTACGCCTGACGAGCCCTGGTTACTGAAATACGGACAATATCGTAAGCACACTTCCGGGAGGTGCAGATGCGCCACTGCCAAAGATATGGCCATGCGGAACCGTGTTGTAACCTCCGGTGGGAACAGGCCACACTCCCTAGAAAGGATAAGTAGCGTTTGGGTTACCTGCATTCATAGTAAGAGTTGATGGTAGGGAACTCGTCTCGTGAGAAATAGAATCTCCAGGGACAGATGGCTCAGTGGGCACTCGATTCCGAGGAACAGAGCACTCTAAAACGGCATTAGGAACATAACTGATGGGCATGTATCACCCGGGCCAATTTACATTCTTCACAAGAAGTAGAGTCTGAATCGGAGACATCCGTCTCCAAGAATCCTCCATAACTGGGACACTGCCGCCTCCAGAGAACCAGCCACCAGCGGACCAGGATTTACCTGTCGCCAAGCGGTCAGGAAAACAAAAATGGGGTCACACGGTAAATTGTGCAGTCCATGCAAAAGTGCGCCCGACCGAAAAGGCTGGGTCACTAGACATGTCGTTATGTTCCAAAATAGTAATGCACCGAAGCAACAATACACAGTAGCAGACAGAATCACATAAACCACCCTGTTCAATATTTCCCCTCAGGAGATATTAACCCTTGATTCTTAGATACAAAAAGGAGCCTCACTGAGACCCTATGTTAAAGTTATCCCCGAAAGGTTGTAGCCCCTCTCGGATAAACAGTTGAAATTACAATACATCCATGATGCAAGTAAAATTAAACGATCTTACCGGAATCTATGCCGTGAAACAGGAACACGGCCCTTCAAGTGTGACAGACAGTAGCAGCAAAACTCGTCAACGCTGATTGCTTGTGGAGCTGTTAATATGAGTCGGGATGGTTTCGCAGAAAGACTCTCCCTGCATCTACGGACTCTAACTTTCATCCATGCTCTCACTGAGAGGCTGACAGGACTACTTAAAATTCCAGTCTCATGCCGAAGAGTACTATCCTCCATAAGAGACTATCGAAAAATTCTGAGACTTCTCTGCCAACTTCCTGGGACAAAAGGCAAAGAATGACTGGGGGATGGGGCAGGAGTATTTAAGCCTTTGGCTGGGATGTCTTTGCTTCCTCCTGGTGGCCAGGTTCTAAATTCCCAAACGTAATGAATGCAGCTGTGGACTCTTTCCATTTACGAAGAAAAGCAGGCTTGCATTCACTGCTTAATGAGTCTATTAGTTTCACTATTGTATTGTAACAAAAGAAGCTGAGTTTCGGTTGACACATACATTTTATTGCCATTCAGTACTTTCTAAAGGGACTATTTATATTTTTTACATTCCGCTTTTAACATTCCACCAGAGTCAGAGAAGCATTGCTTCCCACAGTGAAGGTAATACACCTCTTTGTGAGACTGCTTTTGATCAGTGATTTCAGTTATTTAATCCCTTTAGAACATTTCACTGACAATCTTGATGCAGATACATAATGCTATTGAGACAATGTGTACAACATTGGGGTCCTTAGGCGCAATCTCAGTAATACAGTTACCTTAAAAGGGCCATTAGATTCTGAATTAAATATTTCATGAAGGGCTAGATCGTGAGTGGCGCGCTAAGTGTGCGTGAACGATAAGTAGCGAACATACACATTCACTTGAGTGCAATTAAATTTAACATTCGCCAGATTAGCGCAACTTCAGAGCTAAAGTTAAACAAAACACATCCAAAATACATTTTGAGTACAGTTAAACTAAACAATCTAGATATTAAAAACTTATTTTGGATGACATGTGATGTGTCGGCACTCTATTCAAATATAGCGCATGATTTAGGGATCAACTCTATTGATACATTTCTATCTAGAGATATTTATTTACCCGAACAGCAGAAAACTTTCCTTTTGGATGCCATTTCCTTTGTGCTAAAGCACAATTATTTTGTGTTTCAGGAGCAGTTTTTTCTACAAATAAAGGGCACGGCCATGGGGACCAGGTTCGCCCCTAGCTTCGCCAACCTGTTTATGGGGTCCTTCGAAGAGAAGTATATTTACAATTCCCCAGCGAGGGCGAACCTGGTCTTCTATGGCCGTTTTATAGATGATTTGCTCTTTATATGGGATGGAACGGAGTCCAAGGCTAAGGAATTTGTAGAATCCCTGAATGCCAATGATATGGGTTTGACATTCACCTCCAATATTTCAAAGGAACAAATTGAATTTTTGGACCTTATACTATATTGGGATCCAAAAGGGTCTATCTCAACTAAAACTTTTTTCAAAACTGTGGATACAAACAGTTATTTGAACTTTAAAAGTAACCATTACAAACCGTGGAAAGAAAATATTCCATTCAATCAATTCTGCAGAATACGCAGAAATTGTACTGAGATGTCTATTTTTGATGAACAATCACAAATATTAAAAGAGAGGTTCCTTGCAAGAGATTATCCACCGAAACTTATAGAATTAGGCTATCAAAAAGCTAGAAATAAAGTAAGATCGGATCTTTTTAATTCTAAGAAAAAAGACAAATATGAAAAGATATGGAACTCTGAAGAGGAAAGGTTACTATATAAGTCCAAAATTAACAATCATCCTCGATTTATTACTAGATATAATAATAATCATCATTTAATCAAGAATATTTTACAAAAATATTGGTTCATTCTAAAAAATGATCCAGTTTTGAAACAAATATTGGATGATACCCCTATCTGTACTTTTAGAAGAGCACAGACCCTTAAAAATAGGTTGGCACCAAGTAAGATCTTAATAAAAAAGCGCACAAATAGGGTGGTCAATAAATATAATACTAATTCTTCTTTTTTAAAGACTAAGATAGGTTTTTTTAAATGTGGGAAAACTAATTGTGGTCTTTGTAGCTACACGATGGGGATTGTTACTGAATTTAAGTCCTTTGTCACTAACGAAATATTTAGTGTTTCTTCACATTTCACATGTGATTCAACATTTGTGGTATATTTGCTACAATGCAAATGTGGGGTTCAGTACGTTGGGAGAACCTCAAGACCCATCAAAAAAAGATGGGGTGAGCACAAGGGAAATGTAAAGAAAGAATTGGTGAATCATAGTGTTCCTCGCCACAAGGGAAAATGTCATCCGGGAGAAAGTGATATATACAGTATTCTTCCTATAGAATATGTAGCTCCCAAATGGGGTAGAAATAGGTTCATACACTTGCGACAAAGAGAGACCTATTGGATATGGAAATTAAAAACTTTGAAACCCCATGGTCTAAATGAAAACATAGACATGGCAGCTTTTAATTGAGCTACCATTATATATTCTTTTCTGTCACTGTTTTCATTTATATTTTTATTTGTATAATTTATTTGTATAAATTTTATATTGCAACTACATCTGTGCATAAAACTATGACTCATTAGATGATCCCTGAGCTGGCATGGTCTATTTTTTCCCTAGGGTCATTTTAGGTCATATATATTTGTATCATTTTAGTGACAATATATTCTATATTTATTGCTACTACACCTTTACTGTGGGGTGTTACCTTGTTCTCTTGGATATTATGTTGTTAAGATGTTTTTATATCTACTATATAATATAGGGTTAGGAATATACCCTAGGGCATTTTTGTACTATAGACGGGTATTTTCATCTGGATGTTATTAGGAGTTTTTCACCATCACTATACTTATTACAATAATTATCAGATTATCTTTATAGATTTTTAATCTATTTTTTTATTATTATATATTTTTATTAGATAGATGTATCTCTTTAGAGTAATGACATTGGTCACGCATCTATTGGTATTAGATGTGAATCAACAGTGTTTTATGGGGAATTATAAGGTACAAATGATACTGAATTTTATGCTTATAGTAATTACATCTAGCGTTATTACCAGCAGTATCTTTCTTATGTTTGTTTTTATTGCCGGCGTATTTTAGCTATTGGTCATGGCCGTGCGCTATAGCGGCGTCATTTGAGTGACAGGTAACACTCCTAGTAGGGGTTGGTATCACACGCCCCCACTTTTTGTCCTATCAATAATTTGCCGGCTCAGACAAACATCTCATTGGTTCATAGCTTTAGTGTACATGCGCATTGGAATTCTTGAGACGCCGAGATTTGTTTTAAATAGTGTGATGACTGTTAGTTTCTTACACCTGATGAAACGGTTGTTGTGACCGGGAAACGCGTAGTGTATTAGGTTACAATAAACTTATTTGTTACATTTTAACCTATCTGTCATCACGCTTGTTTTATTTGCTTTTATCAGCCGATTTGACTTTTTTACCGGCTTGAGCTTTATATGAGCTGTATTTTTCCCTGATTGGGATTCCACAAAGAAACTTGGCTCATCTCCGACCTCAGTACGTGTGGGGGACTCTGAAGTTAACCCTTTGGCTCTTCGATCGTGAGGATAAGCTCGCTGGACAGCTTTTAATAGTTCAGCCTGCACCTGTGGCACTTTTCAAGTGCTTATAATCTAGTAAGTGATTCTGTATCGTATTGTGGGGGTCCCTTTATCTACGATCTCACACTATTGTGGCGCCTCCTTTTTTCTCCCTTCTATCTGCAGATCGTCGCTGGTGCCATCAGCCTTGGAAGGAGTGTTTGCTGCCGCATACCCGCTATATAGTGGACATTCGGAGGAAAATCTCCATTACATGAATTGTGTATGAGGACTATACGTATGATCTATAGTACCTGGGTACCTTATTGTATGTATCCTGCTTTGCTATGTAACACTGCCACCATTGTGTGTCTTCAATGTCACCTGTATTGATAGTAGTCTGGTCTCGATAACAGAGTATTTGTGGTTTTACAACATACACATATATATTTATGGTTATGAACATATCACATGTTTGTGTAGATTATATGTGATTGTCCGTTTTATATTTGAGTTTTGTGGATTTTTTGCTCTCCATTTTAAGGACACTAAACACTTTATTAGTTTGGCCCTGTATATTACGCTAAACTTCGTTCACATATATCTTATGTTTTTTATATATATATATATTTACAACAAGTTCACTATCACTTTATCTAGTTTAGTTGTGTTGATATTGTAATCGATTTATATCACCCACATCTAGAAGTTTTTGTCCTTTGTTGAAGAGTATACAAAGGACATTGATATTTGATATATATTTTTTGTATGCACCATTTCTAGGCGCCTTCACTTTTCTATATCACATTTTGTTTACACTCATAATAACACTGTTTAATAAAAATTATTTAAAAAAAATTGTATTAAAAAGTTATAAGGGCTCAAAGATATGAAGTCTCGGGTATTAGAAAAAAAGGCAGGCAATGGGCTTTAACAGAGATACATATATACATACACATGTCTAAATATGTATATGTATGTGAATGAAAACATGTAAAATCATATTTATGCAATATTCATATTTAATTAAGTATTCAACTGTGTATTTGCTGTAAATATTTTACATTCCAATGTTCTTCACATAGGGGAATATGTTCTAAGTATTTTTAAATAGATATTCCTATACATATATCTGTATATATTTATACATTTATATAATCATATATATATATATATATATATATATATATATATATACACACACACATATAGGTATAGATACATATTTTACTAAAACAACCATCAGATATACAGTATATATAGAAATATTTATTTATAAATACATAGAACATATTCTGCTGTGTAAAGAACATTGGAATGTGAAATACTCACATTTCATGTCGGGTTAGCGCCCTTGTGTAAACACGATCGGGTTTGCGCGCAAGTAAGGGTGTTAGTTGTTTTTCACTTTCCGCGCACCATTGAAGTCTATAAGGGAATACGTTAATGCGTTGGGTTAACGCTTGTGCGAAAACTTTTTGCTTTCAATTTTTAATACTTGTGCTACCCGACACTTGCAAAAAGCTTACTTCTAGCGAAAATAACAAGTGAGGGGGGAACACAAAATACCGTTCCACTCGTAATCTAGCCCAAAATGTTTATTAAAGTATGGTAAAAATACATTCTATAGTTATTTTTTCTTTGTTTGTTTCCAGAAATTTAGAAATGCAAGTGTGCTTTCCCTAATTGGGAGATCTTGACGGATAATCTTATTCTCAATGTGAGTATGGATATTACTTATTTCATATACTGTGATAATACCTAAAGGAGTTTCCCCTCTTTTTGGTTTTACAGAGAAACGGCCGACAGTGGAACTAAAGATTAGCTTGGAAATACTTTATTCTCACTTTAACGGCGGACTGCAATACTATTTCTATTTGTATGATATGGATACATTTTTACATATGATACATTTTTTATGTACAGGTAGCCCTCAGTTTACGCCGGGGTTAGGTTCCAGAAGGAATGGTTGTAAATCGAAACCGTTGTAAATTGAAACCCAGTTTATAATGTAAGTCAATGGGAAGTGAGGGAGATAGGTTCCAGGCCCCTCTCAAAATTGTCATAAGTAACACCTAATACATTATTTTAAAAGCTTTGAAATGAAGACTTTAA
Organism: Bombina bombina; assembly: GCF_027579735.1. Classification (NCBI taxonomy): domain Eukaryota; kingdom Metazoa; phylum Chordata; class Amphibia; order Anura; family Bombinatoridae; genus Bombina; species Bombina bombina. Next base: position 959,885,294 of record NC_069504.1, read on the forward strand.
ATGCTAGGCAGCATTATAAACCTAATAAAATAATCACACAACACAGAATATATAATGAAACTAAGTTAAATGAACAAAAACATTTGCTAAGCAGCATTATAAACCTAATAAAATAATCACACAACACAGACTTCACTTGCATTTTTCTGCAAACAGTTCTTTCTATGCATTCCAATCTGGACTGAGTTATAGACAGGAAGATCTTGCTCCTTTGAAATCTGCTTGATAGCTCAGGTCTGGTTAAATTAATTAATATCAGCTTGCTTGGCTTTGCTGCAACACAAGCGGACAGTTCCACCTACTGGCTATTTTAATAAATGCACTGCTTCTCAATGCTTTTCAATAGCAGTCACATGACTGGAAAAAAAGGTTGTTATTCTGAAACGGTGTAAATTGAACCGTTGTAAAACGAGGGCCACCTGTATTGTATGTTTTATGCTAAGTTATATAAAGTTTGCTTTTTGATGTGACTTCTCTATGTGTAAACAGAAAGCAATTACCACACATTTCTAATAATCCCCTTATATTTATACTTTAGCATATATCGTTTTGCGCAAATAAGTATTGTCTTTATTCTTCAATTGTGCTTTGCCCACCCCTTCTCAAATTTGCTGGAGTGCAAAGTGAATACATAAGTATGCTTCAGAGTTTCTGACCTTGTCACATGGTAAAAAGTAGATGGCCACAGCAAACATACATAATAAGGGGTGTATTCCAAAAATGCAATACATTTGTAGAAATCTGAACATTTTGAAAACAAAATACTCTAAAAACATTTATTTTTAAATTGCAGATTTTTTGCAAAGCAGCACTTAACTGCCGATATATACAATTCATGTACATAAAAAATTGACCTTAATGTCCCTTAAACATTATCAGCCATAAAGGCGCTTTGCAAACACTTTACACAATATTTTAACCATTCTAGTCCATTACCCACCTCAGCTATGGTATTTATTCTGCCCAAGCTGTACTTTAGCACAAGGGGTCTAGCTTTGAAAAGCAATCAAGTGCAGCTGCTAAAAGGACACAGCGGTGCCCTGCAATTCCTTAACAGAAAGGCTATTTATATAAAATTGTTGAATATGAATAAGAACAGACTTTGGTGAAGTCAGCTGTAAAACATAAACTAGAACGGTGCAAATATAGTAAGTGCACTATCCAAGCGATTTATTCTCTTAATGTGGTGTTCACATTTAGCCCTTAAAATACAGTAATTTTAAGCAGAAAATAATGCACGCAGGTAGTTTTTCAATAGTGCAAAGAGCTTAATAAAAAACAGAATTTATGTTTACCTGATAAATTTCTTTCTCCAACGGTGTGTCCGGTCCACGGCGTCATCCTTACTTGTGGGATATTCTCCTCCCCAACAGGAAATGGCAAAGAGCCCAGCAAAGCTGGTCACATGATCCCTCCTAGGCTCCGCCTACCCCAGTCATTCGACCGACGTTAAGGAGGAATAATAGCATAGGAGAAACCATATGGTACCGTGGTGACTGTAGTTAAAGAAAATAAATTATCAGACCTGATTAAAAAACCAGGGCGGGCCGTGGACCGGACACACCGTTGGAGAAAGAAATTTATCAGGTAAACATAAATTCTGTTTTCTCCAACATAGGTGTGTCCGGTCCACGGCGTCATCCTTACTTGTGGGAACCAATACCAAAGCTTTAGGACACGGATGAAGGGAGGGAGCAAATCAGGTCACCTAAATGGAAGGCACCACGGCTTGCAAAACCTTTCTCCCAAAAATAGCCTCAGAAGAAGCAAAAGTATCAAACTTGTAAAATTTGGTAAAAGTGTGCAGTGAAGACCAAGTCGCTGCCCTACATATCTGATCAACAGAAGCCTCGTTCTTGAAGGCCCATGTGGAAGCCACAGCCCTAGTGGAATGAGCCGTGATTCTTTCGGGAGGCTGCCGTCCGGCAGTCTCGTAAGCCAATCTGATGATGCTTTTAATCCAAAAAGAGAGAGAGGTAGAAGTTGCTTTTTGACCTCTCCTTTTACCTGAATAAACAACAAACAGGGAAGATGTTTGTCTAAAATCCTTTGTAGCATCTAAATAGAATTTTAGAGCGCGAACAACATCCAAATTGTGCAACAAGCGTTCCTTCTTTGAAACTGGTTTCGGACACAGAGAAGGTACGATAATCTCCTGGTTAATGTTTTTGTTAGAAACAACTTTTGGAAGAAAACCAGGTTTAGTACGTAAAACCACCTTATCTGCATGGAACACCAGATAAGGAGGAGAACACTGCAGAGCAGATAATTCTGAAACTCTTCTAGCAGAAGAAATTGTAACTAAAAACAAAACTTTCCAAGATAATAACTTAATATCAACGGAATGTAAGGGTTCAAACGGAACCCCCTGAAGAACTGAAAGAACTAGATTGAGACTCCAAGGAGGAGTCAAAGGTTTGTAAACAGGCTTGATTCTAACCAGAGCCTGAACAAAGGCTTGAACATCTGGCACAGCTGCCAGTTTTTTGTGAAGTAACACCGACAAGGCAGAAATCTGTCCCTTCAGGGAACTTGCCGATAATCCTTTTTCCAATCCTTCTTGAAGGAAGGATAGAATCCTAGGAATCTTAACCTTGTCCCAAGGGAATCCTTTAGATTCACACCAACAGATATATTTTTTCCAAATTTTGTGGTAAATCTTTCTAGTTACAGGCTTTCTGGCCTGAACAAGAGTATCGATAACAGAATCTGAGAAACCTCGCTTCGATAAAATCAAGCGTTCAATCTCCAAGCAGTCAGCTGGAGTGAAACCAGATTCGGATGTTCGAACGGACCCTGAACAAGAAGGTCTCGTCTCAAAGGTAGCTTCCAAGGTGGAGCCGATGACATATTCACCAGATCTGCATACCAAGTCCTGCGTGGCCACGCAGGAGCTATCAAGATCACCGACGCCCTCTCCTAATTGATCCTGGCTACCAGCCTGGGGATGAGAGGAAACGGCGGGAACACATAAGCTAGTTTGAAGGTCCAAGGTGCTACTAGTGCATCCACTAGAGCCGCCTTGGGATCCCTGGATCTGGACCCGTAGCAAGGAACTTTGAAGTTCTGACGAGAGGCCATCAGATCCATGTCTGGAATGCCCCAAAGTTGAGTGACTTGGGCAAAGATTTCCGGATGGAGTTCCCACTCCCCCGGATGCAATGTCTGACGACTCAGAAAATCCGCTTCCCAATTTTCCACTCCCGGGATGTGGATAGCAGACAGGTGGCAGGAGTGAGACTCCGCCCATAGAATAATCTTGGTCACTTCTTCCATCGCTAGGGAACTCCTTGTTCCCCCCTGATGGTTGATGTACGCAACAGTCGTCATGTTGTCTGATTGAAACCGTATGAACTTGGTCCTCGCTAGCTGAGGCCAAGCCTTGAGAGCATTGAATATCGCTCTCAGTTCCAGAATATTTATCGGTAGAAGAGATTCTTCCCGAGACCAAAGACCCTGAGCTTTCAGGGATCCCCAGACCGCGCCCCAGCCCATCAGACTGGCGTCGGTCGTGACAATGACCCACTCTGGTCTGTGGAATGTCATCCCTCGTGACAGGTTGTCCAGGGACAGCCACCAACGGAGTGAGTCTCTGGTCCTCTGATTTACTTGTATCTTTGGAGACAAGTCTGTATAGTCCCCATTCCACTGACTGAGCATGCACAGTTGTAATGGTCTTAGATGAATGCGCGCAAAAGGAACTATGTCCATTGTCGCTACCATCAACCCGATCACTTCCATGCACTGAGCTACGGAAGGAAGAGGAACGGAATGAAGTATTCGACAAGAGTCCAGAAGCTTTGTCTTTCTGGCCTCTGTTAGAAAAATCCTCATTTCTGAGGAGTCTATAATTGTTCCCAAGAAGGGAACCCTTGTTGACGGGGATAGAGAACTCTTTTCCACGTTCACTTTCCAGCCGTGCGATCTGAGAAAGGCCAGGACGATGTCCGTGTGAGCCTTTGCTCGAGGGAGGGACGACGCTTGAATCAGAATGTCGTCCAGGTAAGGTACAACTGCAATGCCCCTTGGTCTTAGCACAGCTAGAAGGGACCCTAGTACCTTTGTGAAAATCCTTGGAGCAGTGGCTAATCCGAAAGGAAGCGCCACGAACTGGTAATGTTTGTCCAGGAATGCAAACCTTAGGAACCGATGATGTTCCTTGTGGATAGGAATATGTAGATACGCATCCTTTAAATCCACCGTGGTCATGAATTGACCTTCCTGGATGGAAGGAAGGATAGTTCGAATGGTTTCCATCTTGAAAGATGGGACCTTGAGAAATTTGTTTAAGATCTTGAGATCTAGGATTGGTCTGAACGTTCCCTCTTTTTTGGGAACTATGAACAGATTGGAGTAGAACCCCATCCCTTGTTCTCTCAATGGAACAGGATGAATCACTCCCATTTTTAACAGGTCTTCTACACAATGTAAGAACGCCTGTCTTTTTATGTGGTCTGAAGACAACTGAGACCTGTGGAACCTTCCCCTTGGGGGAAGTCCCTTGAATTCCAGAAGATAACCCTGGGAGACTATTTCTAGCGCCCAAGGATCCAGAACATCTCTTGCCCAAGCCTGAGCGAAGAGAGAGAGTCTGCCCCCCACCAGATCCGGTCCCGGATCGGGGGCCGATATTTCATGCTGTCTTGGTAGCAGTGGCAGGTTTCTTTGCCTGCTTTCCCTTGTTCCAGCCTTGCATTGGTCTCCAAGCTGGCTTGGCCTGAGAAGTATTACCCTCTTGCTTAGAGGACGTAGCACCTTGGGCTGGTCCGTTTTTACGAAAGGGACGAAAATTAGGTCTATTTTTTGCCTTGAAAGGCCGATCCTGAGGAAGGGCATGGCCCTTACCCCCAGTGATATCAGAGATAATCTCTTTCAAGTCAGGACCAAACAGCGTTTTCCCCTTGAAAGGAATGTTTAGTAGCTTGTTCTTGGAAGACGCATCAGCCGACCAAGATTTCAACCAAAGCGCTCTGCGCGCCACAATAGCAAACCCAGAATTCTTAGCCGCTAACTTAGCCAATTGCAAAGAGGCGTCTAGAGTGAAAGAATTAGCCAATTTGAGAGCATTGACTCTGTCCATAATCTCCTCATAAGGAGGAGAGTCACTATCGAGCACCTTAATCAGTTCATCAAACCAGAAATATGCGGCTGTAGTGACAGGGACAATGCATGAAATGGGTTGTAGAAGGTAACCCTGCTGAACAAACATCTTTTTTAAGCAAACCTTCTAATTTTTTATCCATAGGATCTTTGAAAGCACAACTATCCTCTATGGGAATAGTGGTGCGTTTGTTTAAAGTAGAAACCGCTCCCTCGACCTTGGGGACTGACTGCCATAAGTCCTTTCTGGGGTCGACCATAGGAAACAATTTTTTAAATATGGGGGGAGGGACGAAAGGAATACCGGGCCTTTCCCATTCTTTATTAACAATGTCCGCCACCCGCTTGGGTATAGGAAAAGCTTCTGGGAGCCCCGGCACCTCTAGGAACTTGTCCATTTTACATAGTTTCTCTGGGATGACCAAATTTTCACAATCATCCAGAGTGGATAATACCTCCTTAAGCAAAATGCGGAGATGTTCCAATTTAAATTTAAAAGTAATCACATCAGATTCAGCCTGCTGAGAAATGTTCCCTAAATCAGTAATTTCTCCCTCAGACAAAACCTCCCTGGCTCCCTCAGATTGGGTTAGGGGCCCTTCAGAGATATTAATATCAGCGTCGTCATGCTCTTCAGTAACTAAAACAGAGCATCCACGCTTACGCTGACAAGGGTTCATTTTGGCTAAAATGTTTTTGACAGAATTATCCATTACAGCCGTTAATTGTTGCATAGTAAGGAGTATTGGCGCGCTAGATGTACTAGGGGCCTCCTGAGTGGGCAAGACTCGTGTAGACGAAGGAGGGAATGATGCAGTACCATGCTTACTCCCCTCACTTGAGGAATCATCTTGGGCATCATTGTCATTATCACATAAATCACATTTATTTAAATGAATAGGAATTCTGGCTTCCCCACATTCAGAACACAGTCTATCTGGTAGTTCAGACATGTTAAACAGGCATAAACTTGATAAGAAAGTACAAAAAACGTTTTGAAATAAAACCGTTACTGTCACTTTAAATTTTAAACTGAACACACTTTATTACTGCAATTGCGAAAAAACATGAAGGAATTGTTCAAAATTCACCAAACTTTCACCACAGTGTCTTAAAGCCTTGAAAATATTGCACACCAATTTTGGAAGCTTTAACCCTTAAAATAACGGAACCGGAGCTGTTTTAAGCTTTAACCCCTTTACAGTCCCTGGTATCTGCTTTGCTGAGACCCAACCAAACCCAAGGGGAATACGATACCAAATGATGCCTTCAGAAGTCTTTTATCAGTATCAGAGCTCCTCTCACATGCGACTGCATGCCATGTCTCTCAAAAACAAGTGCGCAACACCGGCGCGAAAATGAGACTCTGCCTATGCTTTGGGAAAGCCCCTAAAGAATAAGGTGTCTAAAACAGTGCCTGCCGATATAATTATATCAAAATACCCAGAATAAATGATTCCTCAAGGCTAAATAAGTGTTAATATCAATCGATTTAGCCCAAAAAATGTCTACAGTCTAAATAAGCCCTTGTGAAGCCCTTATTTACAATCGTAATAAACATGGCTTACCGGATCCCATAGGGAAAATGACAGCTTCCAGCATTACATCGTCTTGTTAGAATGTGTCATACCTCAAGCAGCAAAGGACTGCAAACTGTTCCCCCAACTGAAGTTAATGCTCTCAACAGTCCTGTGTGGAACAGCCATGGATTTTAGTTACGGTTGCTAAAATCATTTTCCTCATACAAACAGAATTCTTCATCTCTTTTCTGTTTCTGAGTAAATAGTACGTACCAGCACTATTTGAAAATAACAAACTCTTGATTGAATAATGAAAAACTACAGTTAAACACTAAAAAACTCTAAGCCATCTCCGTGGAGATGTTGCCTGTACAACGGCAAAGAGAATGACTGGGGTAGGCGGAGCCTAGGAGGGATCATGTGACCAGCTTTGCTGGGCTCTTTGCCATTTCCTGTTGGGGAGGAGAATATCCCACAAGTAAGGATGACGCCGTGGACCGGACACACCTATGTTGGAGAAATGAAGGTACTGCAGATTAAAGTCTATTTAAAGATCACATTTTGGATGCAGTCTCATTGAATACTGGTTGTTTTGAAAAGCATTTCAGTCTCTTTGGTAAGATTTAAAGGTCACATTTAGGTTGCCTTCTCATTAAATACTGGTTCTTTTGAAAAGTATTTCAGTCTCTTTGGTATGAAAGCTTTTTCTTTTTATAGGCACATATCCCCAGGAACAAGGCTTTGAGAATTCAGATGTATACAAGGCCTACATGTTCTGCATATCCCTTGTTATCTCAGTAGTTCTTCATAAGCTGTAGTAAAGTTTTTGGGTGGTGAGTTTTGTATTGCATGCAGGAATCAATTCACAGATTTCAGTTTAGCCCAGGACAAAAAAAAAAGCCAGCGAGATCAGGAAAAATCTTCTACTGCTCCAGTTTCAGATGTTTTTGATGGGGGTGGAGGTGCAGCTCTCATCTGCAAGATGAATGGTGTGAGATCGTTTACAGATATTCATTGTATGGCATTAGTGGTATTATTGTTTACCTTTCAAATAAAACTAACAAAAACAGCATAACAGTGTATAACTCAGTCCTGGGACTCTAGTGCTCATTGGTTTATAGAAACAATCCAGCAAAAAAACAAATAATGCTTACCTGATAATTTCCTTTTCTTCCGTTGGAAAGAGTCCACAGCTGCATTCATTACTTTTGGGAAATAAGAACCTGGCCACAAGGAGAAGGCAAAGACACCCCAGCCAAAGGCTTAAATACTCCTCCCACTTCCCTCATCCCCCAGTCATTCTGCCGAGGAACAAGGAATAGTAGATCAAATATCAGGGTGAAAAAAGTGCCAGAAGAATAAAAAGACGCCCCACGTAGAAAAAGTGTGGGGAGTTGTGGACTCTTTCCAACAGAAGAAAAGGAAATTATTAGGTAAGCATAATTTATGTTTTTCTTCCTAATTGGAAAGAGTCCACAGCTGCATTCATTACTTTTGGGAAAACAATACCCACGATAAAGAGGACACTTAATGCTAAAACGGGAGGGTACAATAGGCGGCCCATTCTGAGGGCACCAAGCCAGAAACCACTACCCAACAAAACCCCCACTTCGTCCGAAGCCTAGCTAGAGACCACAAAATCAGACTCAACTGAGCCAACAGTCCTCCAGGAGACACCGTCGCCCAACAGGCGGTCCCTCACCAAGGGATATGGCAAAGAAGAACCGAAAGGTCACCACAAAATCCATGAAAGGAAAACCCCCAATAGCGAGCCCAGCTCACAAAGACCCAAATGGGTCCTGACAGACAAGGGGAGGCTACGACCAGGCCAAGCATAAACCAGAGGTTTAGGACCGGGCCTCTAAACAGAGAAACCTTTCTCTCAACATCGTGCAAAAGCACCGAAAGACAACTGAAGACGAGTCCTCACATCGTCAGAACTAAGAATACTATAGTATTCAGACAAAAAAAGAAAGCGTAACAGATCCAGACAAAAAACCCTGAGTCAAGAACACGCAGCCATCATTAGGATGACACAGATTACTTGTTGAGAAGAAAAAAGCGACCAGCAAGAGAACCGATTGTAAAAGGAGAACTCCCAGACAGAGGACACACTTCCAGGCAATCAAAGCTGCTAGACCTACACACAGGGCTCCAAAAGGGGAAGCACATAACCTCAACGAGACCCACTGCACCCCCAATAGAGAGGTTACACCCAGAACCCGAAGGTGACCCGGGATCCTCAGCTTGTAAACCCAGGGGGCTAGCTACAATGCCAACCTAGATCCTGAAGATGACAACGCATCTCAGAACCCACTCCCAACAAGGCTAGCCCAAGCATCGGTAGGTCTTGAAAACAGAACAGAGGAACCCCAACACCAGCTCAAAAATGAGCGGAAGAATGGCCACAGCCATCCCAACAGAGCATGGGTGCCAACCCAACTCCTTAGAAACAGACAAGGCCGTAGACCCAAAGGAATCTAACAAAAAGCCCACCATAGTCTTGACAAGGAGCCAGCAAGACTCCAGATGGAACGTAACAACCCAGAGAAAAATACCCCTCTCTGAAAGGTTAACTCTCAGTTTCAACCTCCCGAATCAAAGAGAATCCCTAGAAAAAGGACCACACCTCCATAAGAAGGAGAATAAGCCCCCCACCCTAAGAAAAGGGATGGGGCCAAAAAGGCAGAGATCAATCTCCAACGCAGATGAAGTTGGAAGGAATCCCCCTAAGGAATTAGCTTGCCAACACACTGTGCAATAGCTGCAGCAGAAACACTGCAAACCCATTCGCCTGCAGAGCAGTGAATCCATAAGGTTACCACAGCAAGCTGAACAAGGGAAACCGACCATAAATGCATAAGTCTAGCCCAATGAGCATCAGCACTCAGACAACCTGGCCAACCGTGACCAGGTCAATTATTCCAAGTAAAAGGACATAGCCCTAGTTCCCAGGAACTGGGGAACCTCAAACCATCCCTAGAGCCAAAAAGTCTGGGAACAACTCCACAAAGGAAAACACTGAGTGAAGCCTCAGCAACCGGAAGCACCAGGGAGAAAACAGATCTGAGCCCCCAATTGTTTAAACAATCAATATCCGAGAACTTAACACACTGTCTGATATAAAAAAATCAGACCACAGGGAGATATCAATGCAATATCCAGATCAACCTGGATGACGAGATAACTCGCAAGTCCCGACCCAAGGAAGAGACAACCCCTTGCCAAAGTCCAATGCTCCAAAGGAGCTAAGGCATTAAAAGTCGTTCAACGACACTAGAGCCCATAGACTCTCAAACAGCCGCAGGACAACAAGCACGGGGATACCCTGAGGCCAAAATCCCTTGAGTAAAGGCTGGTCTCTGCATCACCTCCATACAATCAGAGGATCATAGAGAGAAAAGGACGCACAGCATCTCCAGCTCCAAGCAGAGCCCAAGGAGACCACACCCAGTGCCCCTAACAGGGAGCGACTATATCCCGGAGGGGAACCCAGGTCCCTAAAAGGAGACCCAACTCACATGGAGACAACAGAGGAAGACTAAAATGTCTCATAAAAACAGCTAGACAGTACAAAGTCAATGTGCAATAGCTGCAGCTGGTCACATTCTGCAACCCATTTGCTGCAAGGCAGCTGAACTACCCAATAAACTACTAGCTGCTGAGAACTAAAGTCCAGAAGATCAATTCCCAGGGCGTCAAAAGAAAAAAGGCCAAACCGCCCAACTCGGCGGCAAGAGGGCGCAAGCCCACTAACCCTCCACTACATGGGAAGGAGCTCTAGGGTCTGACAACCCCAGGCACAAGAGAGAGAGAGACGCAGTGGAACTCCACTGACCCAGTCATCCAAATTGAAGACTATAAGGACTGAGACAATCCTTCCTGCCTCACAGACCCACCAGTCTTCTAGAATGCTTAGTTGAAAACAGAGGATAACATGAGCACTCAGCGCCTCTACCGGACCAGCCAAGCATAGCGGCGCCACGTGTCCGAACAGCTACCAGACAGAACTGAACCCAAACAGGATCAGCCTGCAATCCAGGTCCTAACCGTCAAGCCGCATAAATTCTCCCTCAGAGGGGAAGAAGGAAAAGAGACAGGACATCCTATCGGATGAAAATAAAATACAAGGCAACCCGTAGGTTAATGCCCAAAAAGAAACAGGCTTACCACAGGACCAGCCAAACAGAGCCCTGATCTTCCAAAAAAACTGGAAAAGATCTCAATACATAGACAATCAGGTGATTACATCATCCCCACATGTCTAATGAGGTGCGCCATTCGAAGAGCAGACTGAGTATTCCCGTATCCGATAAGGATAGGGTCACTCAATAACTGAAAAAACATGTCTGAGTAACACGCGAAGGCACGCAATTCTGTAACGAAAGGCACAACACTCAGGGACAGTTGCACCCGATGTACAGTCCAAGGTGGAATACCCGGGATAACAGGAGCATGGAAGGGAAGGCACCACCCTGTCCTCAAACTCTATTCAATTTAGGAAATAAAGGTTCATCAGGCAATATGACCTCAGGAACCCCTGAATTCACCAAAAGCTTCCTTCAGAAGAAGCGCAAATTCCTAAAACTAAAGTCTGGTTCCTCCGCAGCTGGAGGTTGAGAGGCAGCAGACTCTGACCCAGAAAGTTTATACTCTGAAGTCTTAGAAAGAACCTCATCCTCGGATAACCCTATCAGTTAAATCCAAAAATTATTTGATGTACTCTGGGAAGGAGTAACTTTTCGCTTGCCCTTAGCAGGGAGAGGTAAAGCATTAAGGCCGCAGATACCGCCGTCTGAACTGTGCAGTAACGTATGGAGAAAAAAGGCCCCCTCCAGATGGAGGATCAGCAATACTACGGGAAAACTGCATGTGTATTGAGATAACAATGTAGGTTACGCACCTCACTGAACGACAACTCCTCAGAGGTGGACGGCTCCGTGATATCAAACATGTTTGATATTATCACATTAACAAGGCATATGGAATATAATTGAGAGGGGGAACTAGGGCCTCCTCCCCATATATAAACAGGAATTCCTCTTTAGGAATAGAGGCAGTACTGTCTAAAGAAACCGAATCCTCCATCACTAGTGCAATAACCGGAGAACTAGAGAGATAAAAAATCCTCTTTTTTACTCTCTAAAGAAACCGAATTCTCCATCACTAGTGCAATAACCGGAGAACTAGAGGGATAAAAAATCGTCTTTTTTTTCTTTTAATAAAATAACGGCACCTCTATACCCCAATGGCTGGGACACTCACCACCTCCTATGACCCAGACAGTACAGAGATGTATGACTCCTCTCTGATAGTCACGAAGGAGGGAATGAATCACACAGTGCACAATGCAGGACCGTCCCTGCTATGAGAGAAAGCGCGCCAAGCTTGTAAGCTGCATGGCTCTCAAAGTGAAAGTGAAACTTGTATATTCCATAACAGCCTAAGAGCCCATAACATCTCCCACATAAAGCAGCATAAAATCAAATAAACATATAAGATTATTATTCCCCCCTGTTCAATAATCCCCCTAAGGAGATATTAACCCTTGATTCTATAAAGATAAAAGGCGCCACACTGTGACCCTGTCTTCTGTGTTAACATTATGTAATAAAACATGAAACTATCTTACCAGAATCTACGCCGTGGAACAGGAACACGGCCATTCAAGTGTGACAGGTCGTAGCATCGCTCCTGACATGGACTTGAGAGAAAAAGCAGTCTGCGGAACTCGTCAACTCCGATTGCTATAGAAGCTGTTAATATAAGTCGGGATAGTGTCGCAAATGAGAACTCTCCCTGCATCTCCGGACTCTAACTTTCACCCAGGCCCTCACTGAGAAGCTTATAGGGCTACTTAAAACTCCTGTCCCATTGCGAAGAGTAGTACCCTCCATAAGAGACAAAACAAATTCTGACACTTCTCTGCCAACCTCCTGGGATGAAAGGCAAATAATGACTGGGGGATGAGGGAAGTGAGAGGAGTATTTAAGCCTTTGGCTGGGGTGTCTTTGCCTCCTCCTGGAGGCCAGGTTCTTATTTTCCAAAAGTAATGAATGCAGCTGTGGACTCTTTCCAATTAGGAAGAAAAGTTGGTTTATTAGGTACAGGAACATCCATTAAAAAAAAAAAACAATAACAAAAAAACCTTCACTTTAGTAAATTTTTAAACATTTAAATATTTTGGTTACCATTTAAATATTTTGATTAACATTTAAGAATATCATATCCATTTAATATTTAAAAAGTATGCTAACACCAAAAGATGAATTAATGCATTAAAATTGATATTTGATCATATACATGGTCAAATAAGGTTACATTTTTAGATATAAATGTAAAGGCTTTAAAAAAAGGTTTTCTCATTACAGGCAGTCCTGTAGCAAAACAAACTTCTCCCTATACTTTCCAAAACTATATATGTATGTAAGTTGTATGTTCCAACTTATATACAAATTCAACTTAAGAACAAACCTACAGAACCTATCTTGTTCATAACCTGGGGACTGCCTGTACATACACACATATATATATATATATATATATATATATATATATATATATATACACACACACATATATATATATATATATATATATATATATATATATATATAAATAAATAAATAAATGAATGGACACGCACATGCTTAAGAACAAAAATTGAGAAAACAGGCAGTAATTTATGACTGCATGCCCATGCTTAGGGGCACATTACTAGTTATTGTATCTAACTAGCCCTGCAAACATGCTAGGATTTCAGGATGATCTAATTATAATGTTCTAATTATTTTATTCTAGACTGATGTATGGCTAATAAAATACCATCAAAAGTGTTTTAGTAAGTAAACGTGTTCTTCATTGTGGAATAATACTAACATGTTTCCGCCGTGTATAAAACCCCAGCTTCTTTTTGTTTAGAAAGATCTTCTGCAGCATAACAAAAAATTATAATAGCAAAGTCTAATTGGTCTTATAAAACTTACTGGGCGCTTGTGTTGTTCTTATTTCCTCTGAGTTGGCCAACTTTCAACTGTCTCTGATTATTTTTAACGTTCAACAGTTTCCCATAGAGCATGAAAGCTTCGTGTGACAATGACAGACAGTTACCATAGATATCATACTAATCACGCACATATTTAATTGGGCTAAATGAGCTTAAGCAGATAGATCATTTTAGTGTTTGCAGACTTTGTGAACAGAGACTGGATTATGGGTAATCAAATGTTTGTAACCTCTGTAAATTCAGTTAATACAATTATAAAGTCCAGCACATGAATGCAGTCTTCATTTTAAATATATGTAATAACCCTTAAGATAGTCACTCTGAATCATTTTTTTATTTTCAGGTTACTTACTGGTCTCAGTCGTGTGCCTGCAAAATCGGGAGAACCCTGAGAACTCCCTGAACCTTCATGTCTGGAATCTGAAAGCATAGAAAGCATTAACCATTTATCCATTTATATATATATAAAAAAAGTTGGCCCTCTTCCATTTTAATACTACATTTCAAACTTCTACCATGCCCTCTGGGACAGTGTTCAGATATTTTGCTGTAGCTGTTTTCTACATAATAGTCAAAAATAAACCAGCCAACAATTTTTGTATGCTGATCTTACGGAAATATGTAAATGGACATATAAACGTCATAACTATCCATAAAGGGATAGTAAAGTCCAAATTAAACTTTCATGATTCAGATAAAGCATGCAATTTTAAGCAACTTTCTAATTTACTCCTATTATATTTTTTCTTTGTTCTCTTGATATCTTTATTTTAAAAGCAGGAATGTAAAGCTTAGGAGCCGGCCCATTTTTGGTTCAGAACCCTGGTAGTGCTTGCTGATTGGTGGCTACATTTTAAAAAAATGACAATTCCAGTGAACATCCAATCAACATGTGTGTAATATGACAATCTTGAAGCCGAGCCCCTTTGAAGCCCTTAGAAAGCCTAAGTAAAGAATGGGTGGGACTGCTCTATATATCACAGCCCAGCCAAAAGAGGAAATGAAGGGGCGGAGGAACCGACAATACCAATTAGGATTATAAATCTTTTATTATAAAATATATACACACTTTAAAAATAATAATTATGTGGTTTTACTTGCAAAGTAATATATTTGTCATTGCAACATTCTTATAGTCTGAAATTTACCATCAAAGTTTAAAGGGACACTGAACCCAAAATTTTTCTTTGGTGATTCAGATAGAGCATGCGATTTTAAGCAACTTTCTAATTTACACCTATTATCAATTTTTCTTCGTTCTCTTGCTTTCTTTATTTGAAAAAGAAGGCATCTAAGCAATTTTTTTGTTCAGAACCATGGAAATCACTTGTTTATTGGTGGGTGAATTTATCCACTAATCAGCAAAAACAACCCAGTTTGTTCACCAAAAATGGGCCGGCATCTAAACTTACATTCTTGCATTTCAAATAAGATACCAAGAGAATGAAGACAATTTGATAAAAGGAGTCAATTAGAAAGTTGTTTAAAATTGCATGCTCTATCTGAATCACAAAAGAAAAAAATTGGGTTCAGTGTCCCTTTAAGGTGTTGCTTAACAATTAAAAGTACATAAAAGTATCTACTAAAGTGTATGGTATTCATAAGACACTTTACACTAGCCAATCCAGAGCTGGTTGACTATGGAGCTGGACGACTATGGAAAGCACTGAAGACTGCAATGACTTTGGAACTTTCTAATGCATCAAGAATGCCGTTTATATCCCTCTTTATAATCCATTTAAATATCTGTTATATATGTTCAATACCACTTACCCTAAAATACACATTCATTTTATATAAAAATAAAAAGTATTAAAAAAAAAATCATACATATACCAATTATAATACTATTCTTTATATAGTTATAAATAATTATTTTTTCACAGAAATGATTTATTGCATATCCAATCTTTTTAATGACATTTCATTCTTCTGTAGAAGTAATTATCAGTTAGATTATGCTAAGTTGAATATATCCCATCATAAACTGTGTTTTAGTATATGGGGTAAAATATAATAAACCATACCATAATTAAACATTTACCTGGCTCTGTTGGAGGTGTAGGTCCTTGAAGTTGTATTCTTTGGTTTGCAAATGGACTAATCATGGGTGGCAAGAAAGGAGGTGGAGCTGGAGATGGGAGATCCTGCAGAAGTGTAAACCACAGTTCATCTTCAATTGTTAGCTTATCAACAAAGCTTATTAAGGAAATATCAGTTTAGCATATGTTTAAATTTCATTACATTATCAGAATATGTAAAGGGACATTCCAGTCAAAATATAATTGCACACAGATGAATTACATCATTTGTAATATACATGTTTTAGCAAAAATGCTTCTAGCAAAAGTGATCACTATTTTAGCGTTAACATTATTCTCTGCACGTGCATGTGAAGCATAGCTAGATACTCTCAGTGCACCAGCATTTTAAATACTGCAGCTGTGAGTGCCAATGGGGCTTGTATAATTTCAACAATTTACACACTGAGTCATTACCAGATGGTACAAGCACCTAAGGATTTCTGAGAAAGTGCTGTGTTTAAAAAGCTGGTGCACGGAGCATACTTAAATACACTTTTGAAACGGCTATATCGTTTATTAGAAGCATTTTTGCTAATGCATGTATAATAAAAAAATGCTTCTATTCAAAACTGAAATGTAGCTATTTGGTTTCCAGTTTTGGCTGGAATGTCCCTTGAATGTCAATTTGCTGTTTGTTTTTGTATGTGTGTGAAATAACTAACAAACAATAGCTAAGCTGCTAAAACCTTCAAGCAACAAACATAAATGTAAATAGTGACTTTCATTTGCACAAATAGTTGACCTAGAAAAAGTTAATTATTTCACTATATACAATAATTCTGAATCGTAAATATGGAATATTTGACTTCTTTCATAATCTAGGGAGCACTAGATTATTCTATGCTTTGAATTAATCGCATCATTTTTTTTTTACGTTTATTTATCAGAAGGATATCTGTAACACGCAATGATACCTAAAACAGGATATTAAAGCATTAGCCAATGGAACAAGTATCCAATGAATTTTGAATACAATATAAATTCCCGAGTGGAACAAACATATGCCAGATTTAGTAGTAATCAGCACACAGAACGAGGCCCTTTGCACCCATTTTTGTGGCCCCTGGGAAGGAGCAGAACAAAAAACATGTGCCATAGTCTTTGTGAGCACAGGAAAAAGCTAAACTAAAATGTGTTCTTTGGGGCTTATGTGGGTGGGAGAACAAGGCATCCAGAACGAAAGAGCCCTTTAGAGGGGAGAACAGAAGAAACATAATTTATGCTTACCTGATAAATTCCTTTCTTCTGTTATGTGTGATCAGTCCACGGGTCATCATTACTTCTGGGATATAACTCCTCCCCAACAGGAAATGCAAGAGGATTCACCCAGCAGAGCTGCATATAGCTCCTCCCCTCTACGTCACTCCCAGTCATTCGACCAAGAATCAACGAGAAAGGAGAACCAAGGGTGAAGTGGTGACTGGAGTATAATTTAAAAGATATTTACCTGCCTTAAAAAACAGGGCGGGCCGTGGACTGATCACACAACAGAAGAAAGGAATTTATCAGGTAAGCATAAATTATGTTTTCTTCTGTTATGTGTGATCAGTCCACGGGTCATCATTACTTCTGGGATACCAATACCAAAGCAAAAGTACACGGATGACGGGAGGGATAGGCAGTCTCATTATACAGAAGGAACCACTGCCTGAAGAACCTTTCTCCCAAAAATAGCCTCCGAAGAAGCAAAAGTGTCAAATTTGTAAAATTTGGAAAAAGTATGAAGCGAAGACCAAGTTGCAGCCTTGCAAATCTGTTCAACAGAGGCCTCATTCTTAAAGGCCCAAGTGGAAGCCACAGCTCTAGTAGAATGGGCTGTAATTCTTTCAGGAGGCTGCTGTCCAGCAGTCTCATAGGCTAAACGAATTATGCTACGAAGCCAAAAGGAGAGAGAGGTAGCCGAAGCCTTATGACCTCTCCTCTGACCAGAGTACACGACAAACAGGGAAGACGTTTGTCGAAAATCCTTAGTTGCCTGCAAATAGAACTTGAGGGCACGAACTACATCCAGATTGTGTAGAAGACGTTCCTTCTTTGAAGAAGGATTTGGGCATAAAGAAGGAACAACAATCTCTTGATTGATGTTCCTGTTAGTGACTACCTTAGGTAAGAACCCAGGTTTAGTACGCAGAACTACCTTATCTGAATGAAAAATCAAATAAGGAGAATCACAATGTAAAGCTGATAACTCAGAGACTCTCCGAGCCGAAGAAATAGCCATTAAAAATAACACTTTCCAAGATAACAACTTTATATCAATGGAATGAAGGGGTTCAAACGGAACTCCTTGTAGAACGTTAAGAACAAGGTTTAAACTCCATGGCGGAGCAACAGTTTTAAACACAGGCTTGATTCTAGCTAAAGCCTGACAAAAGGCCTGGACGTCTGGATTTTCTGACAGACGCCTGTGCAACAAGATGGACAGAGCTGAGATCTGTCCCTTTAATGAACTAGCCGATAAACCCTTTTCTAAACCTTCTTGTAGAAAGGACAATATCCTAGGAATCCTAACCTTACTCCAGGAGTAACCTTTGGATTCGCACCAGTATAGGTATTTACGCCATATCTTATGGTAAATCCTTCTGGTAACAGGCTTCCTAGCCTGTATCAGGGTATCAATAACCGACTCAGAAAAACCACGTTTTGATAAAATCAAGCGTTCAATTTCCAAGCAGTCAGCTTCAGAGAAGTTAGATTTTGATGTTTGAATGGACCCTGTATCAGAAGGTCCTGTCTTAGAGGTAGAGACCAAGGCGGACAGGATGACATGTCCACTAGATCTGCATACCAAGTCCTGCGTGGCCATGCAGGCGCTATTAGAATCACTGATGCTCTCTCCTGTTTGATTTTGGCAATCAATCGAGGAAGCAGCGGGAAGGGTGGAAACACATAAGCCATCCCGAAGTTCCAAGGTGCTGTCAAAGCATCTATCAGAACCGCTCCCGGATCCCTGGATCTGGACCCGTAGCGAGGAAGTTTGGCGTTCTGGCGAGACGCCATGAGATCTATCTCTGGTTTGCCCCAACGTCGAAGTATTTGGGCAAAGACCTCCGGATGAAGTTCCCACTCCCACGGATGAAAAGTCTGGCGACTCAAGAAATCCGCCTCCCAGTTCTCCACTCCCGGGATGTGGATTGCTGACAGGTGGCAAGAGTGAGACTCTGCCCAGCGAATTATCTTTGATACTTCCATCATTGCTAGGGAGCTTCTTGTCCCTCCTTGATGGTTGATGTAAGCTACAGTCGTAATGTTGTCCGACTGAAACCTGATGAACCCCCGAGTTTTTAACTGGGGCCAAGCCAGAAGGGCATTGAGAACTGCTCTCAATTCCAGAATGTTTATTGGCAGGAGACTTTCCTCCTGATTCCATTGTCCCTGAGCCTTCAGAGAATTCCAGACAGCGCCCCAACCTAGTAGGCTGGCGTCTGTTGTTACAATTGTCCAGTCCGGTCTGCTGAATGGCATCCCCCTGGACAGATGTGGCCGAGAAAGCCACCATAGAAGAGAGTTTCTGGTCTCTTGATCCAGATTCAGAGTAGGGGACAAGTCTGAGTAATCCCCATTCCACTGACTCAGCATGCACAATTGCAGCGGTCTGAGATGTAGACGTGCAAAGGGTACTATGTCCATTGCTGCTACCATTAAACCGATCACCTCCATGCATTGAGCTACTGACGGGAGTTGAATGGAATGAAGGACACGGCATGCATTTAGAAGCTTTGTTAATCTGTCTTCTGTCAGATAAATCTTCATTTCTACAGAATCTATAAGAGTCCCCAAGAATGGAACTCTTGTGAGAGGAAAGAGAGAACTCTTCTTTTCGTTCACTTTCCATCCGTGCGACCTTAGAAATGCCAGAACTAACTCTGTATGAGACTTGGCAGTTTGAAAGCTTGAAGCTTGTATCAGAATGTCGTCTAGGTACGGAGCTACCGAAATTCCTCGCGGTCTTAGTACCGCCAGAAGGGCACACAGAACCTTTGTGAAGATTCTTGGAGCCGTAGCCAATCCGAATGGAAGAGCTACAAACTGGTAATGCCTGTCTAAGAAGGCAAACCTTAGATACCGGTAATGATCTTTGTGAATCGGTATGTGAAGGTAAGCATCCTTTAAATCCACTGTGGTCATGTACTGACCCTTTTGGATCATGGGTAAGATTGTCCGAATAGTTTCCATTTTGAACGATGGAACTCTTAGGAATTTGTTTAGGATCTTTAAATCCAAGATTGGCCTGAAAGTTCCCTCTTTTTTGGGAACCACAAACAGGTTTGAGTAAAACCCTTGTCCTTGTTCCGACCGCGGAACCGGATGGATCACTCCCATTAATAACAGATCTTGTACACAGCGTAGAAACGCTTCTTTCTTTATCTGGTTTGTTGACAACCTTGACAGATGAAATCTCCCTCTTGGGGGAGAGAATTTGAAGTCTAGAAGGTATCCCTGAGATATGATCTCTAGCGCCCAGGGATCCTGAACATCTCTTGCCCAAGCCTGGGCGAAGAGAGAGAGTCTGCCCCCCACTAGATCCGGTCCCGGATCGGGGGCCCTCGATTCATGCTGTCTTAGGGGCAGCAGCAGGTTTCCTGGCCTGCTTGCCCTTGTTCCAGGACTGGTTAGGTTTCCAGCCTTGTCTGTAACGAGCAACAGCTCCTTCCTGTTTTGGTGCAGTGGAAGTTGGTGCTGCTCCTGCTTTGAAATTCCGAAAGGGACGAAAATTAGACTGTCTAGCCTTAGCTTTGGCTTTGTCTTGAGGCAGGGCGTGGCCCTTACCTCCTGTAATGTCAGCGATAATTTCTTTCAAACCGGGCCCAAATAAAGTTTGCCCCTTGAAAGGTATATTAAGTAATTTGGATTTAGAAGTTACATCAGCTGACCAGGATTTTAGCCACAGCGCCCTACGTGCCTGAATGGCGAATCCTGAGTTCTTAGCCGTAAGTTTGGTTAAATGTACTACGGCCTCCGAAATGAATGAATTAGCTAGTTTAAGGACTCTAAGCCTGTCCGTAATGTCGTCCAGCGTAGCTGAACTAAGGTTCTCTTCCAGAGACTCAATCCAAAATGCTGCCGCAGCCGTAATCGGCGCGATGCATGCAAGGGGTTGCAATATAAAACCTTGTTGAACAAACATTTTCTTAAGGTAACCCTCTAATTTTTTATCCATTGGATCTGAAAAAGCACAGCTATCCTCCACCGGGATAGTGGTATGCTTAGCTAAAGTAGAAACTGCTCCCTCCACCTTAGGGACCGTTTGCCATAAGTCCCGTGTGGTGGCGTCTATTGGAAACATCTTTCTAAATATTGGAGGGGGTGAGAACGGCACACCGGGTCTATCCCACTCCTTAGTAACAATTTCAGTTAGTCTCTTAGGTATAGGAAAAACGTCAGTACTCGCCGGTACCGCAAAGTATTTATCCAACCTACACAATTTCTCTGGTATTGCAACAGTGTTACAATCATTAAGAGCCGCTAAAACCTCCCCTAGTAATATACGGAGGTTCTCCAATTTAAATTTAAAATTTGAAATATCTGAATCCAATCTGTTTGGATCAGAACCGTCACCCACAGAATGAAGCTCTCCGTCCTCATGCTCTGCAAGCTGTGACGCAGTATCAGACATGGCCCTAGTATTATCAGCGCACTCTGTTCTCACCCCAGAGTGATCACGCTTGCCTCTTAGTTCTGGTAATTTAGCCAAAACTTCAGTCATAACAGTAGCCATATCTTGTAATGTTATCTGTAATGGCCGCCCAGATGTACTAGGCGCCACAATATCACGCACCTCCCGGGCGGGAGATGCAGGTACTGACACGTGAGGCGAGTTAGTCGGCATAACTCTCCCCTCGCTGTTTGGTAAAATTTGTTCAATTTGTACAGATTGGCTTTTATTTAAAGTAGCATCAATACAGTTAGTACATAAATTTCTATTGGGCTCCACCTTGGCATTGGAACAAATGACACAGGTATCTTCCTCTGAATCAGACATGTTTAACACACTAGCAAATAAACTTGCAACTTGGTTACAATCTTATTTAACAAAAACGTACTGTGCCTCAAAGAAGCACTAAACGATTAAATGACAGTTGAAATAATGAACTGAAAAACAGTTATAGCATCAATCCTTGAAAACAACACAACTTTTAGCAAAGGTTTGTTCCCATTAGTAAAGTAACAATAATTAAATTTGAAACGTAAAAATTACAGAGCAACGTTTTTAATCACAGTCAATATATAAGTCTCACAGCTCTGCTGAGAGAATCTACCTCCCTTCAAAGAAGTTTGAAGACCCCTGAGTTCTGTTAGAGATGAACCGGATCATGCAGGAAATACAAGAGTAACTGACTGGAAATTTTTGATGCGTAGCAAAGAGCGCCAAAAAACGGCCCCTCCCCCTCACACACAGCAGTGAGAGAGAAACGAAACTGTCACAATTAAAACAAGCAACTGCCAAGTGGAAAAAATAATGCCCAAACATTTATTCACTCAGTACCTCAGAAAATGCAAACGATTCTACATTCCAGCAAAAACGTTTAACATAATAAATACCTATTAAAAGGTTTAATGTACTTTTTACAGAGTAATTCCAGTGAAGTACCATCCCCAGAATACTGAAGTGTAGAGTATACATACATGTCATTATAACGGTATGGCAGGATTTTCTCATCAATTCCATTCAGAAAATAAAAACTGCTACATACCTCAATGCAGATTCATCTGCCCGCTGTCCCCTGATCTGAAGCTTTTACCTCCCTCAGATGGCCGAGAAACAGCAATATGATCTTAACTACTCCGGTTAAAATCATAGTAAAAACTCTGGTAGATTCTTCTTCAAACTCTGCCAGAGAGGTAATAACACGCTCCGGTGCTATTGTAAAATAACAAACTTTTGATTGAAGTTATAAAAACTAAGTATAATCACCATAGTCCTCTCACACATCCTATCTAGTCGTTGGGTGCAAGAGAATGACTGGGAGTGACGTAGAGGGGAGGAGCTATATGCAGCTCTGCTGGGTGAATCCTCTTGCATTTCCTGTTGGGGAGGAGTTATATCCCAGAAGTAATGATGACCCGTGGACTGATCACACATAACAGAAGAAAAGAGGGTACCCTACAACCAAAGTCTAGCTCTATGCCACTTGACACATTTGGGAAATACCGGTATATCATTTGTGTGTTCAATAACTATTCATTTATATGTGACCCTTAAAGCTTCTTAAAATATTGATCTGTAGTCACCATGTGTTAGGAAGTTGGCCATCATAACTTTAGGAAAGCACAGACAGCTGCACAGTCATGAGAATAGCACAAAAAAAAATTGAAGTTCTCACTCAACCTCCCAGATACCAGACAATGTATGTGTTTACTTGTATAGTGCATTAGAAAAGTTGTTGCATCTGAACAGAGACATTTCAGCAAAGCATCTGTATGAACAGCAAGAGGAAGGACGTTCAGTATATCTCCATTGTATATTTTCTGAGGCCCTTTTCTACGACAAAGCCAATCAGAGAAGAATGCACAGTGACCGTTATTCTTATGGACTAATACTCTATATGTGTGTGTATTGTATATATAATGTTTCTCTTCATTATTCAAATTACATATTGGATTTATCTACTAAAGAGAGCACACACAATACATTGGGTGCCAACTAGATGATGACCGGGGAGACCAGAACTGATGACCATATTACACCCAGGTATGATGGGGTTAACATAAAATGACTCCAAAACCTCAGAAGGGGCTCTACAAATACCTGATAATAAAAATAATGATAATTGTTGGTTCCTAAGAG
The DNA here is from genome assembly GCF_027579735.1 of Bombina bombina. Lineage (NCBI taxonomy): Eukaryota > Metazoa > Chordata > Amphibia > Anura > Bombinatoridae > Bombina > Bombina bombina. The sequence goes on from NC_069504.1 coordinate 959,908,793, forward strand.
ACTGTAATGATACTATTTTTCACATCAGAATTGGTATTGTTAAGATGTGTAAGACTTATTTAAATGCCGTGTTGCGATGATTGTAGTTGTCTTATACTTCAGTAATGGTTCATAGTACATTTGTAAATACATCACACATAGGCCTGTATACAAATGGTGCATAACATGCATGTAGTAAGGTGAAAGAGCGCAATTATTATTATTATTATTTGAGCTAAGCCGTGTGGTTCAGTGATGCTATCATTTTAGAAGATTATCGCTAGATCTAAAGGTAATAGATAAAAGCAGATAGTATTTATCTGATGTGCTAGTGCAGAATTGGTATAACATTGATAATATAATTCTGCCATTGTTAACTTCATATATCATATCATTAAAAGTGACCAGGAGTTCAAACTCTAAAATGTCCTGATTTATTACAATGTTTACATTTATTATACAATAGTACAAATACAAAAAAGAAGATTTCAAATTAAAAAAACAGATATGTACCTGATTTACTTCTGATTCTTCACTTTTCAGTTCCTCTACCACCAATGATGGAAACACTCCAACTCGACCATTAAATTCCCCTTTCCAGAACCCATCATCCACACCACCCTCTTCTTTGCGAATGATCTGAATTATTGATCCCTCTGGAAATGTAAGTTCTTCTTCACTCTGACCCTCATAATCATAAAGAGCTCTAGCAAGATGCACTGTAAACAAAAAGATAAAGAAAATACTGTAAAGCAAAATAGTAGAGGAAGAAAAGACATCAGATAGGGAGAAAATCTGTAACCCCATATCTATATGTAGCAGATTTGAGTTCCTTTAGAACATAAAGGCAAATTAAGATCCTGAAACTCAATGTATTTAAAGCATTGCAATGTACAAATATGACAGGTTGCCTGCAAAGTATATCAAAGCCACATGGTTGGGCACAGGCTCACCTGGGTTGACAGGTGCCCCCTGATCAAAGCATTTTTAAATCATCTTCCTGGGGGTAGTGGTGAGTGGTACAGCCAACCAGATGCCATATTGTGTGCCCCAAAGACTCTAATAAGCAGGGCACAAACCACCAAAAAACCTGTCAAAAAGTGTTTGAAAAAGCTGAAAGCACGGCAGCCTCTAGCACTTTCCACAAAAAATGCTCCCAAGCAATCTGGAACTGATACAGCTGTAATTCATAGGAACATGGCTACAGTCTCAGATTTTTGACAGAAAAGCGCTTTTATTGTTAAGCACTTATAATCTCAATGAATAATGGTGAAATGTTGAGGGTGCATGTGAGTTTGAGCAAAGTCAACTGGCTTGGATTGGATTGTGGGTGTCTATTATGTTGTATTGTAAAAAGAACATAAGAATTTAGTCATTATAACAAAAAACTAAAACAGTAAACAGAGAAATAAATCCAATTTTTTTATCTAAAATCACAGTGCATGATGCTATGAATAAAGGTAAAACATTTTTTGTTTTGTATCAATTGTAAGTAGTTCGGCAGTAAATACCCTGCTGTTATAACAAATTGTTTTAAAAAACTTAAATTATGCTTACCTGATAATTTTATTTTCTTCTGACGGGGAGAGTCCACAGCTGCATTCATTAATTATGGGAATTCAGAACCTGGCCACCAGGAGGGGGCAAAGACACCCCAGTAAGGCAATAGTTAGAGACCGTTTAGAATCACTAGATTCCACCAAGCATGAAGCCCCCGAGGAGGCAAGTCCCGCAGGCTCCAAGCCGCACAATTTCCACATACCCCCAGAAGAGAAGAGGAAGAAGAAAAAGAAAGACTCAACAAGAGATCCAAAGACCAACAACTAGGGTAAAAAGAACCCCAGCAGAACTCTAAGCACAAACCAAGGTTGCAACAGGACAAAAACGTATAGAGAATGAACTCTAACGACCAAACAGAAAGAAGGGATAAAAAAAACCCTTCCCCTATCTGAATGGAAATCCAAGGGACCATGTAATGTCCCAACCCTGAAGACCTAGAGGGACAAGGCAGATCCCATCCCTCACACAGAAAGGCCCATTTATCAAGCTCCGTATGGAGCTTGAGGGCCTGTGTTTCTGGCGAGTCTTCAGACTTGCCAGAAACACAAGTTATGGAGCAGCGGTCTAAAGACTGCTGCTCCATAACCCTGTCTGCCTGCTCTGATGAGGCGGACAGGAATCGCCGGAATTCAAGCAGATCGAGTACGATCGGGTTGATTGACACCCCCTGCTAGCGGCCGATTGGCCACGAGTCTGCAGGGGGCGGCATTGCACCAGCTACAGCTACAAATGAAGCCACCGGCTTCAATTCTGCGACAGAACTCTAGTAGACACCAGCCGCTAACACTAGCCCACCAAACTAGGAACTGCACCAGGACTCGATTTAAGGAAATCATTAAATATAAATTGGAACAAAGTATTCTCTAATAAAAATACAGAGGATAAATGGATAACATTTAAAACTGTGTTAAATAAATATACATATCAACACATACCATATCGTTATAAAAATAAAAAATCCAAGCCAATGTGGCTGAATATAAATGTGTTAAGAGAAATTAGGAAAAAACGTAGGGCATTTAAATTATTCAAAGAAAATAGTACAGACTCAAAATTCCATATTTATAAGGAATGTAACAAAGCATGCAAAAAAGCAATCAAATTAGCCAAAATTGAAAATAAAAAATTAATTGCAAAGGATTCTAAATCTAACCCTAAAAGGTTCTTTAAGTAAATAAATAGCAAAAAATCTAAGAAAGACAATATAGGTAAGTTAAAATGCGGGGAGGGTAGCATGATTAACAGTGACAGGGAGAAGACTGAGATACTAAACCAGTTTTTTTCTTCAGTATACACAAGAGAGGAACCATTGGATGATACTTTGGAACAAAATAGAACATGCCAGCCCATTCCATTAATTGGTTTATGTATAGAGGATATCAGGAACAAATTGGATAATATTAAGGTAAATAAAACTCCAGGCCCAGATGGAATACACCCAAGGGTGTTAAGGGAACTTAGCACTGTTATAGACAAACCTCTACTCTTAATTTTTCAAGACTCATTATCCTCAGGCATGGTACCCAAGGATTGGCGTAAAGCTGATTTGGTGCCACTCTTCAAAAAGGGAAGTAGGGATGATCCAGGAATCTATAGACCAGTTAGTCTGACATCAATAGTGGGGAAGATATTTGAAGGGATTATAAAGGATTATATTGATGAGGATATTCGTGTAAACAAGATTATGAGTTCTAATCAACATGGTTTTAGGAGAAATAGATCATGTCAAACTAATCTAATTAGATTCTATGAGGAAGTGAGTAAAAATATAGATAAAGGGGAATCAGTTGATGTGATATACTTAGATTTTGCAAAGGCGTTTGATACAGTGCCACATGAGAGATTAATGCACAAAATTAGAGGATTGGAAATAGCTGAAAATGTTAGTTTGTGGATAAATAACTGGATAAAAGATAGGGAGCAACGAGTAGTAGTAAATGGATCATACTCAGATTGGACAAAGGTAATCAGTGGAGTACCCCAGGGATCAGTGCTAGGCCCTATTCTTTTTAATATTTTTATAAATGACTTAGAGCTAGGATTAAATAGCGACATCTCTATTTTTGCAGATGATACTAAGTTATGTAAGGTCATTAGGTCAGAGCAGGATGAACTTTGGTTACAAAGGGACCTGCAAAAATTAGAAGTATGGGCAGGTAAATGGAAAATGAGATTTAATACGGGAAAATGCAAGGTTCTACATTTTGGAAGTAAAAATAAGCAGGTAACATATTATTTAAATGGGACAAGACTTAGCCAAACACAGGAGGAAAGGGATTTGGGAGTAGTAATAGATAAGCTAAAGATGGGTGCACAATGCAGGGCAGCAGCTTCAAAGGCTTATAAGATACTAGCATGTATTAAAAGAGGCATTGACTCAAGGGAGGAAAGCATAATTCTGTCACTATATAAAGCCCTGGTAAGACCTCACCTTGAGTATGGAGTGCAGTTCTGGGGACCGATCGCAAAAAAGGATATTGCAGAACTAGAAAAAGTTCAGAGAAGGGCCACAAAGCTTTTTTTTTTCCCCTTAAGTAGACTAGGATTTATGATTTGTAGTCCTCAGTGGAGGTATGTTCCTTGGTTGTAGAGGTGGAGTAGGAGCTGTGTCACCTTTAGAATTGCTGATGTTATGGGAGCTGTGTCTCCATCAAAATATTTTCTGTGATATTTATGCTTGATTTTTTCATTTTTCGAGCTAGTTGTAGGTTTGAAAAATTTGTTGTGTATCCTTTAAATTGCTGATGTCATAGGAGCTGCGTCTCCATCAAATATTTTTTTTTATCATGTTCACGTTGAATTTTTATTCTTTTTGTTGTATGTTGAAAAAAATCTGATAAATAAAAGATTTAAAAAAAAAAAAAAAAAAAGCAGGCAACGTATTATTTAAATGGGACAAGACTTAGCCAAACACAGTAGGAAAGGGATTTGGGTGTAGTAATAGATAACAAGCTAAAGATGTGTGTACAATGCAGGGCAGCAGCTTCAAAGGCTAATAAGATACTAGCATGTATTAAAAGAGGCATTGACTCAAGGGAGGAAAGCATAATTCTTTCACTATATAAAGCCCTGGTAAGACCTCACCTTGAGTATGGAGTGCAGTTCTGGGGACCAATCGCAAAAAAAGATATTGCAGAACTAGAAAAAGTCCAGAGAAGGGCCACAAAGCTAATAAGGGGATTGGAGAATTTACAAAAGACAGATAAAAATGATGATATTGCGCTTAACTACCTGTGCCTGTATTGATTTGAATTATATATAAATTCCTAATAATGCTGTCACCTTTTAATTTAATACATCAATACACGCTATTAGCGCTTTTAACTAATACAGAAAAAGTAAATAAATAAATATTTCAAAACCTGGCAATTATTCGAAACAAGCTAATTTTATAACAGTAAATACAATGCTACACATTTAAAACAGAGGTCCGCTAGTATGCTGATATATCCCAATACTAACGCCCCTGAAAAAAATATATATCACACTTCACTTTAAGGTGGTAAAAGATGGTAGTCCGTTGGGGTAACAGATTTTCAAAATACCCTTGAAATTTAGCAACAGTACCTTTTAAATGTGTCCACTATGTATTTTATCAATTTGTTTGCAGGTGTAAGCTGAAAACCACTTTTCCCCGCGTGCAGGGCTGGTTTCTCCCGGTGCAGCTTCGGATTAGTCAAAAAAAGGATACTGCTCCACTGCTCCTGGTCTTTCTGTGTGGACGGTCATTGCGGTATTGCAGAAGGGCAGTCTGGACGCCTTGTATTTACCGGGACCGGCAAATAGGAACTGTTTGACATCTTTGTTCCAGCGCACACAAAGACAGTTTAAATCTACAGGCTCATTTTTGTTTTTAATCCAGTAAGTGCAACATTGTTAGTTGCGTGTGTTTTATACTAATAAATCTTCACTTGAATCGTGCCCTGGTGCGCTTCTGTTTCTTTTTCTTTTACTTGGATTGGAGAATTTAACCTATGAGGAGAGGCTAGCCAAACTGGGTCTGTTTTCTTTAGAAAAAGGCGCTTAAGAGGTGAGATGATTACTTTATATAAATATATTCAAAGCCCATATACAGAGATGGCAGAAGCTCTGTTTATTCCAAGAAAATTGTTTGTGACCAGAGGTTGGAGGAAAGGAGATTTAATCTCCTGCAACGGAAACGTTTTTTTCACTGTAAGAGCAATAAAAGTGTGGAACTCATTACCAAAGAAGGTAGTGAATGCCAATACCCTAGATACATTTAAAAATTATTTGGATACATTTCTGTCTATAAACAAAATTAATGGATATGATTGCTAGTATTAAATGGATCACTTTTTTGTGGGATTATTTAAGTTTAACTGGAGCTTTTTGTATATATTTTAGATTTGCATAGGTTGAACTTGATGTTACTATGTTACTCCGAAAGAGGGAACCTTCCGAAGAAGTGCAGGAACCAACTCCCTCCCAGGCAAAAACAGAAAAGCAGGAGAGCATCCAAAACCAGCAGAGAGAGGCTCGCTGCTGAGGAAGGAAACACCACTAAACGTCCCACCTAAAGAGAGATCACAAGATCTATGTAAGAGAAGCGGTCAAGGCTCCACGGAGCAGTCAGACCGCTGACCCCCTCTTCAAGGCAACGGACCGAGCACCAAAGTGACTGGCAATGTCCGAAGGCAGGGAAATGAACAATTCCCCGAACCACCCAGATCCTCAAAAAGGAAGAAAAGGGGGGAACTAAATGGTACCAAGGGGCAGAACAAACCCCAACCATATGCTAACTAGACTGGCAAGCTAACCAACTAAGCTATGACAAAACATAGGACGAGCTTGGGTTCGAGAACCCAGACCTAGTTCCCTTCCCTACTAAGAGGGGACACTCCCAGGCAAATGGGAGACTACATTGAAAACAACATTGATGGCACAATACCAGGATCCAACTCTTCATGACATACTGCACGCAAGGCAGGGGGAACCCCACTGAACAGAGGAAGACCACTGGGGCAGTAGGCGGATACTGTGATATGCCCCAATCCCCCTAAGAGGAGGGGAATGCAAAATACAACCGCTTACCCGCCCACAGGCATGGAGAGTGTGGCAACAGACAGACAGCAAAGTCAATACTGACTGTAGAGGAACCATCTGGCTGCAACAGCCGGTCCAGTAGAAAAACAACCAGCCTTCGAGCACACAGTTAAAGTGCAAATAGCTGTAACAGATCTCAACCGCAATCTCCCGCTTGCTAGGAAAGCTAAACGAACCCTCAGGCTATTTTCAAGTCATAAGCTAGTAACCGCTGAGGAACCATAGGGATACCTCAAACGGAGAAACCTGTACCCTAGGAGATGCAATCACAGCCACATCCAAAGGTCCTTGGACACTGGACGTTCACTTAGCATCCCAGAGACAGAGAGCATAACTCCTAAAGACTCGAGGGACAACACCCCAAGTCCAACTGCTAAGGAGCTGACAAGAAATAGCGCACCTCTGCAACAGAGTCTACAATAAAGTCTCCAAACAATCCTTCAGGATCATCCCGGCAACCTCCACAGTTCAAAGAATGAACGATGAACGAGTATCACCATCCCAGGGAACGACAGACCCAACCGAAAAGTGGTAAAAAAATGGTAGCTCCAGGAAAAACGGAGACAAACGCATTCTCCAGAGCCCCCAAAAACATGGGAGCAGACGAGAAACAGTAGGAGGAAGAACAAGGCCATAAATGCCCAAACTTCCAGAACAGATGACCCAACCACCAGCCCCAGAAGGGGAAAAAGGAAGCCGCGACCCCTTAAGGAAGAGGTACCAACGTCAAAGCCTCACAAAAAGGCAGGCAAAAAAGAATACCATAGAGGAGATAAAAACTGCCCAACCTGGTACCTCAGATGTCTAAGGAGTCATCTAAACCTCCAGTCCAATTGGGAATGGAGAACTCTAGGTCCGAGGTCAAAGAACCTCCGGAACCTTCAGAGTAAGCCTTAGTAGGATCCGCTTCTGGAACCCCGCCAACAATTGTGAACAGGACAATGAGGACTGTGTACAAACCCTCTGATGCCCCACCCAAAAGAAGAAAACGAGAACCAGCCTGACGTCTAGGAACGAAAGGCCTCCTCCTCTACCATGTCTTAACCCTGGAGCCTCATAAAAATATTGAAAACTCATGGTTGTTCCTCTCCACGGAAATCTTTAGACAAAGGGGAAAGATTTATTCGATCTGAAGAGAAACCAGAGCATAACGAACTCCTTATCCGAGTGAGCAACTCTCCACCCAACCAGGTCAGCCAGTTACACCGGTACCACGTGGATGATATAGACCTTAAGGAACAGAAACCAGCGCCTGAACAGGACCAGCCTGCTACATAGGGCACTCCAGAATTGACCAAGGCCACATAAAAATCGAAACCCCAGTGGGGATCGACAAAGGATCTATATAACGATGTACTAATACCTTAACATGCAACTTCTGCGGAAGTGCCCAAGCAACCACAAAATCGCTAGTATCAAATTCCAGAGAAGAAATGTTTACCAACGGGAAAATTATAACAGACATGAACTTCATAAAAGTAAATAA